>NW_027203826.1:10368978-10968978 GCF_024711535.1 Dipodomys merriami | reverse complement strand
GTTATTTTATTGTTAAGATGCTGTACAGTTACCTGAGTGAGGCAATGAATACATTACTTGTGGATCACAGTTATCCCTTCCCTTCCTTTTTGTTGTCCCACTATGTAATAACATGGATGGTGCAATTAACTGTGATTCATTCACTAGGTATTTACTTCATGAATGCATTCAGCAATCTCTTTAATGTTGGAAAGGACAGATAAAAAGAAAATGTTTTTACCAACCTACTTGATTTCATTTATTTTTTTATTTGGTTTTGTTTTGTTTAAATCAAATACTGAAGCTTAAAGCTGTCACCTTTATTTTTAGTTTTTATGAATTTTTTAATTGTCCAGTTGATATGCAGAAGGGTTTCAGTTACATAAGTAAGATAATGAGTACATTTCCTGTCAAACTTGTTACCCCATCTCTCAATTTTCCCCTACTTTCCTTCCCCTCAACACCTCTCCCGAAGTTGTACAGACCATTTCCAAAATATTGTCATGTGCACATCGCTGTTGCATTGCCATTTTTAAAGCAATGTGACAGTGGCATTGCTTTAGGGCTACTTGCAGTAAAAATGCCATTTCTTCTGTGATGAAATTTTCTCACTATATTGAGCCATGGTCATTTCATAGATCCCATATTTATTATGAATTTATTATATTGAACAAATTTGTATCAATCAACATGCCTTGTAATTGACACCATTTAAGAACTTTCTCATGTCTTTCACTGTGTGAAACAGCAGTGACATTAATACTGGTCCTTAGACTCAATTATTTGATATGTGCATGTAAGAGAATGATCACTGATTATGATCACATAAATAAATCGAAAGCACTGAATAATGCAATATAATGAAATGATGTAAAATAAATTTAAAAACTGTCTTTATACTATTCTATACTATTCAAGTCATACTAAGAAAGTTTTTGGACTTAGGAAACTGCGTCTCACACAGTTTTTTTTTTGTGTGTGTGAAAATACTGTACAGAGGGGTTACAATTACATGGGCAAGATAGTGAGTACATTTCTTATCAAGCATTGTAGCCTCCTCCTTTGTTTCCCCTTCCCATCCCTTCCCAGCCTCTCCCCACCTCCCCACCCAATCCTCCCCACCCCCCCCACCAAAGTTGTAAAGTTCATTTTCAAGATGAAAACTTGTACTTCTCATTGTTACAACGGGTCCACTTGTATCCTTATTTAAATGACTTGTTTTTCCCATTCCCCTCCACAAATTATACGGACATCAAATACAGTGAAAGCAGGGGTTATACTGTAGGGGAAGAACATACAAAGCAACAAAGAAATAATCTTATAAACGCTTTAGAACCAATGAATGAAAGAAAAAAAACATTTAAATACATATCTTAGGGTTCATTTAACTTGATGCACATGTAATCGAGCGACTCAGATTTTTAAAAATGTGAACAATGAAGTAAAAGTTGTGCCTAACGCTTTGCAAAGAATAGAAAGGAAGGAAGAAAGAAGGAGTAACAAAGGATGCAAAAGAAGGAATGAAGAAAGGAAGAAAGAAAATAGAACTGTTGTGAAACTATAAATTCTGAAATAAAATGAACTTTGATAACTTCATGTTTGTGTTTCTGAAGTTGTAATGTCCTATTAGCTTGTCTGATCACTGAATACTTTCAATAATCCGTCTTATTATCTTCTACAATGAATATCATAAAGATAATTAGTATATGTCTGAGACAAGCAGAAAGGGTCAGACAAGTTGATGTTAGGTGAAATGAACCCCAAGATAAGGACTCAAATGCTTTTTCTTTCTTGCTATTGTTTCTAACATTTATAAGATGATTTCTTTGTTGCTTTGTATGTCCCTCTCCCGTGGTATAACCCCTGTTTTTGATGTTGGTATAATTTGTGGAGGGGAAGGGAAAAAAACAGATTGTTTAAATAGGGATACAGGTGGACTCATTGCAACAATGAGATGTACAAGACGTTATGTTGAAAAACAAACTTTACAACTTTGGCGTTGGGGGGGTGGGGGAGTGGGAGGCTGGGGAGGCGAAGGCTGGGGGGGAGATGGGAAGGGATGAGAAGGGGAAACTAAGGAGGAGGCAACAATGCTTGATAAGGAATGTACTCATTACCTTGCTCACATAATTGTAACCCCTCTGTACAGTATTTTCACAATAAAAAAAGAGATGGGGAAAAAATGTACTCATTACCTCACTCATGTAACTGTAACCCTTCTGTCCAGCATCTTCACAATAAAATAATTTTTAAAAATGATTTAAACTCTTCCTTTTATTGTTTTTCAATGACCTATAGCTCTTTTAGGCATGTGTCTTTTGTGCTGTTCTTTATGCCTTATCTTATTTTAGGGTTTTAAAGTATCTCAACATGTTCCAAATGCAAGGCCCACACTGTTCAGGAAAAAAATGTATATAGTCATTCCTAAAGAATAAATTTCCTTAGGGTTGTACTCTGGAGATGATATTTACAGAATTTGAAATAATTACATCTGCTTTAGCAATACACATAGGGCTACCTTTTTTCCAGCTTTAGAAATGACTTCTCTTAAAATTGAATGAAATAACCATTTTTCCAGATTGTATTAAATCCAGATTTACTTTCCTCTTTTTCTCTTTTGTATTCTTTTACTTTATTTAAGTGGATTTTTTGTAGCAATAATACATTTTTTCTATCATCATCAATCTTATATGCATCAGTCTTATATTCTTCAGTTTGTTTATTTTGGGTAGTCTCTCCTTTAAGATTCACTTAAAAGAAGTGCCTATGTGTTTCATTTTTTTCTTTAAAATATTTTTGAATTTATATGACACTTGAAATACTCTTCTGGGTATTTGCTATAAAAAAACTGGTAATTTTGATAGTAAAATCAAAGTTTGGTGTGTTTATATATACATAAAAGAGAGTTACCTGATTTATTGTGCTATCTTACTTGAAAAGCCCAAAAGAATCGTCATGGAACTGACCATTAAAAAAATAACTTAATATTTGCTGGGAGAGTGGTTCAACTCTGCCAAACTTCTGTAAAGTTAAACTTATAATTATCACTCAGAAGAGGTAAATTTATAGCACTTAAAGTCAGTAAGCCATTTTCAAAGTTAAATACATCACTTTAGTACCTTGACATTGAGTATCATAGCCAGTTACTTAAAAATACCCTGTGCCATTCTCAAGCCGGAATTGTCACCTCAGCACTTCACATTGATTGAGCAAAATTTCACTAACTGGAAGTTGGAGCATTTCATCAGGCACAGATTGTCCCTACCAAGTCAGTTCAATAGACTTGCTGGGGTCACTAGTGATAATACGGGTTCAGTGCAACTCTTATTCTGAGGACAATAATAGATGGAGAGTGCTACTCCGCTTTTTTACAGCCTCTTTCTCAGAAGATGAAGGGATTTTATTAAGGAGGAAAATTGATCACAACAATCATAGTCCTTAAAGTAAATAAGATTGGTAGAAACTGTGGCCAAAAGCATGCTGATGATATTTTAAAAGGGAAAAAAATCACAATGTAAAACATTGCTAGCATTTAACTGACCATAAAATGTTTCAACCAATGAATCTCAACATGATGCTATTTTATAGCTCATAAAAAGAAAATTTCAAGTGAACCACAATAGTCATTGTCTGTGTGTGAAACTGTAATCAGGTAAGTTGAGGGGAGGGGCGGGATTTAGGATAAACAGGGAAACAGAAGAAAGGGATGGCATTGACCAAAAACAATTGTACCCACAAACTGACATGTTGAATTGAAGCTGCTTTGTACAAAGTTTTAAAGATACTAAAAAGTAATAAAACTGACACAATTCTTTGATTGCCTTGGTAATGAACATGTTTTTCCCGTATTCTGGATGTAATGAGTGAAGTATTATCTGGGCAAATGAATGTGATGTGGACTGTGCAAAGAACTAAAACATACATAAAATTTCATATTATGCTGTACTTATATTCTTGTGAACTGTCAAGAATTAGGGGAAAAATAAGTTGAAAATACCTATATATTTTTCTAAAAATAACATTGCACAAACTTTCTGCTTGGAATAAATTTCAAAGTATTTATTTTATAGAGGGACTGGTTACATAATAAGGTAAGAATAATAGCACATTTTGATTAGATTTTACCTGACTGATGGCTGTGGTTGCTTTGCCTTGCTGGTAATTATTATGACAATCAGCCTTGATCCTTATTTCTGTTTTCATTTGTCCCTAGATAATTTTCTACTGGCTAATACAAATTAGAATATTTAATGAAAAGCATGGGCTTTGATCCAGACATATCATGCTATTTCTAACATGGCCCATGATTTTTTTTGCAATGGTAATAATAAAATAAAACTGTTAAATATTAGGAGACTCACAGATATAAGCCTGTTAAGAAAGCATCTGGTTGCTCCTCAGTAGATGAATGGATCAAGAAAATGTGGTATATATACACAATGGAATTCTATGCCTCCATCAGAAAGAATGACATTGCCCCATTTGTTAGGAAATGGAAAGGTTTGGAAAAAATTATATTAAGTGAAGTAAGCCAGGCCCAAAGAAGCATAGGTCCCATGGTTTCCCTTATTTGCAATATCTAGTATAGGTATGAGTCAAGCGGAAAAGGTCAGATAATGTGATGTTAGGAAAATGAACCCTTAAATATGTATTTTAATGTTTTCGTTTCTTTCATGCATGTGTTTCTAACGCATTTATAAGATTATTTCTTTGTTGCTTTGTATGTCCCTCCCCCACAGTGTAACCCCCGCTTTCACTATATTTGATGTCAGTATAACATGTGGAGGAGATGGGGACAAACAAGTCGTTTAAGGATTCAGGTGGACCTGTTGCAACAATGAGAAGTACAAAATGTCGTGTCAAAACCAGATTTACAATGTCGGTGTGGTGGGGGAGGGGGGTATAATTGGGTGGGGGGGAGGGGGGAGGCTGGGAAGGGAGGTGAAGGGTAAACAAAGGAGGAGGCTGCAATGCTTGGTAAGAAATGTATGCATTATCCTGCCCATGTAATTGTAGCCCCTCTGTACAGTATGTTCTCAAATAAAATAAAATAAAATTTAAAAAAAAAAAGAAAGCATCTGGTGCAAAGTTAAGTGTTCATGAAATATTAGTTCATTATTATCCAATTACATGCTTATATTTATATTTAAGTTATTTTATAAACAGATCCCTTAAATTTTGAAAAACAAAAATCAAACCATTTCCTGCCCTAGAATGCTGTGGAATTTCACCACAATGTTGTGGGTTTGCATGCGCAGAGTCAGTGGCCCTTATTTCCTCTCAGATCATAATGTCACAATGAACTTGGAGAAAATAAGCCAATAGATATCAAGTTATTTGGCACTATACTAAGAACGTAAGTCAACAAAAATCGGTTTATAGTAGTTATTTAAAAAATCTTTTGAAAATAGCCCAGTATAGGCTACTAACTCCTGTATTCCTAGCTAGAAAGCTGAGATTTGAAGATCCAGGTTCAAAACCAATTGAGACAAGAAAATACAAGACACCCTTATCTACAATCAACTCCCAAAAAGCCTAAAGTGGAGCTGTGGCTCCAAAGGCAGAGTAATAGCTGTGAGCACAAAAGTCCAGGGACAGTGTACAGGACCTGAGTTCAAGCCACAGGCCCAGCCAGCCTCCTCCAAAGAACCAACATTTTTTTGAAAACAAAGGAAACATTTAATTGATATATAAGGTAGATAGACAGCATATTCACATTATTACTTGTAAATCAATGACAATTGCCATTGGAATAACTCAAAAGTTCCCTGGGGCCTTTGTAAATATTAACAAAAATCACCTTTAATCTAACAGGAAGTTATTAAGTTTATTTTTTTGTAATGGTGTCTAAAATGCTCACACCAGAATTTTATACAAAGGTCACTTTTCTAGCTTTGCCAATTGAGTTGAGCAGTTATGAAATTATTCTAAATAAATGTGACATATTCATTTACACCATACAGCTATGAAAGATAATTTAGAATGGTCCTGTCCTAAAAAGTAATAGTTAAAAAAGAAATACAAAGGTACTTTAAAATTTATTTATTTATTTATTAAAATTTTATTATTTCAAGTACTTAACCATTATAAAATAAGCTGTGTAGTTAGCATTGCATATATCCTAGAAACATGCATGTTAAGGTTGACTTTACAATTATTTCTAATTATTTCTATCACACACATGTGTAAAAGTGGTAATTATGCAATTGCATTTACTTTGTTACGTATTTGTAATGAGAACAGCATTTCAATATTGGCAGTGATCTGATACAGAACATAACATGCAATATCTCAGGTGCAGTATTTCTAACAATATTGTCAATGATTTAACCTGTTCTAAATCCTAATCCATCTGGTTAGTGAGATAGAAAACATCTGTTAAGATTTGTCAAAAGCTATAGAAATTATACATGTACAAGATTAAAGATGCATTCATGACATGATTCATTGGTAATTCTCTTCAATTATTTAAACAGATTCTTGTAAATCAATTCTACTCAGCAAGTACTGAGCATTTCATTTACCAGTTATTTTTGGGAACAACTGAAATATCTGGTGTCAGTGGTGATTCTCTAGTTTCAAATTTTGGTTTCATATAGAATCAAACAGAATTTCATACAATAGAGAACAGCAAAAGGAAGCATATAAAATATGTCTTCACAACTAGCTATTTGAAGAGAAAATTACCAGACCTTTTTTAAAATAAGTTATTTTAGTGTTATACCTTGCATATTCATTCACAAACATTTTTTGTAATTTTCTAGTATTTTACTACTCAGGGAAAATATAATATAAACCATAACTATTAATTACATAATGTACTTTTAAATGTTATTAATCTGCTTTAAAAGTTTTAAAAAACCAAATTAATCTTAATTCAATATTCAATTTAGCACAAATATTATCATTTGAACATCTTCAGTAAAAAGTTGTTTTTTAATTATTCTCAGTTTTGTTCAGTCTTTGTAATCTGTTGTGCATTTTACATTTACACTTTCACTAGCACTGGGCACATTTCAAAAAGTCAATCTATGCCCCATGGACAGAGGCTGCCCTCTCTTGTAAGAAATAACCAAAGGTGATGACAGGAAGGCTGGATAAAGTAACTATCAACCAGTACCAGGTGACTGAATTTTGTGCTGACCATCACAAGAAGATTTTGGTGGATGGAGGACTCACAAAACATGGTGACTTTAACAATGGTGTGTATTTTAGTGCAAGTGGGGAATATGGACTGTGAGAACAACGAAATTAGGAGCAAAAAAAATGCTACAATACAGATGAATGATTACATTGGTGCCACAAGAATACCATGTTTGACAAGATTCTACCACAGTTTTGAAAATTAGAATATCTAGTTTGGATATTCATGGGTAAACCTATATTCACATGTACCTTCACATGTGGGTCCTTCTATTTAAAAAAAAAAAAAACCTTTAGAAATTCTTTCTATAAAAGAGTTCCCATTATGATACATGCCTATTATAGTAAGACAAAGAATCATAGAGAATATCCAATCATAACCTTTTATAAAAAACTTCTGTAAAACAGGCAGATAGATGTTACCTAACATGCATTTGGTGTACAATATATTAAAATAATATTTATTGGTCATATTTATATCTCTTTGTTAACTTATCTACTTATTTATTGTCCTCAGGGCCTGGGCAAGGTCCTAGAGATTTTTCACTCCCAGATATTCTACCACTTTAAACCACAATGCCACTTATAGTGTATTATAGAATAATGGGAGATAAGAGTCTTATGGGCTTTCCTGCCCCAGCTGGATTCAAACCTCAATTCTCAGAACTCAGCCTCCTGAGTCTCTATGATTACAGGCTTGAGCTCCTGCTGCCTTACTTGTCATATTTATCTTATGGAAAACTACTAAAGATTAGAAGGGTATGTAAAATACTTATTAAAAATGTAGTAAATTCCAAATCTCTCTCTCTTTTCACATACACAATTATGATATACATATATATGTATATGATATATAATCAATGAATTTTAAATACATTATTTAAAGAATAGTTTTTAATTCCAGTTGAAAAACTTAATAGTAATGTTTAATGTTATCAGAGCAAAAACACAATACAATCTTGTGTTATAAAAGATAAAAGTATTATTTAAAAAACAACTTAGGAAATATTTTGTAATTATGAATGATCAATAATCAATTATCAATAATAACTAGTGATTTAGATGGATAAAATACATCATTCTCAGCATTTTACCTTAAACTATCTGGTGTATAGGAACCTGAGATCCAGATTGTGCTGGTTAATTTTGCCTGGGCTATGGGTGTCCAGATATTTGGTTAAGGTTACCACACGTGACTGTGAGGGAAGGTTAGCATGAGATTAGCTGCATAAAATTTGCATTTGAATTCCTAGACTTATTAAAGTAGAATGTCTTTCTCAATCTGGATGGAAAACTCCTAATATACTGGGTGTCTAAATAGAGCAAAAGGTGTAGGAAAGGAGAATAATCTCATTCTGTCTGACTACTTAAACTGAGAAATGGGCCTTCTTCCCTCAGACTGGAACTTTGACCACTGGTCTCTTATGGAAACAGAAGCTAAATCTCATTATATGTAATTTCATAAAATATTCTTTATTTTCATAAAATATTCTTAACAATGAACATATTTATGGATAGCTAGATATATAAACATATAGCTGGATGCATGTATGCATACATGTTTGGTTATAACTATATGTTCATATATAGATATTATATATATATAAATCTACAAACAAATACCTTTATCTAGAAACATGTCTTCCTGGTTTTCATTCTCTTAGTAACATTGATTAATATATAAGAGATTTATTTTTCTCTTTATGAAAAAGTATGTCTTGAAGACTAGAGGATATATATAATTATAGTTATCAAATATACATAATCCATACAAAACTAGGAAATGTGATATGTTTTATATTTGAACATGTGTGTTATATTTTTTTCAAAATGTACAAATGAATAAATAGCAATCACTGAAAGCTCTTCACTGGGAGAGCTAAAATATTCTGATAGTAATTCTTGGTGCAATAAGCTAACAAGCAATAGGCTTTCTAGGCATTGTGCCAAATAAGTACGATAATGCTGATTTGAAACATGAAGCTCTCTTGTGGAATGCTAGCTATATGCTCATTTATTTACCAAAGCCTCCAGGGGAGGGAAATGTACCCTAGACTCTGAACTCATTAAGTACTGTGAAGCCATTAGGGCCAATCTCCCTCACACCACACCTCACGTTGTTGGCCTTTCTTTATAGATTCTATTTAGAGGCCATGGGAGACAACAGTTGCCAAAATTTTAATCACTTATCAAATTCTTAGTAAGTGGAGTGCTTTAAAACACCAGCAATCTGTAAACAGTTCTAAATTCATACAAAAATGATACAAAGTCACACTGACAACTGGATAAGCACTTCAGCTGCGATTGTTGGAACTCTTCCCACTCTCGAATGCTTTCAGCCAAGGGGTGCGGGGGAGGGGGGTACGGGGGGAGGGCGGGGAAGCTCTTCCTATTTCTTTGAGTCTGTGAGGTAGAAGGGGTAGTTAAATTAAACAAGATCTTAAAGACCGAAGAATGATGAAAACTAGAATTTTATAAAAAATGATGTACTCAACAATGTCAGGGTGAACAAGAGATTTAGAATACATATAAGAATGTGAACTTTGATCAATAAAAAGTCAATACACAAAACATTAAAATGTGAATGTATTACTTGTTTCTGTTGCTTGTTTCTGTAATTCTCACATCAGAAGTATTATAGGATTGCAAGGCAACAAAAGTTTTAACATTCTCCAAATAATCATTTACAACTTTGCATTGGTTGGAAAGTAACAAAAAATGTGTTTTGTGAAAGGGTACATTTTTTTCCTATTCTGTTGTAATCAGATTTTTGATAATGGATTTTTATCTATTTTGACAATTGTGTCTTTGTCTACCATTTCTCTTATTTATCTAAAGGTCATGAAGGATTTTTATTTTCTGAATTACACTATGTTACACTTTATTCAGTATCATTTAATTGTGATTATCTTAAAACGATTAAGATAATGATTGGTTTATTTAATTATCATTAAATAAAATTCCATGGTAATTTTCTTTGGAAAATGAGAATGTTTTTCATATAGATGATGTTTGTAAACATAAGTAGTTTTTTTTAATCTTATTTTATTGTAAAGATGCTATACAGAGGGGTTACAGGTACATAGTAAGGTAAGTACATTTCTTGTCCCGCATTGTTGCTCCCTCCTTTGTTTTTCTCTTACTATCCCTTCGCTCCCCACCTCCCCACCTCTCGAAGTTGTAAAGTTTATTTCCAACATAGTGTCATGTGAGTATCCTTGTTACAATGGGTCATCCTGTGTCTTTGTTTCAGCATTTTGTTATTACCCTTCCCCTTCCCTAATTAGATAAATATATGTAAGAAAATGCTGAATTAAATACAGTGACAACAGGGGATATACCGTAGGGAGAAAGAACATACAAAAGAAACAAAAAAAAACCCCACATACTATATTAAAACAACAACAACAAAGAAAAATTTCTTGTGTCCATATCTTGAGGCTCATTTTACTTAAAATCATCTTATATGGTTACACGTACCTAGCTGGAGCTTTTCTGTTTATCTGATAAGATTATCTGAGATGGAAATATTTCATCCAGGTTTTGTTCTGGTTTTCATATATAAATATATAATTTATTCAGGTCATAATAAAGATTATATAAATTGAATACAGCACTATGGTTTCCATGCATTCTCAAAACTCCCTTTTGGAAACTTGGTCCCAATGTGAGGGCTTTGAAAGGTGTGACCTTAGGAAGATTAATAGTTATTGAAAGATATAATCTCATGAGTAGGTCTGTTGCTGGATCAATGACTTCTTATAGGAAGAGCTTTGTAATTAAACTTTATTTCAATCTCCCTGCCTTTTTATCTCAAGATGGTAAGGATGGTATGCTCACTACCATTTATTTGTTGTTGTATTTCTTTGTTTCTTTGAGACAGTGTCTTGTTATGTAGCTTACAATGGCTTCAAGTTGATGACCCCTCTACCTCAATCTAACCAGTGATGAAATTACAGGTGTGAATTATCACACCTGGCCTTTACTTGTTATGATGAAAAAAGAAAACACTCAGTGGCTGCAGGTACAGTAATTTTGAATTTTCTCCCTCTTAGAACTCTGAGACTTCAATTATTTGATTATCAAATCTATTTAGAATAGTTTAAAAATTCAGTTATAGTAACTTTAAAAATAGACAAAAACCTTCAAGAATACCAGATATAATATGTACACACTCAAATTGCATTTATATTGTTTCAGAAATTTTTAAAAAATGTATAGGACATTATAGGAAACGTACATTTAATTGAATGTACAGAAACTTTGATGAATGTATTTTGTAAGCAAATAAATATGAGAACATTCTTGTGCCAATAAATTTTGATTGAACTTCAACTGTTGCCAAATTATAACTACAATATAAGAGTCAGTAATTAGTGTAGGATGTCACATTCCAAAAATCGTACCTTTTTTTTTGTTGTTGTTTTGTTTTGTTTTTGTCCGACGTGGGGCTTGAACTCTGGGCTTAGGCGCTGTCCCTCAGCTCTTCAGCTCAAGGAGAGCGCCCTCCCACTTGAGCCACAGCGACACTTCCGGTTCTCTGATGGTTTGTTGGAGATAAGAATCTCACAGACTTTTCTGCCGGGGCTGGCTTTGAACCTCGATGCTCAGATCTCAGCTTCCTGAGTAGCTAGGATTACAGGTGTTAGCCATGGACGCTCTGCTATTATCATATTTTTAGTATGAGCATTTTAATACGTTCTATAATAGTATCCTTTGACATTTGCAAAGCTTTGCACATTTAGGCTAGGACAGGAATTTCAGTGTGAGATTTTCCACACACGTAAATGATGTACTCCTAACCATCTGACGCTCTCCCCTACCTCCTTCCCCACTTCCTAATGAAATTTCAACAGTTTGATTGTTTTATTATCACATGTTGACAATTTATTTTGACCATATTCATCTTTAATTATTGTTTGCCTAAGGCCTCTCTCTGAACTTATCTGTATAATTATTTTATATTTATTATCCATATTATAATAAACTGCATTATATATTATAGTATAGAAGAAATAATATAGATATGTTAAATATATATTTACTTAATATATCCTAATATCTTTATATTTATATAAAGATAAACTAAAAATTGTCTTTAAAAATAAGTTATCATTTATCTTTCTTTTGTCATGCTTTTGCCTTTCCCCTTCTTGTAAGTAGACCCGTAGACTCATGGTCTAAATTTATCCTTGTACATAATTATATGTGTGTGTGTGTGTGTGTGTGTGTGTGTGTGTGTGTGTATGTGTATGTGTGTGTGTATTTTGTCCATGGATGTGCATGTAACTTACTTCTAGCTTGTACATATGAGTGAAAATGTATAATATCTCTATTTTGAATATGGTTTGTATTACATAATATAATATTCTCAAATTCCATCCATTTTCCTGAAAATGGCTTGATTTCTTTTGTTATGGTTTAATATTGTTGTGTTCATGTGTATGTAAAAACATACACATTAGCTATAATTAATATACTACATATAGAATATAAGTGAGATATATATCATAACTATCTATCTATGACTATCTATATCTATATAACTATCTCTCAAGCACATCTGTTTGTTGTTCAGGGCGTCATTTTGGTTCCATCTTTTTGATATTTTGAACAGTCCTATAATATGCAAGCATCTTGTATAGTAATTTACTCTAATTCCCATATGTGCCTAATGGTGGTGTCTTGAGGAAACAGAGGAAGGTTAGTTTCTTATTTTGAGGAATCTTTATACTGTGTTCAGCACTGACTGCATAGTTTATATTTCCACCAACTCTGTGTAAGTTTTCCTTTCTCCTGCATATTCTCATCAAAGCACATTGATTCTTTCAATAATGATTGCCAGTCTAACTATAGTGATTTTTAATTTTAGTGTGGTTTTCGTTTGGATTTTCTTATGACTAAGAGTAATGAATATTGGTTCATAGACATTTATACTTCTTCAGAGAACGTGCTATTCTATTGCCAATTTATTAATTGGATTTCTATTTTACTGTTAATATTTTTAGGTCTTTTCACACTCTAGATATGGATCCTTCAATTGTTCAAGAGCTGAAGATGTTTTTCCTGTTCCATGGGTTGTTATTATTTTTAATTTTTTTCTTTTGTTGAAGAGGTACTTTTTGGTTCCATACAGTGTCAATAGACTGTACTTATTAACTTAAAACTAAACAGCTGCTAAAATCAGGTGATTCAATATTTCTGAAAGGAATCATTTCAGAGCAAACACTGAACATTGTGAGGGTAAAAATCGACCATAGAGAAGAGGAAAGAGTATCACCACAGAATGGTGTACCAGCAACCCAAAGCAAGCCTCTGGCATGTTAGGCATGGCTAAGACATTTTTTTTCCAGAATGAAAAGATGAAACAATGTATATATGTATATGTATATATGTATATACGCATATATATGTGTGTGTGGTGTGTACATGAGTATGTATGTATGTATATGTTTGTATATATGTGTGTATATATATATATATATATATATATATATATGACTAAGGCTAACACACTTGTTCTCTATTAGGGAAAATATGTTTGTAAAAAGAGTCATATCCTTTTTTTGTAAATTTATGACCTTGATTAGGATTTCAAAATAGAAGAATTTGTCTCAAATAAGCTGTTGAGTACAAAATTGTCTCTTCTGTGAAGATTTTCCACAAATAGTTCATGTGCTCCGTTCCTAAGTCCACAGGCTGTACTTTCATCTCATTTACACTCTAAACGTCCCACCATTGCTTGTCTCACTTATGTTTTCAGCATTATCAAATATTAGAATATTCTAATATCAACTATTAGAAAGAGAGAATTTTCGTCTATGTCTGTTTCATTTAGAAACATATACAAATGCAAACCAGGAGGTGATTTATTTCTAATGTAATTTACCACAAAAGCAATTTGAAATTTTTTGTGTTGAAAATGTGGCCACAGTTGTTAATTGACATAAGAAATTACATTGAGTTGATGTTAAACAAAGAGTTATTTAGGCCACTATAGTCTCTAGGGAGTCTCAATTGTCCTTTTTTTCAAACTCTAAAGTAACAATTAGCCTTGGATTGGATGATACATAATTACGTTTTGCAAACAACTCTGACACTTATTATCCTATGCCCAGAAATCATACAACATTAGCAGCTTTGGAAATTGCTACAAGGCATCAGTTTTGGCAAATAGACTTCCTGAAATCTCAGCCAAGATGGGATTCGCATATTGTGGACAATGTACATTCTCAATAGCATATCCTTTAATGGTATATTGTGTATAATGAAGATTCTCCATAGCATATCTATCAGATAAATCACATTCCTCCAACAAATGGGTAACTGACTTTGATTAACTGACTTAGAGAATTATCCCTAAACTTAATCAGGGAAAGTTATTCTCATTAGTACAGAAACATTAGAAACAGTTCATGTTAGTGCCAGCAAACACGCAAAGTTAATCTCTAGTGATTCTTGATTAAATCCAACTGAAGGTTATAAAATAATATAAAAATCATAATGGGAATTTTATTGTGAAAGAGATAACCTGACAACGATAATAAACTACAAATTATCAATTTATTGGAAAATTTATAGAGTGATTCACTTTCAGTTTCTTGTTCCTTCTTCAGTTCTGAAACTGATAGAATATATATATACAGAGAGAGAAAGTTGATTAAACACAAACTGTTTGATGCAAGTGGATTATGATCTCTATTTTTGAAAACCCTTTCCTTTAAAGGATTTTCACTAGCATATCAATATATCCAACATGTATTTCCACAATTTATTGTGGGAATATATATATATATATATATGTTCTATAACATATATTATTATATATATGGTATATATTATTATATATATGGTATTTTTTTGGTCAGTCATGGGGCTTGACCTGGGCCTGGGCACTGTCCTTCAAGTGCTAGCTCAAGGCTAGCACTGTATCACCTGAGCCACAGCACCATATCTGGCTTTTTCTGTTTATGTGGTGGTGAGGAATCGAACCCAGGGAACTCATGCATGAGAGGCAAGCACTTTACCACTGAGCCACCTTCCCAGCCCCTGGTATTTTTATTTGGGCAAATAAAAAATACACATGGTATTTTTGGAAAAGAAATTAACTTTGTAAAGTTTTATATTGTTACCAGATTATAATAGTAACAATAATTAATGTTATCTATGAAAATTTAACTATAATCAAATAGTGCAGGGCTAGGGTGTAGCTCAGTGGCAAAGCACTTGATCCTCAGTACCAAAAAGAAAAGACAAAAAAGTAATAGATCTAAACATGAAAAAAATTGAAAAGTGCATATAAGGGATGTTGGCAGATGGGTAAGAATATTAAAATTAGTGACATTGATCAAAATACCTTGTATTTATAAACTGCTTTATTCAAGTGCGACTCCTTTGTACAGCCACTTAAAGATAATTTTAAAATGTTGCCTATAAAAGTAACTATTATAATGAATGAGAGAACACAAGCCATATATTATTAATTGAAATGAAGTGCTAAACATTATTTGAGGATCTAGAAAATAAGAGGATTATGCCAGACAAATGTGTACATGAAAAGTTTACATAGTTTAAGTCATGTGTTATGTATATCTATAAATGTACCATAACAAAATGCCAGTGACTGGATGTTTCAAAGAAGGTAAATTTCAATTTCTCACTGTTCTGAAAACAGAAAAGTTCATAACTCAGAGTGTTCTGTTTCACAATGACAGACAACTGCCTATTGAAAGGAAATCTGAGGAGCTAATTCTGTGATGCCTGTATGTTCCACACAGAAGGGGAAATCCCACTTTGTGATCTTATGATCCAATAAGATATCCACCCATGACCTTCATCTAAAGCTACTTCTAAATGTTCTCCTCCAAAAACTTCAAAAGCACGTTGGATTTTTTATTTCATAATCTAAATTTCTAAAGCACAATTCAATCAACAGTAGGGCTATATTTAAATTAGTATTATTTTATTATTATCATTATCATCCTCATCATTACATTGCATATAACTTCTTAGAAAATAATTATATTTTCAGTGCCTATCTTAAAACAACATGTAAAGTATTTAGAATTCTGTTTCACTTATTACTAATTAAGTGCCTATCTTAAAAAACATGTAAAGTATTTAGAAGTCTGTTTCATTTATTACTAAAAGCCTTGAAAGTCTTTTTTTTTTTTTTTTGTATGTGTTTGTGCCAACACTACTTAGCTTGTGCTAAGTAGTTTGGCTTCCCTGCTCATGGTTGATAATATGGCACTTAAGCTATGTTTACAGTCTGGCATTTTCACTGGAGAGTTTCAACGGAGGTGGAATCTCAGAATGTTCTACTTGAGCTGGCTTTGAACTCTGACACTCCAGGTCTCAGCATCCTTGATAAGATTTACCTGTATGAGCCACCTGCATGGAACTTAACTGCCCTTCATAGTTACGTTCTTGATAGGAGAAAACTAGGGAAGGGGTATCAAGTTTGAAAAGAAATGTGTTTCTTAGCTTACTTATGTAATTATAACCCCTCTGTACATTTCCTTGACAATAAAAAAAGGAAAAAAATAATGACCTCATGTTTTCCATAATTTTCTTTTCTTTATATTTAAAATACAATATTGTTTCACTTCAATGATTAATTATGATCCAAATCTTATTTTTCTTGTTTCTTTTAGTACCTATATGGAATATGATATAAAATTGTCTAAGGGTAAAGTAAGACTCAGTCTGTTTACATGAGTAACTGTGTCAGTGTAAGCTGGGCAAATGGAAGACCCGTTACTATGACAGAGTGCAGTCAACAGCACCTGAGAAAAACAATCCAGCAACAAATTGACAATAAACAGTTTCATGCTTGAAAAGGAATTCAGAGAGGAAAAACAGACACTTTAATGGGAAATTGATAAGGTTAGTTGAATCCTACTCAAATCCCTCAAATCATTTAAACATTAAAGGTCTCACTATTATAGGTTAGAAACTGGAGAATAAAAAAAGAATAAAAGTAAAATACACAGGATACTTAACAAGAAATAAAAATAGTTTACTTAATAAGATTCTTTTCTCTTGCTGTAACAGGGAATGAATTAAGGAAAGAAAGGTTGACAATTCATTATGGAAAAATCTATAGCAATCAATGAAAGTTCCAAATCATGCTAGATTCCAGTGGCTTATCCCTGAATCCTGGCCACTCAGGAAGATGAGTTCTGGAGGATTGAAGTTCAAAACCAGCCGGAGAAGAAAACTCCTCAAAACGCTTCCTTCATCTAAACATCAAAAAAACAATCTAAAGACATGGCTTACAATAGTAGAGTGCCAGCCATGAGCAAGCAAGAACATGAGGGTTTGACTTCAAAACTTAGTACTGAAAAAAAATCAAGCAAACAACAATACCAAAAACCAGGACCAGTGAAATTAAAAGTAGTTCAAGCAATAAAAACAAGTAATTAGATATCTAATATAAATTACACTGATCCACTGTTTACAGTTCTACCAGAATGTTTCTACTTTTCCCTAATTGTTTTTGTTTAATATATTAATTAGAAATGGATAAAGAAGGTCAGATATAAATAGAAAGAAGTTAAATCCAGCATTTTAAATAAGCATACATCTATGATTGGCTTTCCAATTTGGACTATAATAGCTAGGTATTTAAAAAATGTAGCATATTTGGTTACAAAAAGTGTATCATCTTGTTTAGGGAGAGCAAATGAGCAAAAAGGTACAGAATTATATAAAAATTATTAATGTAGAAGATGATACTAGATTCTAGATGAAGTATGAAAGAGAGATGTCTAAATCAATCATGAGCAATTGTCTTGAGTTACAAATTGAAGAGCATTGCTATAATACATTGCTTATTTTCTAGATCTAATTTTTATTTTATATTTCCTTTTAGGATCTCTGACATTTTTGTTTTATATATGGCTTCTCAATTAAAGTAACGAGGTGACTTTTAAACACAACATAGAAAAATTAAGGAGGAATACGTATTTGACCATATCTACAATTAATAATTACATCAAGAATATTGGGAAGCAGTATTGGGCCTTGAACTCATGCCTTGCTTGCTCATGCCTGGCACTGTACTACTTGAGCCACAGTTATTTTCTGAGGTGTGAGGATATGTGGGAATGTTTTCTTTTGCCTGACTTATTGGAGGTAGTATCATACAGTTTTCTAAAGGCCAGCTTACAGCTACAAATCTGTGGATCATTCCCCTGTGTAGCTTGGCTTACAAGTGTGAGCTAACAGAATCTGGCTCAAGAACAGTTTCTAAAAAGTGATTAAAATGTGATCTTTATAGTGTTTAAACAAATGGCCATTACTGTCATCTAAGTTACAGTTGTTATATACAAATAAACTGTTAATACTGCAAAAAAAATCACATGTGATTTCAGAATATCATTAATTAAATTGATGTATTCAAGTTATCTCTTCACAAAATACAGGCTATGTCTTAATAGTTACGGTCTTTATAGGTAAGAGTTAAACTAGACAACAGTGTCTTAGTACTGTAATCTTAACAATCAAGAGGCTGAGATCTGAGGATCTGGTTCAAACCCAGTCCAGGCAAGAAAGTCCAAGAGAATCTTATGTCAAAGTAATCACCAAAAGGTCAAATGTGGAGCTGTGATTCAAGTGGCAGAGATCTAGCCTTCAGCAAAAAAGCTCAGAGCAATTCCCAGGACCTAAATGGAAGCCCTCAGAGCAACACACACACACACACACACACACACACACACACACACGGAAATATAAAATGTAGACACATTACCTTTTCCACCAACAAAAGAAAGCATACACCTGTATCCCTATTTAAACGATTTGTTTTTCCCTTCTCCTCCAGGTGGACACATTGCAACAATGAGATGTACAATTCATTATGTCGAAAACCAACTACGAACTTTACAACTTTGGGGGGGGAGGGGGAGAGAGGGGGAGGATTGGGTGGGGGGTCGAGAGGGGAGGATGGGAAGGGACCTGAAGGGGAAACAAAGGAGGAGGCTACAATGTTTGATAACAAATGTACTCATTACCTTGCCCATGTAATTTTAACCCCTCTGTACAGTATTTTCACAATTTAAAAAATACTGTAAAAAAAAAAAAAAAGCATACATTCCAACAAATGAACGCATCTCTGTGGAAATACAGGTCATCCCCAGATGTGTTATGCAGAGTGTGTGTGTGTGTGTGTGTGTGTGTGTGTGTGTGTGTGTGTGTGTGTGTGTGTGTGTCTGTGTATGTACAGTACGTGCCCAACACTATACCATGTCTCAAGCCTGTAGAGACAAGTGACTGAGACACTGGGAAGCTGCAGAAAGGAAAATGTCCAGGGATGTCTGAGTTCTGATAGTTCCCCTTCACGACCATCAAAGGGGATACTATGGTTTCACTGACAATGATTCTGGCTCAATAAATCATGAATTATATTCATATTAATAATATTTTAAGTGAAATAGGGAAAAGGTAAAGGCAAGAGCAGTGGGAAAGACAGGAGAAAAACCTCACAAGAGATCAGGTTTGGGTTAATATTTCAATTTTGTTGAGTTCACTTTGTCAGTATGTGACCATTGTAGACAGAAATGAGTCTGATTGCTTATAAAATGGTCACAACTTCGGAAGGAATACATTTTTATGCATGAATGAATAAAAATGCCATATATTCATATTGTCAGCAAAATCACTAGCCATGTTTGAAAACTGCTTACTATAAAATGTCTTCAATGAATCAAGCAACACCAACCCAGGTAAAAATATGGTCATAAAGTAAAGGAAAACAAAACAAAACAAAAACAGTAACAGAAAATATGCTCATTCAAAATGTTGTTATATTTCAATCTTACTGATTATAACTGAAATATTAATCTTATTTCTATTTTATTTAGGTTCACTCAGTAAAATAAATTTACTAATAGTAATATTTCAGATATATTGACTTAATCAATATAAATATATAATATTAGATATATGAAGCATGAAGATATAATGTCCATCATAAAGTTAATAAAATCCATTCACTTTTACACATCAATGAAATTAGAGCTTTCAAAGGTGAATACATGAAATCTTTTCCTTTTTAAAATTTTTATTGTGAAAATACTGTACAGAGGGGTTACAATTACATGGGCAAGATAATGAGTACATTTCTTATCAAGCATTGTAGCCTCCTCCTTTGTTTCCCCTTCCCATCCCTTCCCGTCCTCCCTCCCCTCCCCCAACAAATCTTCCTCCCCGCCCCACCAAAGCTGTAAAGTTCGTTTTTCCACATAACCACTTGTACATCTCATTGTTGCAAAGGATCCACCTGAATCCCTATTTAAATGATTTGTTTTTTCCTTTCCCCTACACAAATTATACCAACTTCAAATGCAATGAAAGCAAGGGTTATACCATGGGGGAGGGTCATACAAAGCAACAAAGAAATAATCTTATAAATGTGTTAAAAACAATCGCATGAAAGAAAAAAAAGCATTTGAATACATATCTTAGGGTTCATTTCCTTAATATCAACTTACCTGACTTTTTCTGCTTGACTCAGACATACACTAGTTATTGCAAATAAGGGAAACCATGGTACCTAAGTTTCTTTGGGCCTGGCTTACTTCACTTAATATAATTTTTTCCAAATCTTTCCATTTCTTAACAAATGGGGCAATGTCATTCTTTCTGATGGAGGCATAGAATTCCATTGTGTATATATACCACATTTTCTTGATCCATTCATCTACTGAGGGGCATCTGGGTTGGTTCCATATCTTAGCTATGGTAAATAATGCTGCAATAAACATAGTCATGCCAGTAGCTTTAGTGTGGTCTTGTTTGTGATCATTTGGGTAAATGCCCAGAAGTTGGATTCCTGGGTCATAGGGAGCTCTATGTGGAGTCCTTTGAGGAACCTCCATACTGCTTTCCAAAATGGTTGAACAAATTTACACTCCCACCAACAAAGCAGTAAGGTTCCCTTCTATCCACATCCTCTCCAGCATCTGTTGTTATTAGAATTCTTGATTATATCCATTCAAACTGGGGTGAGGTTTAAACTCAATGTTCTTTTGATTTGCATTTCATTTATGGCTGGAGAGGCTGAGCATTTCTTTATGTGTCTAATGGCCATCCTTCTTTCCTCTTCAGAGAAGTTTCTCTTTAAATCTTTAGCCCACTTATTTATTGGGCAGTTGTTTTTTTGAGGATTTTTTGTAGGGGGATTTAATTTTTTGAGTTCCAGGTGTATTTTAGATTTGAGCCCCTTGTCTGTTGTATGGCTAGTGAAAATCTTCTCCCAATCCGTGGGCTTTCTATTAATCTTGCTAGCTATGTCCTTTGCCAGGCAGAAGCTCTGCAATTTCATGCAATCCCATTTGTCCAACTTTTCTTTGATTTGTTGTGTTTCTGGGACTCTATTAAGAATATCTAAAATATATTTGAAACTCAAAAAATTAAATCCCCCTACAACAAATCCTCAAAGAAACAACTGCCCAATAAATAAGTGGGCTAAAGATTTAAAGAGAAACTTCTCTGAAGAAGAAAGAAGGATGGGCAATAGACACATGAGAAAAATGCTCAGCCTCTCCAGCCATAAACGAAATGCAAATCAAAACAACATTGAGATACCACCTCACCCCAGTTAGAATGGCAAACATCAAGAACTCTAATAACAACAGATGCTGGAGGGGATGTGGACAGAAAGGAAACTTACTTCATTGTTAGTGGAAGTGTAAACTTGTTCAACCACTTTGGAAAGCAGTATGGGGGTTCCTCAATAGACTTCACATCGAGCTCCCCTATGATCCAGCAATCCCACTTTTGGGCATTTACCCAAATGTTTACAAACAACACCACACTAAAGCTACCAGCACAACTATGTTTATTGCAGCCTTATTTACCATAGCTAAGATATGGAACCAACCCAGATGCCCCTCAGTAGATGAATGGATCAAGAAAATGTGGTATATATACACAATGGAATTCTATGCCTCTATCAGAAAGAATGACATTGCCCCATTTGTTAGGAAATGGAAAGGCTTGGAAAAAATTATATTAAGTGAAGTAAGCCAGGCAAAAGAAACATAGGTCCCATGGTTTCCCTTATTTGCAATATCTAGTATATGTATGAGTCAAGCAGAAAAGGTCAGATAATGTGATATTAGGAAAATGAACCCTTAGATATGTATTTAAATTTTTTTTTCTTTCATGCATTTGTTTCTAATGCATTTATAATTATTTCGTTGTTGCTTTGTATGTCCCTCCCCCACAGTATAACCCCTGCTTTCACTATATTTGATGTGGTACTATTTGTGGAGGAGAAGGAAAAACAAGTCCTTTAAGGATAACTGTGGACCCATTACAACAATGAGAAGTACAAGTTGTCATGTCGAAAACGATCTTTACAACTTTGTTGGGGAGCGGGGCAGGATTGAGGGGATGGGGGGGATGGGAAGGGATGGGAAGGGTAAACAAAGGAGGAGGCTGCAATGATTGATAAGAAATGTACTCATTATCTTGCCCATGTAATTGTAACCCCTTTGTAAACTATGTTCACAATAAAAAATAAAAATTAAAAAAAGGAAAATTTTGGCCTGTGCCAAGGAGTTCTAGGATTTCTTCTATTCCATCCTGTAATGTTCAGGGTGTCTGCTTTGACTCCAAGGTCTTTGATCCATTTGGAGTTGATTCTGGTGCAGGGTGATATATAAGGATCTAGCTTTAGTTTTCTACAAGTAGTTAACCAATTTTACCGAAGAGGCTTGTCTTTCTCCATTCTATTTTTTTAGCTCCCTTATGGAAAATTAGATGGCTATAGGTCTGTAGGTTCATTTCTGGGTTTTCAATTCTATTCCATTGGTCCTGAGGTCTGTTCTTGTGCCAGTACCAAGCTGTTTTGATTACTATGGCTTTGTAGTAGAGTTTGAAATTTGGTATTGATATTCCTCCAACACTCTTCTTTCTGTTGAGGATCGTTTAACTATTCAGGGTCTTTTATTGTTCCATATGAATTTTTGGATTGCGTCTTCTATTTCCTTGAAGAATGAGGATGGAATTGAATTTGTATCACACTGAATTTGTAGATAGCCTTGGGATGTATTTTCACGATGTTGATCTTTCCAATCCAGGAGAATGGGAGTTTTTGCCACTTTCTAAGTGAAATCTTTTCTTTATTAACCTGAAAAAGACCACTAAAATACATCATTCATTTACTTTAGCTTTCAAAATTTCTTTTTGAAGATAGCTCTTTTTAAAATTTGTGGTATAGGGCTGGGAAGGTGGCTCAGTGTTAGAGCGCTTGCCTTGCATGCCTGAGGCTCTGGGTTCGATTCCTCAGCACCACATAAGCAAAAAGAAAAAAGCTGGAGGTGGCGTTGTGGCTCAAGTGGTAGAGCGCTAGCCTTGAGCTGAAGAGCTGAGGGACAGCGCCCAGGCCCAGAGTTCAGACCCCATGACCGGACCAAAAAAAAAAAATTTGTTGTATAAAAGTTAAGATATTAATGACAAAATTGGATTCTTTCTATTGATTTGCATCATGTGTGAGCTTCAGAACATATAAACAAATATTTTATAACATTATTTTATTATTTCATTACATTTATATCATATTTTGTAGTATTATATTATAATATTTGTTATTTTGTGCTATTTGTAAAATGAATATTATTATTGGAAAAATATTATTACCAAAAGTGTTTTAGGTTTATATATATATATGGTCTTATTATATATAATAGAACTATTGCTTATATTTCTACTTTATGCATAGATTAAGGAAACATACATATGCTTAAAATATTTTTTCTAATTCTAAACAACATACATATATACCTTTCCTTTTTTCAACTTATTTTTTTCATATTTATTACTTTAAAAATAAGCCTCACACCAACAAAACAACATTGAATATTAATTTAAAGAAGAGCTCAAAAACAGGCCACAAATGTTTTTGTGTTCATTTTGCAACATTTAAAACCTGAGTACCTTATTTAATCACACTGCTGATGTCAGGAAAATGTCTAAAAGTGACTGCTGAGACACCCCCTTAATTGTCCTCTCCATATATTTAAAAAACAAGAGGAATACTTTAGAAGAAATATTGTTTTTGTTAAGACAAAGAAACCATCTATATACACTGAAATGCAGCAATTGAAAGTTTAGTTTTATAAGAAAACTGTTTATAGGTATATTATAGATAAGGAATTTGACCATTTCATAAGGAATATATTACTTATATTTTGTGGCCACCAAAAGAGAGAAAACTTTATATACAAAGCATCTACTTTACACTCTCATCAGAATATGAAATGTTCTGTATATATGCAATGCACATAATTAGTTATAATCTTGTTAATAATCAAAAATGTATTATAAAACATTATTTTCTGATTTTGCAATGGTGTATTTCAATAATGATAATATCCTGTTACTGAATATTCAGTACATAATACGATCATGTATGACCATTGGAATTATTTAATTATTAGAAATTTATATAATAATATGTATCAGGAGATTTATATATATTTATCTCTAAAACAAAGAGAAGCTTGATTTTTAAAATTGTATCCCTGACATACTATTTTATTAAAAATGAAACATATAGAATAATAATAAACACAGAAAACATGATTATTTTAGCTGTATACTTCACATATTATTATATCTTTATAACCTAGATTTATGGATCATATACAAATAAACTAAGCAATTCATTTTATAAATTTATTGTACAAAACAAGTAATTTAAAATTATATAGAAAATTGAATAATTCCCATATAAAATACTAATAAATTCCCTTATAATATACTAATAACTTTATATTACAAAATTATCCTTTTATATTTCATACCAGGTATGTTTTGCATATAAAATTTCAGTTTGTAAACAGAGCCCTTTTTCTGTGGTGTAAAATATTCGTTCAGGTTTTTTTTTTTAACAGTTTAAGTAGATAGATTATCAAGGAAATGAAACACTCTCTAGCTCCAGTAAATATTGGTAACTTCACAGAAATATACAAAGGTGCCCTTACTACAAAAAGCAAGATACAGAACTGTTTTTTTCTGCCTCATCCGATCAATCTGGACCCAGTTTTGTTTAGCTTCAAGATTCCATTTGAGGGCTGGGGTTTGAATTGTAGAGCATTTGCCTATCTAGCACCAAGCCCTGAGTTCACACTCCAAGAAGGAAAAAAAATTCCATTTGAAGTACCCTAGCAAATATACTGAGATAAGAATAGCTATATGAGCAAAGATTTAGAAAGAAAGAAGCAATCAAGTAATTTGCTTTGTGGTTTATCTTTAATTAAAGTTGTTGCTTTTAAAAGAAAAAACCGGAAGTGGCGCTGTGGCTCAAGTGGTATAGCACTAGCCTTGAGCTGAAGAGCTAAAGGACAGCGCCCAGGCCCAGAGGTCAGGCCCACGACCTGACCAAATAAATGAATAAATAAAGTTGTTGCTTTTTTACATGGCAAAAAACAAAAAAGAAAGAAGCAATTTAAGGTCAAATGGGTTTACATAATGCTTTTCAAAGAAAAATAAGTTATAATTGATATATGCCTCCATCTATCTATCTATCTATCTATCTATCTATCTATCTATCTATCTATCTATCTATCTATCTATCTACCTATCTATCTATCTATCTATAATTAACTTGACAACAACTAGTGTGAATTAGTTGAAGAGAAAGCCAAACTGGAGTTTTTGTAGTGAAACTAAGAGAAAGAAAAATGAGAAATGCAGAGCAGAAGGAGATGCATGATTAACAGAGGTAAGAAAAGTAGAGAAAATGCTTTCTCTCAAATATACTATCTTGTTACTCTTCTCATTCCTCATCTGTCCCAGACGACCTTCTGTCTCTATTTTAAGGTGGATCTCGCTATGATAACATTGATCTGGCTTATCTCTCTGCTAGTACTGCCTTCGTTTACACTTCCTTCTGCAACTCTTACTTCTTTCTTCGAATTTGCTTCTCAATATAGCTTTCCCTTTCTATTCGATTAAAATTTCATTTATGTTTCTCCCTCTTCACCGTATTTCCAGTGCTACTCAAGCCACTTTTTTATTTTTGTTTCTTAAGTACTTATTATTTTCTCATGTCTATGCTTATTATTTTATGATGTCTATGCTTATTATTTTATGATGTCTATTGGTTTTTAATTTTCTCCTTTTCTTTATTACAAGACAATACAAATCTGTTTTGCTCACTAATGTATTTTAAGTGTCTAGAAATCTAGTATGCTACTTGCTTAAAACATATATTCTGAATATATAATTGAAATCAAGAAGAATTAATTGGTTTCTTAATGGGTCAAGAGAAACATTGTATATACCAGATAATGAAAAATTCGTTTTTGGTTTTAGGATTCATATAGGGATAAGAAGAGGAAGCTACTGATAAATAGTTTTGTATTTTTTTCCTTGATGACTATGGAGTGGAAAGTTGTCCATAAAAGTAATGCACAATCTTGCATATACATTTTTGTAATTTGGGGAGGAGAATGGGTATAACAGAATGCTTAAATGGGAATGCATGTTGACCCATTGTGATGATAACATATACAGGACACTATGTTGAAAACAAACTTCACCATGTTGGGGTGGGGATGAAGGGAGGAGTTGGGGAGGGGGGGTAAGAAGTGATGGTAGGGGAAAAGTCAAAGGAGGAGGTAACATTGCTTGATTGGAAATGTACTCATTACCCTATTCATGTAACTGTAAGACCTCTGTACAGTATTTTTACAATAAAAATACATATTAAAAAACAAAAAGAAGAGTAATGCACAATTGAAAATTCAATGTACTAAAACTTACTCTTCTAAGTGGGAAATATATGTTTCCAGTTGATACATACATATAATTCATGGGAAACAAATTACAGAACAAGGCAGGTAAAAATTTATGAGGAGGAACTGGGCAATGATATACTCAGAGGTGTTGCTTCAGTATGGATGCTCACAGTGGAAAGAATGTTGATGCAGTCAAAAGGTTGACTGGTAGGATAAAAAAGAAAAATGATAAATCAGTCAGAAATGTTAGGAAATATGTGGTATTCTAAAAATAAATTCTGTTAGAACAGAGAAAAAAAGGAAAACCCAACAGCATGCATTAACGAAGTTAACATATAATAGCACATTGCCATTTTGATATTCAAAGCAGACCTTCATGTTGCCTATGCAAATGGCATATTATCATGTGCCAATGAATGTTTAGTTTGCAATTACCTATTTTCATGTATATATTTTAAATATACAAATAAGTGATTTGCATGTGTGAAACGGGCCCTCATTCTGAATATTGGACTTGGTAGGAAATTGCCGAGTACTACAAGCATCAAAATTTCAATTTGTGTTATAAATTTTCATGAGCAAAGGAAAATTTCAGTTTCTAAAATCTGGAATAAACACTTTTGCTGTAAAACTTGGTTTGACGTAGATAAAATTAGAAACACCATTATAAATTCTAACCATTAGAAATCAAAAGTGATTCAATTATCAAAACTATGTACAACTGGTCAGAAGATAAGTAGTATTTTCAAACATTAGTAAGAAATCACATATGTTATTTCTTCTAAGACTTTTTTCAAATTTTGTTACATGACATATTAGTGATAAAACTCAAAAAATAAAAATTTTCATCATTGTGCATATACTAATTCCTAACAAGAAATAGTATATGCATTACTATCTATTATATACTTTTAACTACTAAAAATTGAATAAATCATAAATTTAATTTTTGAAATACAGTTCATCCTGACAATATAATTCTAATCAGAAGTTATACTATAAAAACTGATGCAACCAACAACCCTAATATTGAAGAATAATGAAAAAGTCTAAATATGGAAGAAATCTAATGTGTTTACAGAGATCAGCACAAATTCTATTCAACCGTGAAGCTATGTATACTTGACTTTTTGCAGACTCACTTTGTAGCCCAGACTGCCCCAAAATTTGCCATTCCCTTTCCTCAGTCTCTCAAGTGGTAGAATTACCAGCATGTCTCACCATGTCTAGCTCAGATGTTCTTTACAGCATATTTTAGTTTTAACATGATTCTCATAAACAGAAATTTGCATGCAACCAAATGAATTAATGTATGAAGAACAGCTTACAGATATATCAGACCAATAAAAATCAAGTATGTCAACTAATGAGCATCTCATTAACTAACAGTACATAAAAAGCCTCCCAAAGGAACAGATTTGTCTAATTTTAAAAGCATGATACTTTACAATTTAGGCAAGTGGGTGGGGGTAGTGGTGGAGGTGGGAGGGAAGGATGGTAGGGGAAAAACAAAGGAGGAGGTAACAATGCTAGAAAGGAAATGCACTCATTACCTTGCTCATGTAACTGTAACCCCTCTATATAGTATTTTTACAATAAAAAATGTATAAAAAGAACAACAACAACAAAAAGTGATACTGGATGTTCATGTCTCATGCCTGTAATTTTTACTACTCAGAGTGTAAGATCTGAGATTGCAGTTGACAGCCTACCTGGGCAGGAAAGTCCTTGAGACTTTCATTTCCAGTTAACTACCAATAGAGCCAGAAGTGAAACTTTGGCTTAAGTGTTAGAGAGCCAGCTTTTGTCCAAAAAGCCTTGAGGATAGAGCACAGGCCAGAGATTTCAACCCCAAAACTGGCAGAAGAAAAGAAACAAACAACAAAAAAATTAATTAATTAAAAATGTCAAATAGAAGAACATCTGATTAGCAAGAGCTAGGAGCTGAATTAACATATCATTACAAATATAATCTATGTATGAATACCCAAGTCCATTTTGAACTCAAACCATTGTATCTTTTTTACTTTATGTGATTTATAATCTATGAAAAGTCCAAAATAATATGGTTACTCAATTCTATAACAAAGAATATTAACACATAAAATTAAGAATATTTATTTATTGTCTACTTATTTCCCTTTGAAAAATATTAAACCATACAGAATTCATTTTATGAGGCATACTTAAAATTAAAATGATTTTTGATTATGTATCTAATGTACCATCTGAAAGAGAAATCATGAAAACAAAACATGCACAGCAGCTAAAAATATTAGGTGCTTAGGAATATATTTTTTAAGTGATCAAAGACTTCTAAAATTAAATCATGAAAGAAATTGAACACAACACAAAAATGATGGAAAGAAATCATGTGGTCTTAGAAAGGAGGAATCAATATTTTTAAATGTTTATGTTACCCAAAGAAATTTATAATTTCCATGTATACCTTAAAATAATTTCAATAATCTTCATGGCAAAACCTCAAAAAAACATTGTCAATATGATGTACAAGTTGTTATGTCAAAAAACAAACTTTACAACCTTGGGAGAGGATAGGAAGGGATGGGAAGGGAAACAAAGGAGGAGACAACAATGCTTGATAGGAAATGTACTCATTACCTTGCTCATGTAACTATAATCCCTCTGTAGAGTATTTTTACAATTAAAAAAGTATTAAATATATTGTCAAAAATATATGGAGGGGCTTGAAAGGTGGCTCAGTGGTAGAGTGCTTGCCTGCCTTGCATGCATGAGGCCCTGGATTCTATTCCTCAGCACCACATAAGCAGAAAAATCAGGAAGTAGCACTGTGGCACAAGTGGTAGAGCGCCAGTCTTGAGCTGAAGAGCTGAGGGACAGCACCCAGGCCCAGAGTTCAGGCCCCATGAAGGGGGAAAAAAAAGGAACTCCAAATCAATCCACAGAGCCAAAACCATCTTAGCCCAAAGGATTATTATTTAAAAGGAGATATTAAACTATCAGATTTGAAAATATAATCTCAAACTGTAATAATAAAAGTGTGTCACATAGTCATGAATTCAAGCATAGTGCCCAAAAGAACAGAAGAGAGATCTTAAAAGTTATTCCATGTGTCTCTTGGCCATCCTTCTTTCCTCTTCAGAGAAGTTTCTCTTTAAGTCTTTAGCCCATTTGTTAATCAGGCAGTTGTTTCTTTGAGGATTGTTGTTGGGGGATTTAATGTATTGAGTTCCAGGTATGTTTTAGATATGAGACCTTTGTCTGTTGTATGGCTAGTGAAGATTTTCTCCCAATCTGTAGGCTTTCTATTGATCTTGTTATCTTTGTCTTTTGCCATGCAGAAGCTCTGCAATTTCATGCAATCCCATTTGTCCAACCTTTCTTTGATTTGTTGTATTTCTGGGTCTCTATTAAAAGAAAATTTCAGCCTGTGCCAAGATGACCTAGGGTTTCTCCTACTCCATCCTGTAATGTTTCAGAGTGTCTGCTTTGACTCTGAGGTCTTTGATCCATTTGTAGTTGATTCTGGTGCAGGGTGATATATAAGGATCTAGCTTTAGATTTCTATAAGTAGTTAACCAATTTTGCCAGCACCATTTACTGAAGAGGCTTGTCTTTCTTCCATTCTATTTTTTAGCTCCATTATGGAAGATAAGATGGCTATAGGTCTGTAGGTTCATTTCTGGGTTTTCAATTCTATTCCATTGGTCCTGAGGTCTGTGCATTGAGATACCACCTCACCCCAATTAGAATGGCTATAATCAAGGACTCTGATAACAAAAGATGCTGGAGGGGATGTGGACAGAAGGGAACCTTACTGCATTGTTGGTGGGAGTGTAAACTTGTTCAACCACTTTGGTAAGCAGTATGGAGGTTGTTAAAAGACTCCACATAGAGCTCCCCTATGACCCAGCAATCACACTTTTGGACATTTACCCAAATCATCACAAACAATACCATACTAAAGCTACCAGCACAACTATGTTTATTGCAGCATTATTTAACATAGCTAAGATATGGAACCAATCCAGATGTCCCTCAGTAGATGAATGGATCAAGAAAATGTGGTATATACACACAATGGAATTCTATGCCTCCATCAGAAAGAATGCCATTGCCCCATTTGTTAGGAAATGAAAGACTTGGAAAAAATTATATTAAGTGAAGTAAGCCAGGCACAAAGAAACATAGGTCCCTTCGTTTCCCTTATTTGCAATAACTAGTATATGTCTGAGACAAGCAGAAATGGTCAGATAAGTTGATGTTAGGTAAAATGAACCCCAAGATAAGTATTCAATGTTTTTACTTTCATGCAATTGTTTCTAACGTATTTATAAGATGATTTCTTTGTTGTTTTGTATGTCCCTCCTCCACGGTATAACCCCTGCTTTCACTGTATTTGATGTTGGTATAATTTGTGGAGGGAAAGGGCAAAAACAAATCATTTAACTAGGGATACAGATGGACCCATTGCAACAATGAGATGTACAAATCGTTATGTCGAAAAACTAACTTTAGAACTTTGGGAGGGGGAGGTGTATGTCGGGGGGAAAATGGGAAGGGATGGGAAGAGGAAATATAGGAGGAGACAACAATGCTTGATAAGAAATGTACTCATTATCTTGCCCATGTAATTGTAAACCCTCTGTACAGTATTTTCACAATTAAAAAACAGTTATTCCAGCAATCTATATCCATAGATTCGTGGGTTTCTTTTTGAAAAACATAAGAACATTTGCTGGAGAAAGACATTCTTTTCAATAAGCATACAGAGAAAATTGGGTATCTAATTGTAGAGGAGTAAAATCTGTCTCCTTAACAGTTCTAAAAATCATTTCAACATGTATTAATGACTTAAAGGTTAAAAACCTAAAATTATAAAACTACTAGAAAAGAAATAAAGTAGAAATGTTTCATGACTGAAGTAGGAAAAATTTGAGAAAAAATTCACAGAAATAAATGGAAGTATATACAGTAGGGCTTACATTAAATTTAAAAGTTGCACAGAAAAACTCAGAGTGTAGACATAGCAACTCATACAAAATAAGAGAAAATATTTGTAAATCAAAATTCTAATACAAAAAATATGAATAACAACAAATAGCTTTATAGCAAAACAACAACACAACCTAACTGAAAATGAACAATGGATCTAAATTGATATTACTCAAAAGATAAGTAATAAAAATGAGGAAAAGTATAAAAATATTAAAAGCATTAATCATTAGCTATCCTACCACTAACATAATATCTACTAAAGATAAAAATTACTGGCAAGGATATGGAAAAAGAAATGCTTGTGTAGTAGTACTATGGTTGTTCCTTGTAACATCACTAATAAATCTATGATTACATACAGAAATTCCAAAGTTGCATATATATCCAAGGAGATACAATGTCAGTAACTTCAATGCATGTCAGAACCCATGTTTTTGTTGGTTTTTGTTTTGTTTTGTTTTTTGCAGCACTATTGAATATAACTAAGAAATAGAAAAATAGGTGTCCATGGAGTGGTGTATGGACAAAGTAAATGTGATACCTACACAAAATCAAAGACCATTCATTCATAAAATAGATCAAATTGTATCATTTATAAGAAATATACAGATGAGTTATTCTTATGTTAAGTGTAACAAGCCAGCTGAAAAAATAAAGTGCCTTATGATCTCATTCATATTTGAAAAAAGAAAAAAAAGCTAAGATATCTCCTAAAAGTTGCGAGTAAAATGATGGTCATCAGAAGAAATGGAAAGAAGAGGGAGACAAATGAGCAAAAATAATTCAAGATATGCTGAGTTAGTGGGAATGAGGAGTGTTGGTGTGCTACTCAAAAACAGGATAACTGTTACCACGTAAATATGGAATGAACCTCAAGGCTTATGTATAAATGTGTGATCTCAAATGGGGGTGGTATACTAAGATTTTTTTGAAGACATGAATACAGACATACTATCACATACCCATACACTCATGCTCACTCTCTCTCTCTCTCTTCCCCTCATCCACACACACACACACACACACACACACACACACACACACACACACACACACACACACACACACACACACACATCCATCCATCAGTAGTGTTTATATTATAATTTGTATAAATGACTCTGTCATAGACCTATATGTTAAAAATTGTCAAGTAGGTTCTCATGGCTGTGGTAGAATACTGGAGAAAAGATTATGCAACCATAGCCTATTCCTTTTAAATATTTGATGTGATATCACAAAAAATAAAACAAAAACAAAATACAAATACATCTGTCTTGATGTGATTGAAACCATACAACAGAGAATGAAACTCCCCCACAGCTCCACCTTGTATGGATTTCATCATTGACAAAATGGGATAAATAAATGGTTTTGTTTTGTTTTGTTTTGTTTCAAGTATTTCACTGTGCTGACACAAATGGACTAATACAGACACTTAGTATATGACATTTCAGTAATTTTTTTCTTTCTTTCTTTTTTTTTTTTGGTAGTGATGGTCATGAGGCCTAAATTCTGGGCATGGGTGCTGCCCCTCAGCTCTTCAGCTCAAGGCTAGTGCCCTATCACTTAAGCCACAGTGCCACTTCTGGCTTTTTCTGCTTATGTGTTGCTGAGCAATAGATCCTAGGCCTTCATGCATGCCAGGCAAGCACTCTACCACTGAGCCACCTTCCCAGACTCATTTCAGTAATTTCTAAAATGTACATACAATAGTGTTCAGTCTATATTTTATGTTATATAATCTGTCTCTAGAATTTGTTCATTGCACTTGCTGTTGAATTTGAAAGCATCAAGACCACTCTATTTCAAAAGATTTTAGGATCCTTTCCCACTTGTGTTTAGCTCATTTCTGCACTTTCTCTGCCATATAAGCAATATAGTCTTTGAATCAAAATAGAAAAAAAAAAGAAAGAAAATAGTAAGACCAAAAAAAACCAACAACCAAATATGTTAATTTTGGCTACCGGGAGGTACAAATGAAGGAAAGATTCAGTGCTATAGATAAAATCTACACATTTGTGCAATCTGCTTAATCACATACATAAGAAACTCTGCTCTATAATTAAGGTCTCTGTGTAAGACTGAAGTAGAGTAGCATCTGGGAGGTACTTGGAAAGAATGGCCAGAAATGGTAACAATATCCTGTCATGTATAGTACAAGTGCCTGGATAGACATCCTATTGAGATATACATGCATTTTCCTATGTATTATACATTTATTGGAATGGTGATGTTCTTGATAAAATAACTTACTGAGCTGTTAATTCCTATGTTTTATAACACTAACAAACTCAAGTTTCAACAAACTATAGACCAAAAATCTAAATTCCAAAAAGTTCTGTTGTTTTTTTCTGACAACGAAAATATCATGAGAAGAATGTAAACATGAATAACAAAGTAACATCTTTTGTCCCTTTTCATATAAAATTTCTTGTAAAGTTATAGATACATAGGAAAACTGAGGATAAGCCTGGTTCTAGTGGCTCACGCCTGTAATCCTAGCTACTCAGGAGTCTGACACCTGAATATCGTGGTTCAAAGCCAGCCCAAGCAGAAAAGTCTGCAAGACTCTTATCTCCCACAAACCACCAGAAAAGTGGAAGTGGTGATGTGGATCAAGTAGCAGAGCTCTAGCCTTGAGCTGAAGTGCTGAGGGACAATGCCCAGGCCCAGAGTTCAAGCCTCACAACTGCCAAAAAAGAAAAAAAAGAAAGAAAAACTGAGGATAAATACATATATACATACATAAATACATGCATACATGCATACATAGAGCAACAAAACTGTTTATTAAATAAATTTCTTTAATAGTATCTGTTATTACCCCATTTACTTATTTTGATATTACCTTTCTGTTTTTATACAAAGAATTTTGAACATGTTAGTTTATGAGTACAACATATTTGGTGAATGTTACCCATTCTCTGAATTTTCCAAATTTCATGTTAACATATATACATTGAATAGTATGACTGCATCCTGTCATACTTCTCTTCAATTGTCCAACCCATACCCCTGTACCTCATCCCCTACTGACACACCAATTTTCACCTTTCTGGTATTTACTTTGTTAGATTGTTGTGTTCAAAGAAGTTACAGCATTGGAATTCTCCCCGGCACATACTATGTTTTACTTAAGAAGTTTATGTACATATCCATGCTTTAGTGAATATATTGTTATAAATTTAATGTTACTGATTGAGTATTGTAACAGGGTTTAGAAGTATTATAAAATTATCACCTGCACTTTTTCTGTTCTTTCTTTCTTTTTTTAAAATATAATTGTGCTATGAAAACCATGTGTACTTGTAAATCAATATTTTAAAAGTTTTTTGTATTATTTCATGCCCTTAGTTAAATATGTTCTTAGAAAAATATTTTGTTAAGATGTATATATATATATATATATATATATATATATATATATATATATATATGTGTGTGTGTGTGTGTGTGTGTGTGTGTGTTTATATGTATTCAAAATGTTCATATATTCTTTATTTTGGCGGATTATTGAATATCTTGCTTTCTATTTTGTTTATCTCCCCAATTCCTCCCAAACTTTCCCTTCCTCTCAATTTTCTTAGTTTCATTGGATATGAATTCAATATTAAGATTGCATCCATCTCCCTTCCTCTCTTCTTGTCTTGTCATTAAAAAAATGCACACATCTTATCAGACCCACAGTGTGTGTATATATATGTGTAACACTTACTCTAATATGGTAATATATTAGGAATTACATATTTGTCAACTGACATAATTTTAATAACACTAAATTTATATATTCTTCAGATATTGCTAATTTATTATCAATATTATCAATTTTGGTAACAGCCTGTTTAAGTACAAACATTTGTAATTGTGTTCACATGTGAGCACATAACACTAAACATACTTGATATTTGTGTGTGTATGTTCTGCTACTGAAACATGAAATGAGGGCCTAATAATCTTGCTAGGTATGTTTTTTTTCACTCTTGAAATGGTTGTACAAATGGGTTTCCATTCAACATGTCAGTTTCTAAGTCCATCTTTATTTATATTTAAATGCATTTTTATTTATATCAGCCCTTTCATTACCCTCCCTAATTCCTCCCAACCAGATCCCTCTGATCATTTTTCTTAGTTTCACAGGATATGAATTGAATATTATGACCAAATCCTTCCCCCTTCCTCTCCTTGTTTGTCTACTCCTGTCCTATTAACTCACCCTCCTCCAAACTCAAATACTAGGTTTCAATATTCATTTTGTTGGACTGTGAGCTACTTTTTCTAAAGAATCACACATTTTGTATTCTCCTCTGCACATACTATAATTCAGTTAATATGATTGTGTGCACCTGCATATGACTCTCTATGAGTTTACTTGAACATTAATAAATTAGATCTAGTATGCATGTCAGACTGAACATATACATCATTTGTCTCTCTGAGTCTGACTTCATTTAGCATAATTTTTTCAGGTCCAGCTATTTCTTTACAAATGATGTAATATTATTTTTTCCAAAGTGATGACTGAAATTGCACATATATATCACATTTTCTTGATTAATTCATCCTTTGAAGGGGATATGGGAAGTCTGAATTTTTGGCTATGGTGAATACTACAGCAATGATTGGCTGTGCAAATGGTTTTACTATATTTTGATTTGTAATACTTTGGATAAACGCCAGAGTGGTATTGCTGGATAATAGAGTACTTCGATATTTATTGTTTTTGAGGAATCTCCAAACTGTTTTCTCAAGTGGATGAACAAGTTTGCATTCCCACCAACAGTATATTAGGGTTATTTTTCCCACACATACATACCAGCGTCTGTTGTTTATACTCTTGATGATGGTCAGTCAAACTGGTATGAAACTGAATCTCAATGTTGATTTGATTTGTGTTTCCTTTATGGCTAGAAATTTTGACCATTTGACGCACACAGAATTGCATTTTTGCTCAGAGTTGGCACTTTATCACTTGAACCACACACATCCACTTTGGCTTTTTGATGGTTAATTGGAGATACAAACTCAGACTTTTCTACCCATGCTGGCTTCAAACTGAGATCTTCATGTCTCTCATCCTGCTGGGTAGCTGGGGTTATTATGCTATTTCCTGACATCAGTTTTTATGGTTTTGTGTTTCTGCTTTATTTTCCATGAGTTGAATTATACCCACTATGCTTTCAACTATTAGTGTCATGTAACAACATTAACCTAGTAACATTCATATGGCTTTCTGATTGATTTCAATCCAACCTTGAAAATCATTGAATCAAATACAGTGAAAACAGGTTTTATACCTTGGGTGAGAAGCAAACCAAAGAAACAAAATAAAAGTCAACCATGGTGTAACCCTTACTTTCACTCTATTTGATTTTGGTGCCCTACATCTTGCATATACATTTTTCTAATTTGGGGAAGGGAAAGGAAAAAACAAAATGTTTAAATAGGGATACAGGTTGACCCATTGTAACAATGAGATATACAAGACACTATGTTGATAAAGAACTTTATAACTTGGTGGGGGGGGTAGTTGGGAAGATGGGGAAGGAAGGGATGGTAAGGGAAAAACAAAAGAGGAAGCATCAGTGCTCAATATGAAATGTGCTCATTACCTTACTCATGTAACTGTAACCATTCTATAAAGTATTTTAAAATAAAATGTATAAAAATCATTTAATCAAACTTGTACAGATAGTTTTCCTGTAGAAATCATGGTTCAATAAAGTATTTTTTATGCTTCAAATAGCTATAACTATAGTCAAATCACATGTCTTCATAAAGATCTGCATGTGTTATGAAAGATATAAGTTGTATTTTAACATTCACCTTGACAAGTACATAAAAAGGAGTACTTTAATATCAATACAAAAGCATTCTTTTGCTCATATTTTGATCTAAAATTCATTTCTAAATTAAGTTTTCATGTACCAAGACAGTCAGTTAAAAATATATTTGTGCAAAGAAATTTAGAGTATGTTTTCAGATCATAGCATTTAAGCAATGTATATTTTAAGTTTGTTTTGTGTAATAACATTTTGGTGAAAGTCGTCATTTAAAGCATGTTTACCATCATTGAAATTATTCCATTTGTCCAGCCATTCAAACTTGGAGCATTCCATGAATCATTTTTTCACAAAAGACTAGTCTAAAATCAGTGAGTTGGTTTTCTTTGTGCTTTTTTTTTTTTTAGTTTCTTCAAGAATGTGCTCTGTTAAGACTGTCCTTGGTTTTGTAGGGATCCTTTCATGTAGCCTATTCATGCTTCATATTACCTTCTTCCAGCTAGGTTCTTAATTCTGAAATTGGCAATCTATCTCTTAGAGTCATTTTCATGGTTCATACTGTTCATGATACCCAAAGGCCTGCTTACTATTTCAAACCATAATTCTAAGAGAAGGGATCATTAGTGATACTTACACTGTGTACAGCAGAACCCTACTAAAATGTATGTAGAATAAAATTTGGTCATATATAGAATCACCTTGGACTCCATCCAGAACACATTAACAATGGAAGTACGGTACTAAAACTAGCATATTATAGGCAATTTCACTTTTAATATGAATTTCTTTCACAACATTGAGAGCATTGTATTTCTGAAGCTAGATGAGCATTTTTAATTTAAACCATTGGAAATGATTGTGTTAATAGAATAATTTCAGGAAGCTAATTATTTTAAAGAAATCAAGCATCCAAATGAGTTGTACTGATAAATTATTATTCTAAATTAATATACATTTTTACCACTACAAAAACATACAATAAAAATTTTACATAAATACAGGTTCTATACTAACTGACTTTCAGTCCAGAGTAGCTGAGAAACACTTCTCCTTACTTCATTTCACTAAATATATTATCTTCTGGTATTATATACCAAAATATAATGAAACCAATTGACATCCTTAACATCAGAAAGAGAAAGCAAATTGATTTGAAACCACAAGATTATATAAATATCACCACAGTGACAAAGTTATTCTACTCCTCATCAAACAGAAGACAATCAAGTTTGGAATATCATCCCCAAAGTAGGAACGAAAGGTAAGGTGCATAGCTCATGTGTATTAGAGTAGTTCCACTTAACAATGCAAAGAGAACCTGAACCTTCATGGACAATCAAAAAGTCAAATTATTTACCTGGAGAGTCTGAAGTGTTACATGAAACAGCTGTAAGCTGCTCTTATTGGCCACAGGGATCATGTTCTGAGAGTCTTCTTTCACTTAGTTACTATCTGGTCAGGTAGCCTTTTGACAGAAGGTGTTTTCCCAAGTTCTATATGTCTGAGGATTTTTTCTAATACCTTTTAGCTTCAAACTTTTATTTTTCTCCTCATAAAGGACATTTGTTTGCCCTTCATACATCAGGAGAAATGAAGATCCATCTGTATCATAACAATAAAATGCCTCAGAGAATTCAATTGTATTTAAAACTACAATCCATAAAATGAGGACTAAGGTCTAAGTCTTCAGCAAAGAAAGTTTTGTGCCAGCAATACCAAAAAGACACAAAGTCTCCCTCTTTGTGAAGTTCTAACCAATGCAATCCAGTAACAGGACACATTTTTTCTTTTCTTCTCGTTTCTTCATTTCTCTACTATAACTTATTTTCTTTTCATTTGTGCCAAGAAGAATCCAACACTGACCAAGACAGACTTTTCCTTGACTACAAAAAAATATGCTTTGACATATTTAACATCATTAAAATTATATATTGTGTATTTTCTGATGGTAGTATTTCATGCTAGGAACCAACAATTGAAAGGCATCAGAAGTCTGAATGTATAGAAATTTGGGGAAAAAACACAAGTATTTCAGCTGTCAAAGAGAATTTCTACATGTATAAAAATATATGATGCTGAATGAAAAATGATTACTCAATGTACACAATTTACAGAACATAGATAAATTAGTTCTAGAAAGGATATGAAGACACTGAGAGTTTCAGTAGATCCATTTATCCAAAGATGTATAGTTGATGCCTGCACACAGGATACAAAAGAATTCTATAAACCTAATGTTCCATGTCCTCTGTCATTTCTACCAATTCTCCCTTGAGATGGCTTTGACTTTGGCAGCTTGAAGTACAACAAAATGAAGTAGATTTCGTCAGGATCTCACAGATAAAGCTTTTGTCCTTTTGATAGATCTTAGCAACCACAACACATCAATCTTTTTCTTCACATATAAAATGAAGAACAGACACTTTTTTTTTAATTGGGCTGTCATGGATGATGTGGCTTGAGCTCTGGGCCTGGGCGTGTCCCTCAGATCTTCAGCTCAAGGTAAGCGCTCTACCACTTGAGCCACAGAAACCACTTCCTATCTTCTAGTAGTTTATTGAAGATAAGAGTCTCATGGACTTTTCTGTCTGGGCTGGCTTTGAACTGCGATCCTCAGATCTCAGCCTCCTGAGTAGCTAGGATTGTAGGCATGAGCCCCCAGCACCAGGCTACAGACAACTTTTTTGTTTTTTTGGGTCTGGTCATGGGGCCTGAACTCTGGGCCTGGGCGCTGTCCCTCAGCTCTTCAGCTCAAGGCTAGCGCTCTACCACTTCAGCCACAGCGCCACTTCCGGCTTTTTTCCTTTTGCTTATGTGGTGCTGAGGAATTGAATCCAGGGCCTCATGCATGCAAGGCAAGCGCTCTACCACTGAGCCACCTTCCCAGCCCCCAGACACCTTTTATTAATCTATGGAAATCACTTTAAAATTACCCTTGTGCGTATCTGAATAATTGTTAGAAAGTTGATGTGACAATTGTGGCAGACACAGTGGGCAGGTAGTACAGACAGCATGTAGGTGTTGGGCAAAGGCAAGATAAAAATCATCACGTGACTCAGAAGTCCATATAACTTTAAAAACTGTGTATTTTGGAATGAATTTCTACTTAATGATTTTGAATAGTAGCTGCAAGCAAAGAAACTGGTAAGGGAGGTGGAGAACCACTATATTTTTAATAATTTTTATCCCCCCTTGAAAACGCTAATTTAAATAATGTAGACACTCAGTAGATATGAGTATACATTTGGGAAAAAATCTTCATATAAATACTTTTAGCCAAGATTTAGAAATTAATTTTATCATTTATTGTCAGAGAAATCCCATGTAATCTCATGTTAATATTTATGTCTGATTTTCCTTCCTTTGTGTGTGTGTGTGTGTCTGCCTGCTGACCTGTCTGCCTGCTTTCCTTCCTTCCTTCCACCAACCATTTGTATAGCTCTCTATTTTTGAGTGCTCTCCATGATGCTCTATGCAATTCTACTTAATTTTCCTAATTATGACACCATATTTTTGGTAATTAAAATTCACTATAAGAATGTGAGGTGATACACAGACTATGAACATTGTAATAATATATACATTCATCAATTGCATTTACCTCATCATTCACACTAACTTCACCCAGTTCTAACAACCCAATTCCTTCCCCCATCTTACAGTTCTATAACTATATGAACATTACTAATATATCTGCTGGTAATACACATCTGTAATCCTACTTACTCAGGAGGCTAGACTAACAGGAGTGTGGTTAAAAACAAATTTAGGTAGAAAAGTTGAATACTCAACCTGAATTCACCATCATAAATAAATAAATAAATGAAACTGGGACAGAGGTATATCTAAAGCAAAAGGGCATCAGCTGTGAGAAGTTCAAACTCCAGTTAAAAACTATTACACATGTGAAATCATATAGTATGTAAATTTCAGGAACACATTTGTTCAATTACCTATTTAAAGATATTTGGGTAGTCTTCTACTTGTGCTAAAGAAACTGCTATACTTTTGTATAGTGTTTCTATAGCATCTATGTGCCAACAGAAATGTGACATTGATCAAGGAAAAAGAGTTGTCATTAGTTTTATGCTAGCCATTTGATGCATTTGTGAATTTATGTAAATTATATCATGTTGTGATTCTAATGTACAATTATCTAATGTGCAGCATGCTTTATATGCTCACTTCTCAGATTTACATTCTCTTTGATGCGTTGCCTCTTTAAACATTTTCTCACAATTTTTGATGCAGTCTTTTAACAGTAATTTCAAACATGGAAATATTACTCCATTCTCATATATGTTTTTCACAAATATTTTCTCCCAATGTGTAAAATTTCATTGTATCTGCTTAAAGGAACTTGTTTATACAGACAAAAAATAATTTGATTTGGATAGATTACAATTCATCAGATTTTTCCTTTTATGAATTATGCTTTTTCTAGACTTACATCACAAAAATTATGTCCCTTTTTTGCTTTATTTCAAAGTTTTGAATTAATATTTTATTTGTTAGTGCTTAATCCATTTGTATTTTGGATAGTTTTCTTTCCTAGTTTCAGTGTCTAGAGATTTCAATCTTATAAAAAGATTAAACAAAATGCTGAAATAGGGATACAAGTTGACCCATTTGGGGAGGTGGGGAGGGAAGGGATGGTAGGGGAAAAACAAAGGAGGAGGTAACAATACTCTATAGGAAATGTACTCATTACCCTACTCATATAACTGTAACCCCTCTGTACAGTATCTTTACAATAAATATATGTATTTAATTTAAAAAAAGAAAAAAACCAAATGTACCATTACCTTTCTAATGTAATTGTAACCCCTCTGTACAGTATTTTCACAATTAAAAAAAGATTAGTGGGTGGGCTGGAAATTTAGCTCAATAGTAAAATATTTGCATAGCATCATCAAGGACCTGAGTTTGTTCCCTAGAAGGAGTGAAAGAAGGAAGGAAGGAAGGAAGGAAGGAAGGAGGGAGGGAGGGAGGGAGGGAGGGAGGGAGGGAGGGAGGGAGGGAAGGAAGGAAGGAAGGAAGGGAGGAAGGGAGGGAGAGAAAGAGGAAGAGAGGGAGGGAGAAAGGGAGGAGGGAGGGAGGGAGAGAAAGAGGAAGAGAGGGAGGGAGAAAGGGAGGAGGGAGGGAGGGAGAGAGGGAGGGAGGAAGGGAGGGAGGGAGGGAGGGAGGGAGGGAGAGAAGAATGTAAAGGGTGTATTAAATGTTCAGTGGAGTGTTAGGAATGTCTTGCCAGATTTCTCAAGCTTAGAATTCAGAATGCTCTCAGAGGTATGTTTTTTCATTCTTAACCCATTCCAGGGTATAAACAAGTGCTACATGAAATCGCCTTTCTTAAATACTGGTTTGTAGAAAGACAAATACATAATAAACTTTTGTTTAGTACCCAAAATTTAGTTCCTGCAAATCTTATTTTGAAGGTTCCAGCTGATTCCATTAGAATTTTATTTTATTTTATTACTGTGCTTTCTCGTACTCATACACGTCTGAACATAATTGATTATTACCTTTGTAATAATCCTTTTTAGCATGCTTAGATTTTGTTAATCACTTTCTAATTCATTTGCCTAATTTAAATGTGATTTGATTTTGTTTTCTGGTGGTACTTGACTTGCTTACTTGGCATACTACCAATTGAGCCATAACTCCCACCCAGAATTTTGCTAGTTATTTTGTAAACAGAGTGTCCAGGAAATTTCTTTCTATGCTGGCTTGAACCTCAGCCCTTTATATTTTATCCCCTGAGTAGCTAGAGTTACAGAGTAACATGAAAACAATTGTTTATTAGTCACTTTTAGCTTTTCTTTGTTTATAGCATGATAGCGTTTTCTTATTTATTGTAGTTTTTTAATTGTATGTGATTTTACTTCACAAAAAACAAACAAACTGTAGGGCACAGGTGGCTCATGCCTGTAATCCTAGCTATTCAGGAGGCTAGCTATTCAAAGCCAGACCAGGCAGGAAAGTCTGAAACTCTCCAATAAACCACCAGAAAACCGGAAGTGGTGCTCTGGCTCAAGTGGTGTAGAACGCTCACCTTGAACTAAAGAGCTGAGGGTCAGGGTCCAGGCCCAGAGTTCAAGCCCACGAGCCACCAAAACAAAACAACAAAAACCACATAACAGCTTTCTGTCTTGAAACTACTGTGTAATTTTTTTAAATTTAGATTTTGGCAAATTTCATTGATAATGAAAGCAGCATAATAATAGGAGATAATTTGTCTCTCTTTTGCCTTCTATATTTAATTATTCTGGGGATGAAAACTCTACCAAGTCTCTGGGTCTGGTAAATATCCATTTTTTCACTGTTCGTTTCTTTTTTGAATTATTGAGTGAGAATCTTGCTAAATATCTCAGGCTGAACTCAACTCAAGCTCTTCATCCTCCTACCGCTGCTTTGTGAGTTCTAGAATTACAGTCAGGTTCCACCACACTGAGTTATACTTTATAATAAACTTTTACACTTGTACTTTGAATTCCTTTTTTCCCCCTATTAGGAATTTGTTTTACTTCGGGAAAAAATATAAACTTGAACTTCCTTTTCAGAATAGCTTTCTCACTTAGACCAGTATCCCTTGTGGGAAGTAAATTTATTCTCTTTTCATTTGAGTTGTCACTTGTACTGTTTATCAATTTGTTTGTTATAATTGGGTTTATATGTAAACAACCATTTTGTACAGTGTTTGTTTATTATCCAATCAATATCACTGTTCAAGCAAATATTTGTACATGTTTTGATGGTTATAGGTATAATTTCTTCTTATCTTTTTATGTTTTTCATCATATTTCTCTATTTTTTAGGCTTTGCAGAATATATTTTTCAAGGATTTTCTTTTGATCGCAGAGTCTATACAGAACCATAAGGATAAAGTAAATGCAAACAGCTATGGTCTGGCTGAAAGAGCCTGAAGCCCTAAGACTTGTACTAAATCCCATCTGAAAAATTTCAGGCTCCTGAGATACATTCTAGCCTGACTTCAATATATACTTTTAACCAATTCTTCAAAATTTGTCTTTAGATTTGAGTTGAAATTGCAGTAATTTTAGGAACTGATTTGAACACAGCATACTCAAAAGATGTTTTATCAGTCAATTGGTGGTCCTCACCTTACCTAGACATTGTTGTTATTCCTTAGCACCTCGCCTTTGCTGACTGTCACAATGCTGTGGCAGCGAAATCAAGGTGAGGGAGGAGGGGAGAGTTTGACCTGTTTCTTGTGGTTTTCATAACTTGCTCTTGTGGTGCACTGCAACCTTTATTGAAGGAGAGGATCATTAATACTGAGTGCTTAACTGTACCCTAAGCTGGTCTCATGTTGTTAACTATACTAGACACAATCCATTCTCCTTGATTACTTATGTGGGAGTGTGAGTTTCATGCCCTTCCATGTCCAAAAACTCACTTAATTCTCCTCACGAGCTTTATCACATCCTTTCATTCTTTCAGTCTAACAGATGAGGAAACTGAGGAGCAAGAATAATTTGCAAAAGCCATAGAAAATAGATCTATAGTTACAAGCCCAGGAGTTTCTACATCCATTGTACATATGCATAGAAAAAAATCACATTAAACAATACTAGAAGATGAGCACTCCTCCTATTAGAAAACTTTAGCTTGTTATTAAGTTTATGCAACAGTAAAGTAACCAAGTGGAAATATATAAGTTCCAAGAAAATTAAAGGTCACAGTTGTACCTATAACCCCAGAAAATAAAATTCCATTTTTCACTTTTATTTACCAGTATAAGCCAGTGGTTGGCCAGGGAGAATCTTACTCAAGTGTGCCATCAGGATACTAACACTTAAATAGATGCAATTCAACCTTTCAGACCCTTCCAGGGTCAAAATATACATCTGTTTAAGCAACAAAAGTTAGCTCCAATTTTCTAGTATTTTCCAGTTGAAAAATCATCTGGCTGTGATATGTTGTTTAGGCAGAAGTTACTGATACAAAAATTAGAAAAATAGAGAGGCTTTAAGAAGTAAACAAAATGATATCAGATTTTACTATCTTAATCATGCATTGACTCTGTTAGAAAAGTTAGGAAAGTACCCCAAAAGAAAATAATGTGATGCAGTATTGTCCATGTTTAAGAAGAAATTCACGTATACTTATCATCTTCTACACTTGAATGATGTTTAAATACATAATATACATTGTTTTTAATACATAATGCAGTGATTCACAATTCATAATCTTTTTGACCTACTTCTTACCTCCATCAATTCATCCCACTTCTCAAACTGGATGTTGAGCCAGGAGTTGAATATTTTTAGAGGAATAGATAGAAAAGTTTGACTCTAGCTCTCCTTGACACAGGCCAAAATTTTCTTAGTAAAGATCCAGAAACACAACAAATCAAACAAAGGTTGGCCAAATGGGATTCCATAAAATTGCAGAGTTTCTGCATGGCCAAAGGACACAGCTAGCAAGATAAATAAAAAGCCCATGGATTGGGAACAGATCTACACTAACCATACAATGGACAAAGGTATCATATCTAAAATATACTTAGAACTCAAAAAAAATTAAATCCCCCAACAACGAATCCTCAAAGAAACAACTGCCCAATAAATACATGGGCTAAAGACTTACAGGGAAATTTCTCTTAAGAGGAAATAAGAATGGCCAATAGACACATGAAGAAATGCTCAGCTGCTCTAGCTATAATGGCTATAATCAAGAACTCTAATAACAACAGATGCTGGAGGGGATGTGGCCAAAAGGGAACCCAACTGCATTGTTGGTGGAAGTGTAAACTTGTTCAATAACTTAGGAAAGCAGTATGGAGGTTCCTCAAAAGACTCCACATAGAGCTCCCCTATGACTCAGCAATCCCACTTTTGAGCATTTACCCAAAGGATCACAAACAAGGCCATAATAAATCTACAAGCACAATTTATTTATCACAGCATTATTCACCATAGCTAAGATATGGAACCAACCAGATGCCCCTCAGTAGATGAATGGCTTAAGAAAATAAGATATATATATGTATATATATATACATACATACATATATATAAATTCTATGCCTCCATCAAAAAGAATGACACCTCCCAATTTGTTAGGAAATAGTAAGACTTTGAAAAAATTATATTAAGTAAAGCAAGCCAGGTCCAAAGAATCATAGAGTCCATCGTTTCCCTTATTTGCAATAACTAGTATATGTCTAGGACAAGGAGAAAAGATCAAAAGCTCTCCCTCTCTCTCTATATATGACCATATTAGCTGATGCTAAGTGAAATGAACCACAGGATAGGGACACAGAGGTTTCATACTTGTTGCTGTTGTTTTAAATATACTTATAATGTACTGTGTGATTATTTTTTGTTTCTTTTGTATGTTCCTCCCCCACAGTATAACCCCTGTTTTCACTGTATTTGATTCTGGTGCCCTGCATCTTGTATATACATTTTCCTAATTTGGGGAGGGGAAGGGAAATTACAAAATGCTGAAACAAGGATACAGTCTGACCCATTGTAACAATGAGATGTAAAAGACAAACTTTACAGCTTTGAGGGTCGGGGGAGAAGTTGGGTAGGTAGGGAGGGAAGGGATGGGGGGGGAAAACTAAGGAAGGGGTAGCAATGTTTGATAGGAAATGCACTCATTGTCTTACTCATGTAACTGTACAGTAAAATAAATAAATAAAATAAAAATCTATATTACAAAAAAATGTTTGACTCCTATGAACAAATTATTGGCTAGATTTCTTGACTTTACAATAGGAAAATTACCTTAAAACGATTAAGATTTATTTTAACATGATCTATGGCCATTATATAAGACCACATTTAAATTCAGAAATTTATACAGCTAACAACTAGTTAAAAATTTATTGTTTAGAGGATAAGACATTAAGCATAATTTTATTTGTAGAAAAGGTAACTTCTTGGGAGAAAAATTGGACCTTTCCCATCAGCTCTTGAGGTCTAAAAATTCTGTCCAGAAAGGAAAAAAAAAAGCAAAAAGCATTAACTATATTTGGGTGAAAAACTGATATTAAAAAAACTATGTTTTGAATTAGTAATTATGTTTCTATTGTAATTCTCTCTCTCTCTCTCTCTCTCTCTCTCTCTCTCTCTCTCTCTCTCTCTCTCTCTCTCTCTCTCTCTCTCTCTCTCTCTCTCTCTCTCTCTCTTAGTTTCTGACTGGGAAAAGTGAGAGGTATCTACTACTAGCTCAAGCAGGCTGCTTGTTCCTGTGGTGTTTCATGAATAACAAAGAAATGAAAGTGACACACTCACCTTTAACTTCCTGCTAACAAAAAAAAAAGTTGTTAAAATTGGAGAACCAGGGGCATAATCAAACAAATGAAAAGATTGCCTTTTTCCCCTTTTTTCTTTAAACTAGCACTGGCAGGGAAGAAAAGCTGAAAAACTTTTTACTCTTAAATTTAAATACTTCTAAGTAGCACTTATAAATACATTGCACAGTATGTCTTATTAACCGAGGGGAGAGGAGTTAAGAGGCAAAGGAATTTATTCAAACTCAAAGTAGTGTGATAAAATAGTCTTCAAATAGAGTGTGATACAAATTTATTTACCATTCCAAATGCTAAGATAGGACACATTTATCCTTTCCTATGGAGTAAAGAGCTGCTTTATTCTAGAAGTGAGAAAATAAACAACCAAGATTTTAAAAATAGAAAATAAAATAAAACTGGCAGTTTCAATTACACTAATCTCTATGTTATTGGGGATTGTGTAATTAATTATTTTCTAAAAGGATAAATGAGAAGAAGGGTCTTTGAATATTGATTCTTTAGTTATATTCAGTAAAACCCTCCATAAATCCATCCCTATAAAGCTCAGAAATGTTTCATCCTATATAAAATGTTAATAGTATATCATGTAAACTTTTTGTGGTACTGTTTCTAAATATTCAGTAACACCCTTTTAATTTATTGATATTAAGTGTAGACCATTTTAGGACTATTTTATGTAATTCTGATAGCAACTGATTTACCACTTCAATAAAATGTAGAAATATACATTTCAAAGTAATCTATGAAATTAAAATTTTCATATGATGCATTTTAGAAATAAATGATAAGTAATTAAACTATATTCTTTACATGCATCTAAATTCCTTTTTCTCCCTTGGAAAACGTCAGAAATCAAAATTATTCCTCAGGGAATAACGAAGGTTTAGGAACTTAAATATCTCTACCATAAACAGCCAAAAACAGAAAAGTCACGCTCTTCTCCCTGGAAGACCTTCTTTTTGGAGAAGTCCTGCTCTGGGAGGAAGGAATAAGACAGATGTTTCAAGAAAAACTTGAACAGATCCTGCTGGCTTCCCACTCCCTACACTCAATCCAATATCATTAGATCATATCCTCCATTACATCATTTCCCAGCACACTTTACTCTTCATCTGATCTCAGCATAAAATTAGACAGAGTGCCCAAGGTATTTGGGTCTTTATTTCCAAAGATTGTATTCCACATACAACTGTAATCAAATAATTGTACTGCATTTATCTTATTAATCTTTTTTCTTGATATATGAGAAAAGTTGGGACTTCATTAATGCATAAAGAAATGCATTTAGTTAACCCTTTGCAACGAACCAGACACATAAACACACAAAATAAGTCAGATCCAAGTACCATATCATACACAATATCCAACATTTGGCTAATCTTTCCAAATCTTTTGGATTTTTTTTTGCTTTTTTGTTTGTTTGTTTGTTTTTTTCAGTCATGGGGCTTGAACTCTGAGTCTGGGCCATTGTCCCTGAGCAATTCAGCTCAAAGCCAGCCCTCTACCACTTGAGCCACAGCATCACTTCTGGTCTTCTGGTGGTTAATTGGAGGTAAGAGTCTCACAGACTTTCCTGACTGGGCTGACTTTGAACTGCAAGCCTCATATCTCAGCCTCCTGTGTAGCTAGGATTACAGTCATGAGCCACCAGCACCAGGATTTTTTTTTAATTTTGAAAATACCGTACAGAGGGGGTTACAATTACATGGAATAGGTAATGACTGCATTTCTTATTTTATGTTGACAAACTAGACAAAATATAAAATACATTTGTCTGAAGAAAATGTATAGTGACCAAAATAAAGGATGACTTGAATGGTTTTCAGTCCTTAAAACAAGATCCAGCTAGATTTGTACGACTTTTTCCTAAGAGTATTACTAAATCCAATTCTGTAAGGCAGGACAGTTGAGATTAAAAATTTAAAAACCAAGAAAACTGGCAAGTCCCTGTAATTGAGAAAGAAATGGGAGTTTAGGATAATATTATCACTGTGATAATCTAAAACTCTGCCTGATATATGTGTCACTTTTTCACACACACACACACACACATCTTTTTTCACTTATACATGTTTTTCAGGTAAATGAAGAACAAACGAAACAATTCTACTCCAATTCAGAGTTGTAGCAGTAAAAGAAAGATGAAAAGGAAAAAAGTCTCTTTTCAGGATTCATAATCGCAGGCCTATCCTTCTGAGAACTGAGACTCTAGATCTGTTAAATGTGTAGGTCACTTCAAGGCATAAAATTAAATCTAGTACTGTCGCTACCGCCTCGACCAGCAAGGAGACGCGACACCGGACTCTTCTCTCTGCTGTTTATTCAGGACCTTTTTGTAATCTTGTGACCCCAACCCCGGGGAGAATTCCCCACAGCCTTAAGTACCCGCTGGGTAGCCAACCCTGATATGCCACGTGGGAACCACCAATAGGTTCAGGTGCGCGGAAGCAAGCCAGATTCTTTGCCTTAGCCATATCAGGAGTTGTTTACCACGAGAGCACTCGCCATCGGGAAGGCGGAGGGCGGAAACCGGCACCATCTTCCAGGTGCGGCCTCTCGCAGCTCTCTACATAGTACAACAACAACTAGTATATATTTAGTTCTTCCAGGATTTCCATTCACAGATCTTTACTAACTATGCTCTTAGTATAAAGTTAAAAAAAAAAAACTTTAAAAAACCCAAAAGTGAAGACACAAAAAAAAATCATTAAGAAAGAGAAGAAAGACCAAACGTATGATTTAAATATAGGTAGCGTCCTTTAAAGGGCTTGCTGTGATTGGAAGCTTAGACTCAGCAAGGTGCAACTTTGCTAAGTGAGGCAGGTTGCAAAAGGACTTAGGTCTTTGGGAAACAGTACATTAGAAATGTTTTTGTTGTCGTTGTTCTCTCTCTCTTTCTTTCTTGCCTTCCTTCCTTCCTTCCTTCCTTCCTTCCTTCCTTCCTTCCTTCCTTCCTTCAATTCATTTGAGGTAGTAGGACTTGAACTGAGAACCTATGCATGCTACGCAAGAATCTTATCAATTGAGCTGCATTCTTAAGTCACTTTGTTTTTAGTTTGAATTCCAAATCCCTAATATGGCCTCCAAACATGATACATGATAGCTGGAGTACTACTGTGGTTCACTTGTTTTATGACAGAGGGTCATACTAAGGTGTTTTGATTGCTGTTGCTCTATACTGGTAAGTGGCTCTAATAGTTAGCGTACTTAGCTAATTCTAGCACTTACCTTTCTTGTCAAGGCTAGAACAACTCTATTTAGTCCTTTTTTTTTCTTTTCAGTTAGAGATCAGTGTCTTGTAAACTTTCCTGTCTGCCTCCGACAGACCTCAGTTATGTTATATTATAGTATAGATCTCAACTATAGTGCATTACAGTATAGCACATACTATAGTGCTGAAATATTTTGATATATACAAAGCAGTCAGAAAGATATGTTTAACAAAAATAGTTTTAAGTATAAGAACTAACCAAACATATATCCATGGAATGGATATATTTAAAGCTATGGATATGGATATGTATTTTGGACACACACATACATAATGGATAAAAGTAAATTTACATAATTGAATCTTACCCGTTTTAAATAAATATAAACTAACTGTATAAATCAGACAGGTCTCATTAATATTGTTGTGATAATATTTGAGTTGCAAAATTAAAGTTGCCTTATTTCTTGTGTATAATGTATAAATATAAGAAAATAAAGATTATGTTAAAATATATACACATGTAGATAAATGCATGAAATTTTAATAAACAAAATCAGAAGATTGCTTTATTGGCTATTTATACAAAAGGGTAAAAATCCATCAAATATATAAAAAGTCTTTCATAATATTGAGGAGTACAACTGTGCTTAATGCATGAAATATACATTATGTTTTTTAATTAGAAAATTATATTAGAATAACACATAAGAAAACTGTATTGTCTCATGCTCTCATGTCAGTTTAAAGTGTATTTTCTATATCTTGTATCACAGTTATGGATTTGTTTATTTATTTATATTATCTATGGCAAAGCACAATATTCCATAGCTCATGTTTAAGGAAATTCTAAGTAACTTATACTAGCTAAGTCTCATAAAATTCTTTTTTATAAAAGGCCAAGATTAGTAGCATACTCTATAGAGGATAGAAACCATTTAATGTATGGGGAAAAATGGTCCTAGAAGACATAATAGCTCCTGAGGGTGTCCCTGTACTAAAACATGGCACAAAACTTGCCATAAAACTTATCAGCAAAATATCATGCTGTAAGTTACCTTTCTATATGTTTCCAAAGGGACATTATAAAAGAAGCATTGGGAGGCAGTAGCAGGTAATGGTTAAAATGATGGTTCTTGAATCACAGTGCCTGAATGGGAATGATAGATCATACATTTGTTTTGCTTTATTATTTTAGGAAACATAATTATATCATGAGTCTTAGATATTGTATTTATATAAAGGAGTTAATAAAAAGTCCCTAAATCATAGGATTATTCAAAAGTTTCAATGAGAAGAGGCATAAAAATGCCAGAATAAAAGACAAAGAAATGTATTATGAGCTTATGTAAATATTATGCTGGAACTCCTTTGAACAATAAACTTATGCAAACAATAAAAAAGAAATAAATGGAAAGTTAATGCATTTGATTACTTAGTACACATTTTTTAATTACCATGTAGCTATAGACTTGAGAATTAAGACAATAAGGGTATCTCTAATATTTTTCTCTTTCAAAATAATTTTAAGTTAATTTAAAAAACACGGTTTCATGAAAATATAGAAATTTTATCTTGAGGTTTCTCCAAATAAATAATTTTCTGTTGGGGTATCATCCAACAATTCATTCATTCATCCAGAGAGTTTTTCATTATTCTAAAGACAAGTGTTTGACCTGCTAACTAGATTATAAAAGAGTCAAGAGGAAGTGACTGAAAGACTGCTACCGAATGAATAAACAATAATTAGAAGTATTTTTCTCAGTTGGCATACCTAAACTATCACATTTAACTTAAAAAAAAAACATACTTTTAAGCTTTTTATCACTGAAACTACTAGAAGAATTGTTTCTCTTTCTTTTTAGTCTTTCTTATTAAAATTAAATTTATTATCACAAACATATGGTACATTAATGGTATTAAAAACTAGACAAGAGGGGGCAGGGAAGGTGGCTCAGTGGCAGAGTGCTTGCCTCGCATGCATGAGGCCCTGGGTTCGACTCCTCGGTACCACATAAGCAGAAAAAAACAGAAGCAGGGTTGTGGCTCAAGTGGTAGAGCGCTAGCTTTGAGCTAAAGAGCTGAGGGACAGCGCCTAGGCCCAGAGTTCAGACCATGACCAACAAAAATAAATAAAAACTAGAAAAGAGATTAGTTAGATGGATACTCGATGAATAAAAGGTAAAACACACACTCAATTGACATTTGACTTCCAAGCACTTGCTATTACACTACCTAAAGAATAAAAGACACAGGCAAATCTTTAAGAATTACTTTTTTATTCATCTTTTTCTTGGGGTATATGGGCTTAAGTTTTACCATTATTTGTTAGTTACCCTATCATATTTGCATCAAATGTTCTGGCCATTACCTCTGGTACTATTTGAGATAGGGGTCCACTGTTCAACCCAGTGAACTTGGACTAGGGTCTGTAAACTGTTCTTGCTGTAGCTAGGATGACATGCATACTGAAATATGCCAAGCTTTTTCAGTTCAGATGGTGTTTATGATCTTTTTTTGCCCTGGCTGTCTTGGAATTGCTATCCTCCCAATGTCAGCCTTCTATGAATCATGGATAACAGGAGTATATCCCTACGAGTAGTTACCTGTTGAGATAGGAGTCTCACACATTTTGCCTAGGCTGACCTATATTTCAGTCCTTCTAAATCTCAAATTTATGAGTAACTGTTATTACAGGATGATCCAATAGTGCCCAGCTAATGACTATTACTCCATAAGTAGTAGTAAAGTAGAACATAAAAGGAAGAATTAGCGAAAGCAATTAGAAAATAATCCATGTGTCTGGGTGCTGGTGACTCATGCTTGTAATCCTAGCTACGCAGGAGACTGAGATCTGAGGATTGCGGTTCAAAGCCAGCAGGAGCAGGAAAGTCTGTGAGACTCTTATCTCCAATTAACCACCAGAACACTGAAAGTGGCACTGTGGCTGAAGTGGTAGAGCTTGCCTTGAGCTGAAGAGCTGAGTGACAGCATCTAGGTCTAGAGTTCAAGCCCCAGGATCAATGTTTGGAAAAATAGAAACATATACAGTACCATAGTACATCATGAAGGCTCCAAAGCATTATATCAAAATTAATAGTGATAATGATTGCATCTATCAAGAAAGCTTAAATGGGAATCAATAAATTTTATTTCAAAGCAGCTCTAGTTCAGTATTTGAGAAAAGTTTATTTAATTAAATTTAAAAGTTTATTTAAATTTTTACTTCTGTTTCTATATAGAAAAATCTTGAAAGTCATCACTCACTGCTTCATTTTAAGAAAACAACACATTAGAAACTAGGTAGTTTTCATGCAAACTAGACCAGAGCAAAATAGACCAGAAAATAAACAAAGCAGAAGCTAACAATAATATTGACAGAACTTTTGCACAGCTAACAGCAGGAGCAAATAAGTATAACAGAAATTGCCAATATCAAATATGAAGGAAAGCTTGTCTGATCTGTGTAAATTGAGAGGATAGTAACAGAATTTATAAACAAACTTGACTTCACATTTGGTAACACAGGTGAGAGTAAATAATTCAATGACAGTTGAAAGCTGCCCAGAACTTACTGTAAAATAGCGATAATCTGGGTAGCTCTCTATATGAGTTACAAAAATTGAACTAAAAATTAACCTGAACTCAAAAGCAAACAAAAAGCCTGAATAGTTTTATTGGGATGTTTTTGTTTTGGGTTTCTCTTCAAACATTCAATTGTGGGCCAATAGACACATGAAGAAATGCTCAACCTCCTTAGCTATAAAAGAAATGCAAATCAAAACAACATTGAGATACCACCTCACTCCAGTTAGAATGGCAAAAATCAAGAACTCTAACAACAACAGATGCTGGAGGGGATGTGGACAGAAGGGAACCTTACTTCATTGTTGGTGGGAATGTAAACTTGTTCAACCACTTTGGAAAGCAGTATGGAGGTTCCTCAAAAGACTCCAAATAGAACTCCCCTATGACCCAGCAATCCCACTTTTGGGCATTTACCCAAATGTTTACAAACAAGACCACACTAAAGCTACCAGCACAACTATGTTTATTGCAGCATTATTTACCATAGCTAAGATATGGAACCAACCCAGATGCCCCTCAGTAGATGAATGGATCAAGAAAATGTGGTATATATACACAATGGAATTCTATGCCTCCATCAGAAAGAATGACATTGCCCCATTTGTTAGGAAATGGAAAAACTTGGAAAAAATTATATTAAGCGAAGTAAGCCAGGCCCAAAGAAACATAGGCCCCATGGTTTCCCTTATTTGCAATATCTAGTATATGTATGAGTCAAGTGGAAAAGGTCAGATAATGTGGTTAGGAAAATGAACCCTTAGATATGTATTTTAATGTTTTTTCTCTTTCATGCATGTGTTTCTAATGCATTTATAAGATTATCTCTTTGTTGCTTTGTATGTCCCTCCCCCACAGTATAAACCCTGCTTTCACTATATCTGATGTCAGTATAACTTGTGGAGGAGATGGGGAAAACAAGTCGTTGAAGGATACAGATGGACCTGTTGCAACAATGAGAAACACAAGTTGTCATGTCGAAAACGAGCTTTACAATGTTGGTGGGGGGGGGGGGAAGATTGGGATTGGGATTGGGAGAGGGGAGGCTGGGAAGGGTGTGAAGTGGTAAACAAAGGAGGAGGCTGCAATGCTTGGTAAGAAATGTATGCATTATCCTGCCTATGTAATTGTAACCCCTCTGTACAGTATGTTCACAAATAAAATAAAATAAAATAAAATAAATATTCAATTATGTGCAACTTCAACAAGTTCAAGAAGGGAATGAAGTCCTAATTCTTCTTGTGAAGCTAGAACCCTGAATTCTAAAATCAGGCACTTTTATTTATGCCTTTATTTTTTGGTCAGTCGAGAGGCTTGATTGAACTCAGGGCCTGAGTGCTATCTCTGAACATTTTTTGCTCAAGGGTAGCATTCTAGTACTTTAAGCCACAGTTCCACTTTCAGTTTTTAAGTGGTTAATTAGAGTGAAGATTCTCACAAGGACTTTTGGGCCAGGCTGGCTTTGAATTATGAACCTCAGATTTCAGCCTCCTAAGTAGCTAGCCACTGGAGCCCACTCTGAGACAATATATTTTAAGAAAAGAAACTCTGGAGACAGTTTTATAATTGTTTTTAATGCAATATTAGTAAATAGAAACTAACAGTGCATAACAAGGGCAATAGATCATATTTGGAAATGAGAGGATTATATCAATAAATGTATGAAAGCATTTTTTAAGTCAGTACTAATTGATAAAATGCATTTTCAGTATAAAGCCAGGTAACTCACATTTTCAGCCCAACCTGTCTGGGGAACTGAGATTAGGAGGATCAAGTGTTGGCCCCATGTTAGGGATAGGGATTCATGAGATAACCCATCTTTACCAATAGCTGGGCATGATAGCTTATGCCTATCATTCCAGCTATGTGCAAGGATGAGATTGGGAGGTCTTAGATTCTAGATCAACTCAAACAAAAACAGTTTGAGAAATGGCATCTCAAGAGAAAGAAACTGAGCCTGTGGACACCCTATTTACCAGGTACTTTAGGAACCTTGTAAAGAGACCCGGCTCAGGTGTTATTCCAGGAAGGAAGATCCTGTTTCACCATTAATTAGTCAAAAATAAAAATAAAAACAGGGCGAGAGGCATTGGTCACTGGTTAAGAACTTTCTTACTAGGTGTATGTCTCTGAGTTTTAAACCCCATACCACAAAAGTAAATAAATAATTTTTTTCTGTAGCAGAGGATTAGATGGATAATCCCTTAATCTGGTTAAAAAAGATTCAATGTGGCAATTGTCAGGACCCATAATGATTTAAACAATTTTCTCTTAAGATTGAGAATGAGGAAAAATATATTTCTTTCAATTCTCCTAATCCAATGTTGTACTGTGTCCTAACTAGAGATGAAATAAAATAAAAAGAAAATAAAGGATGAACATTGAGGAGGAAAAGATAATACTGACTTAACATTCAGATAACATGATTATAAAGAAAAAACTTAAATAAAAAACAACCCTAAAAATGCCTAGTAAAACATAAAGAGAAAAATCTATAAACTCTTTTATTTGATAAGTTTTAGGTAAATAAATTGCACAATTCATGGAAGAAAACACTTGTGAGACAGGAAATATTTACAATATTTCTTCATATTGTTGACACATGCAATAAAGAAACAAAAATTACTTCTTTTGAAAGGAATTAACTGCCTTTATCCTTTTTATAAATTTAAGTTTGGGGAGAATGGAATTGGAAATCAGGATGGCATGTTCACTTGGCTTGTTTGGTTGGCTGGTACTCTATTGTGTGCGCCAAACCTATATTGCTGGGGTTTTGCTAGTTAATTGGAGATAAGTGTCTTGGGGACTTTTCTGCCTAAGCTGGCTTTAAACTTCAATCCTGTAGATCTCAGCCTTACATTACCTAAGACTGAAAGTATAAGCCACCTGCACCTGGCTGTACTGAGATTTTAATCCGTATTTTTCTCTTTGAGTGAGCCTAGACTGTTAATATTCTTATGTTTTTTTTTCTTTTTAAATTTTGATAACTTATTTTTGTATTAACCTCATAGTTGTATTCTGTCCATGTTTCAAATTCTTGTTACTAGATTGCGGTCCACTTTCATTGAATATATATCCCATTCCCCTGCATCCACTTGAACATCCTTAAATTAATTCATTTTTAATTTTATCTAGGTGCTATATAAAATCAAGATGAAGTAGTAGACAATGTATCATGTCTTTTGTGGTTATTAGAAATGAGCTTGAATTGAAATTTTGGTAGGGGTATTATTCATTAAGATTTTGTAAATGTCATTTTGTTTTGAACCCTTTTCCCTCTGCATCATTTTGGTTTCCCTTTCTTGGACAGCCTAGATCTCAAACTAAGCTTACAAGGTGTTTGAGACCTTCTTCTCATCTGTGTCTTTAGGAATATTAATCTTTCAGTCACTGAATCAGTGATATGTTTATGTTTTTTCTCTTCCATGCTTTTCCTGACTTTATGAGAACTCTTTAAACAAGTGGCTGTCAAGTATATAATTTCCCGGCTATATAACAAAACACTGGACCCCTTCCTCACACTTTTTACTGAACTGTGTTTCAGACTGTGACAGAAGAAACTTAATTTAACTTGCATTTTTTTAAAGCAAGCATGACTAATAACAAAGTTTTAGTATAAACCTCTGATGATTGATATACTTTACATTACACTGGAAGAGATAAAACACAATCTAATTTGTTCTAGTGAACAAAATCTCCATTTTTTGTGTTCATGTATTTTCAATATTATGTGTGAACAGAGATTTCCCTGGAACAAGACATATAGAATTATGAAGTTTCATATTCAATTTAATTTTTGGCGAGCTTCAATAATATTTATTATTTGTGTCTGAATTGCCTGCAGCTATGAAAATGAGTTTCTCATTTGAAGGCAGCTGGTAGTCAAGAGTTGATTTTTATGATTGAATGCATTAGGAAACTCCATTTCATTAATATAATTACAGAGATCTGTTGCACAGCCTTGGGACAATTTCTATTTGCAAGGAAGATAGACTCACCAGGAGAATAACATATAACGTACAGGATTCAACTTAAATAGTAAATAATAAAATATTGAATTTTGAAAAGTATGAGGATTTGCTTATTTACAATACTTTTATCTACCTTCTCACTAGTATTTTTTCTTTGAAATGTAAAGCAAACGATGTAATACTATGAGAGTATTTTATAATTTTTATTTTTATATATTTATATTGTGAAGATACTGTACAGAAGGGTTACAGTTACATAAGTATGGTAATGAGTACATTTCTAGGAACATTGTTACCCTCTTTTTTTCCCCCTACCATCCCTTCCCTCCTCACCTTCCCAACTACTCCCTCCGCCCTACCCTGAAGTTGTAAAGTTTGATTTCAACATAGTGTCTTGTACATCTCATTGTTACAATTGATCAACCAGTATCCTTGTTTCAGCATTTTGTTATTTCCCTTCCCCTCCCCAAATTAGAAAAATGTATCTACAAGATGCAGGATATCGGAATCAAATACAGTGACAACAGGGGTTATTCCATGGGGGAAGAACATACAAAAGAAACAAAAACTCACAGAGTACAATAAAAGTACATTAGAAACAACAGCAAGAAAGATTAAACTTCTTGTGTCTCTATCTTGGGTTCCTTTCACTTAGCATCATATGTACATAGCTTTTGAACTTATCTATTTGTCTGGTAAGATTATCTGAGACATATACTAGTTATTACAAATAAGGGAATCCATGGGACCTATGTTTCTTTGGGTTATAAGAGTGTTTTAGTAACAGAAAACAGTACTGAGAAAACATTAAAATAGAAAAACTGAAGAATTAGGCATCATGCAATCCTATACCATAGTATATTTATTAGTTTACTTCATGAAACATAAGTATTACTTGTTGTATCCACTTAACTGTTAGAACTTTAGTATAATTGCTTCTATATATCTTTTTTGTACATTTTGTTTCCAACTTACTTTGCTTTTATTTTTTTTTGTAATGGGGTCTGAACTCACAGCCATGAATTTTCTAGTTGAACACCTTTCGACATAAGCCATAGTTATTTTTAATTATTATTTTGCCTTAAGTGTGTTTTGTCCTATAGGGTTTTTGGTTTTAGCCTGATCAGTTTTCAAACTGTGATTCTGTCTCTGGGATTGCAGAAGTTTACACAAGTCACTAGAGTATTTGAATGAACTTATTTTTTCTTCTCAAAAATTTGTAAATCTTTACTATCAGTAATGAGAAATTTATCACTTTTTTCTTTTCCTTTCAATTAAGATGATATTGTTGTTTTTGCTTTGTGCCTGCACTGGGCCAAAAACTCAGGGCCTGGGTACAGCTCTGAGATTCTTTTGCTCAAGTCTATCATTCTACTACTTGAATTATAGCTTTACTTTTGGAGTAGACTTCCCTGCTCAGTCTGGTTCAGATGCTCAGATTACAGCCTTCTGATTAGCTAGGATTACAGGCTTGAGCCACTAGTGCCTGGTTACTTAAAAAAAAACAAAACTGAATGGATCAAGATGTATTGTGCACATAAATCTGCATACTGAATTGATGGTAATATTGTTTAAAAGTGATTGAAAAAAACTAAATGGATAACATAAGGTTTTCATTCATTTATTTCAAAAATCCTCTTTCATTCTATTTTCTTCTCTTGTATTTGTTTTTTGTTTTTATTTTTTTTTTTTGTTATTCTTTGTCAGTATAATAGTTTAAATTCAGGACCTTAAGTTTCGTAGGCAAGTAAGTGCTCAATGATTTGAGTTATGTCTCAAGTTCTTTCTTTATTTTTATTTTTGAGTAGATAGGAGCCATTTTTTTTAAAATCAAAGCCATCTTGAACCATAATTCTCCAACTGACCCTTCCTATGTGGCTTTTCATTGGTTGAAATGGAGTGTTCTGAAATCTCTGCCTGGTCTAGCCTCAATGTGTGATGATTGTTCCCTCAACCTTTCACTTAGTTGAAATTGTGGGTGTGATGAACTCTAGGAATTAGCATGGAATCTTTGGTGACTATTATCAACAAAAATGGAGATCTATTACAATATAACCATAGTTTAATAATGAAAGATACAATTAGACAAAATAAAGCAAGAGAAAGATTAAATTTAGAGCATAATTTTATTTATTAGGCATACTGGCATGAAGAAAATCAGAGTGTATATATCTAAATATAAATATATGTACAAGTATACTATATTATAAATAGAATGATATATATATATATATAATCTTCTAAAATTAACACAAGTGACCAATCCATTTTGCAAATGAGATACTGAAAGAACATCAAACAAAAATCAATAATAGCCATGTTCTTTCACACAAAATACATAGGAAAAAAGGCACTCTTTGCTCACAATTCTAATAACATAGAAAGAAAAAAAGATTACCGTCATCAATTGAGTAAATACAGCTATATTTTATAGGTAGCTAGCATTCAAAAATTGTGCTTCTTCACAAAGGAATTTCAACCTCTTCCATCCTAGATTTATCTTTACCACCTCTCCATAACTGTATGTGTGGTAAGTTCCTCCTGGGTCTTGAACTTCCGACATGGACATTTTCCTATTATTTCTTTTAGCAGACTGATAACACTCTGCCACTTGAGCTACACCTTTACTTTGAGGTTTCTGGTAGAAAGAATCATACAGCTTTTCCTGCTCAGGCTGACTTCTAACCTAGATCCTCAGATCTCAGCCTCCTAAGTATCTAGGAATACAGATGTAAGGCACCAGTACACAGTTCAATTCCATATTCTTCATTATTATCATTTCTAATCATATATGTTAACTTACCACACTAGCTAGGTATTTTGTGAAGAAGGAAAAAGGGAAGAAATTTATACAACCAATAAATAAAATTTTATGCATTTTATTGCCTTTTGTGTTTCAAAACACTTTTTAAAAAGACATTTTTTATTATCTTTAAGTAGTTGTACAAAGAAGTTCCCATTCTACAAAATAGTATATGAGTACTAAGTGTCTGACAACATTGTCAAAATATTCTTTTAAAATGTTATGACCTGACCTAGTGCCTCACATAGTTAATCAAAGCTCCTGGAGAGATGAAGATGAGGAGATCGCAATCTAAGACCAGTCTTGGGAAAATGTTTGTTGAGAGACATCCATCTCAATAAATAAGCCAAGCATTGTGGTATAAGCTTGTAAGCTCTTCAGGAAGCTGCAGATAAGAGAATCATAGTCCAAGGAAAGGTAGTGCCAAAAATATGAGACCATATCTGAAAGGCATCTAGAGAGAGAGAGAAAAAAGTAGCACTGAGTATATGGCTCAAGATGTACAGTATGAAAATTTTTGTAAAAAATGTAAAAGAAGTTCTAAGTTTTCTTGATATAACGCATATGTTTAAACATAATTCAAAGTAACTATATATTGGACTGAATTTAATCAATTCTAATTTTGTATATTTTCACTTTCCCAACACCTCTGAAAGTGAGACACATCTTACCGTCTGGCTGTTAAATTGATAAAATAGGATGACTGACGTTATCAAATAACTCAAATGTTTGCATGTCACATTTTCTCACACATGGCTGCAGCATTAGTAGCCAGAAGGCTGTTTATTTTATTGTTAAATACAACAGATCATTTTCCTTGGCAATTGTGTAAACAGGCTTTGAACATTAAAAAAATATGCCTCTGAATCGGTCTCATATGACTGAAAAATGTTTGCATCCACCAAGACTTAAGAAGAAAGAGAGTGAATTATAAATTTAAAGGTGTAAATTATAAACCAGTTAATGGGAAGTTCATACTAGTTGTGTCACTTGGCAAAAGATTTAACTCTGCTAGCAACATGCCCCTAATGAATACTCCAGATTCTATTGGATTTTGGCAGGGTCTTGCTATGTAGTCCAGGCTGACTCGATCCTCCTGTGTCAGCCTCCTGATGGCCAGGATTACTGGCACCAATCAACCTGCCTGGCATTTATACATGTCTTTGATTAATAAATATATAATAAATGATAAATACTCTAATAATTGTATGTTATTATATTTTAATGCTGAACTGCCTATGTTCACTTGAGTATTTAGGGCCCTATCAGATATCTGCATAGTTACTATAAGTTATTATATACAGATATGTTATATATATATATATATATATATATATATATATATATATATATATGTATTCAACTAGCATTTAAGTAATGATATTTTTTTTGCCATGTCTAGGGCTTGAACTCAGAGCCTGGATGCTTTCCCTAAGCCTCTTTGTGCTCAAGGTTAACGATCTGCCACTTGAGCCACAACTCCATTTCTGGCTTTTTCTGAGTTGTTTGAGATAAAAGTCTCATCACCTTTTCTGCCTAGGCTGGCTTCGAACCTTAATCCTCTGATCTCAGCCTTGAGTAGTTAGGATTACAGGCATGAACCACCAGCACCTAGCAATTAGCACAGGGACTGAAGATGCAACATAGGTCCCACTTCTCAGTAATAATAATGCAATAAAAAGCTAAATTAGAAAGAAAAAAATATTTGTAGGTAAATATTAATGGTGATGTATTCATAGTACCATAAGAATTACATTAAGCTAGAATAAAATATATTATTTAACTGATTTTATTCTGACACATTTACCTTCTGATTCCCATTTCTTACTGTGCTAAAAAGACATGAAAAACATTAACAGAATTGTCTTATTTTTGAGAAGATATTCATACTATTTCTTTCTCTTATGTTTTTATATTTTCTTCTCTCTGTTTCTCTATGTCTCCATGTCTTTCGGTTTCTTTGTCTGTCTGTCTGTCTCACCCTCCCCCCCACGTTCCTTCAGGGTGTGCCTGCCAGTTGTTTCGGTGCTTAATTGGAAATAAGAGTCTCATAGACTTTTCTGCCCAGCCTAGCTTCAAAGCATGATTCTCACATCTGAATTTACTGAGTAGCTGGGATTACAGTGGTAAGTGACCAAAACCCAGCTTTTTAAATTTATTTTTAATCCCTAATGTATTTCTGTGTAACATACAAGATATTTCATGTTATTTCAGTGTACATTCATATGATTTATGAACAAACAATTGTCTGTTTCAGTTTTTCTTAGTAAATTTTTACTGGCTTGTGTGGACATTTTTTATTTCCTTGAGAGTTTCAAATAAAGAGATGCTATGGCTATAAAGGAAGGAGATGCATTAATTGTGTAGATGTACTCAAAACTCTGCAAATGCAAACGTTTTATGATTAGGGAAAAATGAAAATAAAAAATTTAAAGTGCTTCTAATTTTTTTTAAATCTGTTTTTCCACATTCATGGGATCATTATTTCATTAGATGAATTTAGTATTTTATGGTTAGCTTATTTCTATATTTCTTCTTATTGAAATTTGAAATTACTTTTGCCTACATTGAAAAGAGTACCTCAAACGTCAATTGTTAAACATTTCTATTTAAAAAATTACCTTATTGTAAAGGCGCTGTACAGTTACATGAGTAAGGTAATGAGTACATTTCTCTTTTTCATTGTTTTGTTTTGTATTTTGTTTTTAATTTGAGATTATTTGAATGCATAATGAGACATTTTAGGAGTGAAACCCAAGTCTAAACGTGAAATTCACATATTTTTCATACAAGTGTTTTATATATATATATATGTAAAAATATTAAATTTTTATTGAGATTAAGTGATTAGATAAACTTCACATATTTCACATTATTGTGGAATAGTGACACTTAGTTAAAGGCACAAACACATTGTAACTTTCACAAGGCAAATTGTCATTATCATGGTCTATACAGTTTGTGAATTCTATGAGCTTTGACAATACAACAATTTCTTCCACATCAGGTGATATATACATTTATTTCTTTTTGCTTAGTGTAAACTGTTCCCTCTTTCCCTCTTATTCCCTCCCTCCCATCTCTGCCTTTAAGTTGCTTACTTCGTTTTCATCTATGTCCAGAGCAGCTGATGGGCCCCTCTGTTTTATGGATTTCCATTTCCCTCTTATTCTGTGTCCTCTTCCTATCTTCCCTCAGATGCACATTTGCATATACCATATACGTGGTCAAGAACATGGAGTCATTTAGCAATGATAGACAAAATGAGTGGAAGTCCTTTGTTTCTCTAGTCCTGCTTACTCTGTCATATCTCCTTTCATTTTGGCTTTAGCATCCACATAGAGGGGGCCCATGTGCTGTTTGTCTCTTTACTCTTGGCTTACCTTGCTCAGAATGATTTGCTCTAGTTCCATCCATTTCCTGCAAATGCCATTATTTTGTCCTTTCTAATGGCTGCATAATATTCCATTGTATATACGTACCACAATTTTTGGATCTACTCATCTGTAATGGGGCATCTGTGTTGTTTCCATATCTTGGTTATTGTGAACAGTGCTGCAATGAACATGGAGGTGCATGTGCCCTTGTACCCTGTAGCTCAGAGTAGATGCCATATGGCTGGTTCATATGGGAGGGCTGTATTTAACTTTCTGAGGATCCTCCAGACTGCTTTCCAAAGTGGTTGTATTAGTATACATTCCCACCAGCAATGCAGTAGGGTTCCTCTTTCTCCGCATCCCCTCCAGCAATTGTTGTTGGCTGAATTCAGGATGTATGCCATTCTGACTGGGGTAAGGTGGTAGTTCAGCGTTGATTTTATTCGCATTTCCTTTACAGCCAGGGATGATGAACATTTCCTCATGTGTTTCTTTGACATTTTTATGTCTTCTTCTGAGAAGCCTCTCTTTAGCTCCCTTGCCCATTTAATGATTGGTTTGTTAGATTTGGGAGGGGTTAGTTTCTTGAGTTTCCTGTACATAATGGATATTAGACCCTTGTCTTATATATTGTTGATAATTTTTTCCCAGTTAGATGGCTGTTATTCTAGTTTGGTTGCTATTTCACTGTGCAGAAACTTTTTATTTTAAGGTAGTCTCATTTATCAAGTCTCCCTGGAATTTGTTGTGACCCTGGGACTCTATTCAGGAATTTCCTGCCTGTGCCTATAAGTTCCAGTGTCTCTCCTACTTGGTCCTGCAGTAGTTTCAGAGTATCAGGATAGATGTTAAAGTATTCATCCATTTTGAGTTGATGTGCATGGTGACAGGCTAGATTCCACTTATAGTTTTTTGCATGTGGCCACCCAGTTTTCTCAGCATCAGTAGTTGGAGAGGCTGTGCTTCTTCCACTATATGTCTTTGGCTCTTTGTCAGATATCAACTGACTACATATGAGGTTTTATTTCTGGATCCTCTTATCTGTTTAATTGGTCTTCAGGTCTCTTTTTATGCCACTACCAAGCTTTCTTTGTTATTATGGCTCTATAGTAGAGCTTGAAATCCAGTATCATGATCCCTCCTGCATTCTTTTTTTGCCTAGAATTGCTTGGCTATTTTAGGACTTTTGTTGTTCCATATGTATTTTTGGAGTTTTCTCTATTTCAGTAAAGTACATCATTGGGATTTTAATGGGAATTGCATTGAATTTATATATCAATTTAGGCAGGATGGCCATTTTTCACTATATTAATTCTGTCTATCTAAGAACATGGGAGGTCTTTCCATTTCCTGGTGTCCTGTATGATTTTTTTAGGCCTGTATAGTTTTCATTAAATAGATCCTTTACATCAGTGGTTAGGTTAATTCCTAGATTTTTTTTTTGAGGTTATTGTGAATGGGGTTGTTTCTTTGATTTCCCTTTCTGCTTGTTCATTGTTGGTGTACAGAAAGGCAACTGATTTTTGTGGGTTAATTTTGTATCTTGATACTTTGCCAATGGTGTTTATAACTTCTAAGAGTTTGGGGATGGAGCTTTTGGCATCTTTAAAATATAAAATCATGTCATCTGTAAAAAGAGATATTTTAACTTCTTCCTCCCATATGTGGATCCCTTTAATGTCTTTTTCTTGCCTTATTGCTCTGGCTAAGGATTACAGAACTATATTGAAGAGGCATCCTTGCCTTGTTCCCGTTTATAGGGGAATTAGTTGTAGTTTTTCCCCATTAAGCATAATACTGGCTATCAGTCTGTTGTATAAGGATTTTTATTGTTTTAAGAAATATCCATTCTTTTCCTAATTTTTCCAGAACTTTTATCATGAATGAGTGTTGTATTTTATCAAAAGGCTTTTCTGCATCATTGGAGATAATCATGTGGTACTTGACCTTGACATGTTGATGTGATGGATTACATTTATTGATTTATGTATGTTAAACCATCCCTGCATCTCTGGAATGAAGCTTACTTGATCAAAATATATAATTTTTATATGTTTCTGGATTCTGTTGGATAATTTTTTTTGGTTGGTCGTGGGGCTTGAACTCTGGGCTTGGACGCTATCCCTCAACTCTTCAGCTCAAGGCAAGCACTCTATGCTTGAGCCACAGCACCACTTCTGGTTTTCTGGTGGTTTATTGGAGATAAGAGTCTCACAGATTTTCCTTCCCGACCTGGCTTTAACCGTGATCATCAGATCTCAGCCTTCTGAGAAGCTAGGATTACAGGCATGAGCAGGCCCCCAGCTTCTGTTGGATAAAATTTTATTGAGGGGCTTTGCATCTGTGTTCATCAAAGAGATTGGTCTGTAGTTATCTTTTTTGTTTGATCTTTGCCTGGTTTGGGGATGAGTGTGATATTGGCTTCATAGAATGAGTTTGGAGTTGCTCACTTTGTTTCTATTTCTCAGAAGAGCTTGAGGGGTATGGATTTTAGTTTCCTCTTTAAAAGTTTTATAGAATGCCGTAGTGAATCCATCTAGTCCTAGACTTTTCTTTGTTGGGGGACTTCTGATTGCTTCCTGTATCTCGTAAGTTATTGACTTATTTAATTTGTTTATTTCTTCTGGGTTCAGTTTGGGCAATTTGTATTTTTCTAGGAATTCATCTATTTCTGCTAGGTTTTCCTTCTTCAGTGAGCATAGAGTCTGGAAATAGTTCTTTATAATTGGATGTCTTGGATGTTTATTGTAATTTTTTCCTGTGGCATTCCTGATCTTATTGATTTGGGTTTCCTCTCCCCATTTTTAGTAAATCTTGCCAAAGATCCATCAATTTTATTGATTTTTTTTAAAAAAAACAGCTTTTGTTTTATTAATTTTATTTATAGTTTTCTTAGTCTCTATCCTATTAATTTCAGCTCTTATTTTGGTTATCTCACTCCATCTAGCAACTTTAGGTTCAACTTTTTTTTTTTGTTTCTCTAGCAGTTTTAGTTGCATCAAAAGATTGTTTCCTTGGTCGGTCTCGGTTTTCTTGATGTGTGCACTGAGAGCAATAAATTTGCCCCTCTAGACTGATTTTGCCATATCCCACAGGTTTCTTGGTGATGTTTTCAGGGTGTCTGCTTTTACTTCAAGGTCTTTGATCCATTTGGAGTTTGTTCTGGTGCAGGTTGATAGATAAGGATCTAGCTTGATTTTTCTGCAGTTATTTTAACAATTTTGCCAGTACCATTTACTAAAGAAGTTGTCTTTTTTTCCCTTCTATTTTTTTTTAGCTCCCTTATCAAAGATTCAGTGGCTATAGGTCTGTGGGTTCATTTCTGGGTCTTTGGTTCTGTTCCCTTGGTCCCCAGGTCTGTTCTTGTGCCAATACCAACTTTTGATTACGATGGCCTTGTAGTAGAGTTTGAAATTTGGTATTGATAATCCTCCAGAACTGTTCTTTCTGCTAAGGATTGTTCTTGCTCTTCAGGGTGTTTCATTGTTCCATATGTATTTTTGAATTGCTTCTTCTATTTCATTGAAGAATGAGGTTGGGATATTGATAAGTAAAACATTGAATTTGTAGATAGTTTTTGGCAGTATTGCCATTTTCACAATATTAATCTTCCCAATCCAGGAATCTGGGAGGTTTTTCCACTTCTTTGATTCCTCTTTAATTTCCTTTTTCAGGTTTTTAGTTTTTGTCATAGAGGTCATTCATTTCTTTAGTTAATTCCTAGGTATTTTATTTTTTTTGTGGGGCTATTACAGAAGGAGTTGCTTTCCTGATATCAGCCACGCTCTTCTCGTTATTGGTATATCAGAAAGGCATTTATTTTTGAGGGTTAATTTTATGCCCTGCTACTTTGCCAAACGCTGGGATCAGCTCGAATAACTTAAGGGTGGAGTCCATGGGGTTTTTAACTATAAGATTATTTAATCTGTAAAGATGGAGAGTGTTACTTCATCATTCCCTATTTGGGTCCCCTTTATGTTTGTACCTTGCCCTATTGCTCTAGCTAAGCTACGCACATATGATCCTATAAGATAATGCTAAGCAAAGATAGAGACTAAAGAGTTTTTTTTTTTGTTGCTGTTGTTTTGAATATACTTATAACATTCTATGTGATTTTTTTTGTTTCTTTTGTATGTACTTCCTTCATGGTATAACCCCTGTTTTCACTGCATATGATTCTCGTGCCCTGCATCTTGTATATACATTTTTCTAATTTGGGGAAGGGAAGGGAAATAACAAAATTCTGAAACAAGGACGCAAGTTGATCCATTGTAACAATGAGATGTACAAGACACTATGTTGAAAACGAACTTTACAACTTCAGGGTGGGGGGGAGTGTTGGGGAAGAGGGAGGAGTTGGAGAGGCAGATGGGGAAAACAAAACAAAAACCAAATTAAAAATATGGGAGCTATACAAGGAATAACTTTGGCATTTCCTTATGTATTTCAGGAAATTCTGTGTTACATCTGAGCATTAGTCTATACTAAGTCGATGTACATGATTGTTTTAGTACAGTATATTTCCAACTTTTCAAATATAAAATGTGTATCATGAACAGATTTAATAGGTTAAAATTGTAAAATATTTTTGAATTTTTATTATTATTACCCTTTCTATTCCTTTTCCTTTTTAGAATTGACTTCACTGTATATATTCACATAAACATTTGATACCTGCACATTGAATATTTTCTGTTGTTTTATTTAGATGTTTTTACTCCTTAAACATTTTGCTTTGGGTTCTAAATGTCATTAACATTGACTTATGACATTTTGGATTGTTTTATTTTAATTAAGTAAATCTTTTCTGGAAATCCTTAATATAGTTTAAAACATAGTCTTTGAGTCTTTTTCAATTCCTTCTCAAGTGAGATATTTTTGAATTGTTAGTTTGTCTACCATTTTGTGTTTTCATTTACAGCTACTAATTTGCATACATTAAGCACTAACATTTATGTAATTATTGCTTCTCCTTTATAAACCAGGCTCTGAATATCCTTGAGAATTAAAGAAATAAAGTATTTTGTTTTTCATTCAAAAAGCAAAGAATGAAGTCTGAATTCAGGGGTCTGGTATCAGATCTGTCGATAAGGTCTGTGGATGAAGATGGATTTGTTGTACAATGTAGATACTTCCAATTCTTTTCACCAGCCCTTATCTACCAAGACATTTTATATTATGGTTATAAAGCAATTATGAGGAATCAGTGTATGGAATGAGGATGAGATAATATTCAATCAGGGAAATTCGTGCCAAACTTTGGTATATTTGGAGTGTGGTGTCAACAGAGCTGGACTCACCATTTTTCTTTGTATGAAATAATGACACATATGTGCTTCTTGATGGCTTGTTTGGAAATACAATTTTATCATTGCATATGAGGAAGAACAAGACAATGATAGTAATGAACAGTCCATCTCCGTGTCCAGCATTATAACTTTATTTGCTCTGGTATCTCTGTACCAAGGATTTTGCTTTGTCTACTAAAACTTGTAAAATCCTACATCCAATATTATAAAGAAATTATGTAATTTATTCTTAAAAATAGATTGACCTTCTGGGTGCCAGTGGCTCACTCCTATAATCCTAGCTACTCAGGAGGCTGAGATCTGTGCTTCAAAGCCAGACTGGGCAGGAAAGTCCATCAGACTCTTATATCCACTTAATCAACAGAAAACCCGAAGTGGCATTTGTGGCTTAAGTGGTAGAGCACTCACCATGAGCTGAAGAGCTGAGGGACAGTGCCCAGGCCAAGAGTTCAAGCCCCATGACAAAATAATAATAATAATAATAATAGTAATAATAATAATTGACCAATGGAAAAACTTCAAATTTTATATATACATATATACATTGATTAGCAATTATGTTATTCCATACATACTATGTGGAAAATGACATATATAATTTGTGAGCAGGGATGGGAATGAGACCCTGGGGGAAAACTAAGGGAGGGGCAACATTGTCCAATAAAAAATGCACTCATTACCTGATTTATGAAATTGGAAAAACTTCTCTACAATATCTTAATAATAGCAGTAAATGTGTACTTTAAAACTTTAGTTTTACAGAATATTAATTTATCTTAGGATAATGAATGTGATCCTATAGTTATTTAATTGCTTAAGATAGAATATCTAACAAAATAAAGTTATAGATTCTATGTTTCCAGTCATATCTTCTGACAATAACTTTGAAATCAATATTTTTATAGTTTTTGAAATAGTATATAAATTTTGATAGACTAAAGTAACCCAGATGAAGGACACTAAGTTACATCTTGTAGGTGTAAATTACAGATAATGTGATTTCCTTGATTAGATTATACTCTACAGGTTGGGCAGTCATTGCCATGACTATATTACATTGTGTGAAATAAAACACTCTTGCTACTGGTCTTTACAAAACTAAATTATCTAATGAAATGAGATGCTCTGAATGAGCACTTTTCACATAATTTGTTTTAGTAGTCACTGTAAATGCATATGCAAAATTAGTTTTTTATTACCTTATTATGTCTCAAGATGTCTTGAAATATGAGAAAAGAAAATTGATTTTGTTTAAATGAGTGATTCTGTAAGAAGCAGCTTGTATTGATCCCTCTAGTTAATTATTAGTGGGATGTTGCAACTGACAGAAACAAAAATACAAACAAGCTAGTAGCAAAAAAAAAAAAGTTGTAGTCAGGCACTGGTGGTACACTTGAAATCTTAGTTACTCAGGAGGATGAGATCTGAGGGTCCTGGTTCAAAGCTAGCCTGGGAAAGAAAGTCTGTGAGACTCTTATCTTGAACTAACCACCAGAAAAACAGAAGTGGAGCTGTGGTTCCAAGTGGTAGATGTCTAGACATGTGCAAAAGATCTCAGGGACAGCTCCAGAGCCTGAGTTCTAGTCAAATGACCACAAAAAAATGTTTAGGGAAAGAGTAACTTAGATTCTTCAAATTGATCACATTTATGCTGTGGCTGCCTGGTTGGGTGTTTGCTTACACTGCTGCCTGCTGCGTTGAGATCTCTGGACTCCCCACAAATGGACACAATTTGAAAAGTCTCATGTTGCTTATTTTCTTCAAGCTTCCTTTATATGAATTCTGCAAGAATATGGACTCACTGAATAAAAACATTTTACCCTTATGCTTTGATCTCCCTGGAATATGAATTTAGTCCCAAACTTGCAAAGCAACATACTGATTCTGAATTCCATATGGTATTCAGCAAATCATGGAGAATAGAAGAGTTTTAAAGGATATTTAAATTCTGGGTTAATATCTTGTAACCAACTTCCTTTCAAGGTGTTTCTGCTTATGTCTCACAGGTTATGCATCTGTGCTACTTAGTAGATCAGTGCTGGATAACCTTGTGCTACATTATGTGGTCATTTTTTCAGTAGACAAATGGGTGGTCCACAGTGGGGAAGTGTTGAGGGCAAATGTTGGGAATCATTCTCTTTTCACAACTTGTAACTTTTAAACCTTTTCTTTGCTATAATAAAGGGGTTAAAGTAGAAAAATATCTAAATATTTGACATTAAAAATCTATTAAATAATATTAACCAGACTCAGAATGACAAAGTATGTTTTCTTTCATGTAAGAAATCTAGATTTAAAACAAATAAATGAGCAAACAAAAACCCTTGAAGTTAAAAGAGTCAAACTTCTCCAATGCCTCATTTGTTGACTACCACCTCCAAAGTTTTCAGAAGGTATAATCTAGCAGTTGTTATACCATTTTTTTCTGTCAATGGTGGGGCTTGAACTCTGGGCCTGGGGACTGCTCCTGAGCTCTTTAGCTCAAGGTAAGCACTCTACCGCTTGAGCCACAGTGCCACTTCCAGTTTTCTGGTGGTTTATTGGAGATAAGAGTCGGACTGTCTTTCCTGCCCAGGCTGCCTTTAACCTCAATTCTTAGATCTCAGGCTCCTGAGTAGATAGGATTACAGGTGTAATCCTGTAATGACTGGCCAGTCATTATACTTTTTAAACTTTGACTCTCCAGTTGATCAATAATTCATCTTCATGAAACCCCTTTTCTCCTTTCCAACATCTAGTATTACATATAAGTCTTCATATTCTCCAATTAGTTTAACCTTTAACTTCTTCGATCTCCCACATTACTCAAGGCCACCTGGAAAAGCACTAAGTCTGGTTTACCCTTCTCTCCAATTCTTCTGAGACTCTCTGAGCTCTAAGTCAAAAGTACAAGGTATGTGTGTTTGAGAGATATCACCAACATTTTGACCACACCCATATAAACAATTCATGTTCTTGGTCAGTTTTACTTATAATAATTTCAAATATTTCCTTCTCTAGTTATATCTTCAACTCTTCCTTTTCACTTATAACGTCCTACCTTAGGTAATAATTTACCCAGTTCACAACCTAGCTTCTACATTACTGTTTTAGAAAATGTTCTAACTTGTTCAAACTATTTAGGCAAACCATGACTTCAGTAACTCCATACTCATAGACCTGTATTCATTTCAAATGACTATTGTAACTATCACACACCAGGACCAGATGGCTGGACACCTGTTCTGTGGCCTCATCTTTGATCATCTATTGTTCCTTCTGTTAATACCTTCTTTATTCTTTCCAGGATTAACTATTTAATTCTAGCTTGAGAATGACCTCCTCTGCAGTCCCTTATTTTTGAAACACTTTCTAATCATATCTTTACATTGAAATTGCTTTTCTTCATCGATTCTCTCAAAATGACATCTTTTTCAAGGGAATACCATTGCCATACAAATAATCCTTTCTCTTGCTGACATCTCAGTCCATTGTGTACCATTATTTCCTTTCAAACTTTTATCATCTTCTTTTCTTGTCTTTTTCTTTTTTTCTCACAAGACTGGAGTATGCAGGAGTACAGAATCTGGGATATGATTCTGGAGTTTCCTTGGTACAGCCTGACACATATCTATTATTCAATATTAAACATGCGTAGTAGTGTGAATTCCATAGACTTATTACATACACTGTATAGAGTAGACTATTCTAAATACACAGTAACTTGTTTTTTTTTTGTTTTTTAATACAGAGTTCAAATACTTTTTTCCTTTATTGTTTTGTCATCAATGTTATGTAATACCTTTCCTGTTAAAAGAATCAAGTAAAATAATGTCACTCTATATGATAAAGAAAAATAGTAATAACTAAAATTGATTTTTACTACTTCCTTTCTGTATACACCATGCAGTATTAATTTTAATTTTATATTTTAATTTGGAGACAATTTTAACAATTAAGTATTTTAATTTTGAGATATTTATACTAGATGTATATGTATACATATTACAGCAAAGAAGAATTTACAGTGATAAGTGAATTCTAAAACATCCTTAAGCTGGAATTCATAAGCTAGTTTTTTACCTACTTGGATTCCAACTCATTCCTCTTTATGACTATTTCTGAAAGTTGTGTAAATGATGTCCTGGTTGTTGGCAAATAAAATAAGGAAGTGCCTCAAAATTTATTGTGTATGATAAATAAGGGTACGCTCTATATGTGATTGTGCTCTTACGATTTACCATACATATGATAGAAAAAGAGTTATTTGTTTTGGATGAGAATTACCTTTCCTTCTTATGTCTCACTGTCCTTCCCCTAACTCCTCATTCCTCTGCAGGATGAGAGTGATCTGTCCCTACAATCCATACATATAGCTCCCCCTTTCCCTGCAGCTGTGGAAGTATTCTGAAATGATAAATACCCAAAAGCTCAGTCTGTTTCCATTATTTTGAAAGAGGTGCCATATCATCTTTTGAGCTTTTTATGATAGTTACAGAAAGAAAATTCTGAGCTGAGTGTATTCATAAGCTGATTCAGTGAATGGCACTCCTTTGTACAACAATTTAAAGATAATAAAAATATCCAATCAATCAGTCAATGGAAGGTCAGTAAGAATGTTTGTCCAGTATGTATGTGAGAACTTTTGTTGGATCACAAACATGAGGAAAAAAGTACTTTGGTTTTCCTGTGTGAAAAGACAGTAAGCAAGAAAACAGTGAATTCACTTGGAAAATATATTACTTCACACTGGACTCTTTAACAAAATGAATACCAGAAATCTGGGACATTTATGTTGAGGGTGAAGACAAGGTGGAGAGGAGCAGACATATGGAGAGAGGAAGGATAGAAGAACTGTCAAAGTAATCAATGGGCATATGTAAAATGGAAATGAGGTGAATTAATGGCATGGTTGGGAATGGGAGCAAGGGTGAGAATAATGAAAGGAGTAGCACGGATCGAGATGCATTGTACTCACAAATGGATTGTGTAAGTTGAAAGCCCTTCGTACAACTATTTAAGAAAAATGAGAGGAACACAGAAATAGAGAGGGGAGTGGTGAGCGAAGGCAGTCATTTTATTCAATGTACATTATATAACAATTGAGGGTAGGTATAAGAGGGCAAAAAATGGTAAGAACGATGGAGGGAGTGGCACTGTACAAGAAACACAGTACTTATAACCTCACATAAGGAATTGTTGCCTTTGTAAAACTATTTAATAATATTTTTAAATTTAAAAGAATGAAAGTGATTACCTCAAAAATTGATCAGATTGTAAAAGTTTTGAAGTTTGGTACTATTTCTAATTCAAACTTTTATTCATCTGAGTCATATATGATTGATTGCTCTATACATGATTATAGAATAAAAATGTGTTTTAAAAGATACATGTGATACTGATACATGTGATACCAGGCTGTAAAATCCTTATAACAAAATGATTAGCATTATATAAAGAAAATAACCATATATTCCTTGCTAGAATCCATAATGATGTACCTTTTTTCTTTCATTTTAAATTTGATTTAGTTTAATTTTAGAATTGCAAGACAGTAATAATTTTTTAAAATTTGTTTTTTTCTAATTTGAAATAATATATTTAATTTTCTTTAAATAATTAACTTGCTTTGCTTTACCTAAATGTTCACCACAGTAAGATATAGCTGTCAACATCTATTTCAATTACTATTTGCTCATCTAGAATGTTAAGGATGTTTAGGGAAAGTAAGTAGGGACATATGGATTTTTATTGTTTATTTTGGTGTTATGATGGATTATACTAAAGGCTTTTCCCATACTGAGTAAGGCTCTAACACGGAGACATTTTTGCAAACTCTGAAGTTGTTAATAATTTAAATTATATCTGATTAGTGCATATTTCTCTCTTATTTTTAAAGGCCAGTCTTAATGTGTTGACAATGACACAATGTTTTCCAGAAATATTCGAAGTGTTTGATGGTATTTTTCACACACGTCTTTTTAATATATGCATATATATATATATATTATTCCTATACATTTCAATACAATTTTCTCAAGACCACTAAGATTCCAGGTGTTCATCAGCAATGTAATTCTCAAGCAGGAAAATATATAAGATTATTTTAATCACTATAAGCGAGCAATCAGAGTAATTTCTTATCTACTGACAGAATGCAATAACAGCATATTTGCAAAACACTGCCTTCTCAGCTGAGTCTTCTAGTTGTGTTCCCATTTATTTTCTTATGGTAGTTTTTTTCCCCATTAAACATCTTAAAAGAGGGAATGGATATATAATGATACTTATTTAAGATATGCTCAAAATAATGTCTTCAGCCACCCTACTGTGGCCTCTGCTTTTTACCAGGTTATTATTTTTAGATCACTATGAGGAAATGCAAAGGAACTCAAGAACTAAAACTGACACAGTATACTTTTTAATGCTGTGAAGGTTACCTTGAGCTACAAATCCATTCTGGATATTCTGGTAGTTTAAGGAGATAAGAGTCAAAAGCAATTTTCTTCCCTGATCTTCAGATCTCAGCCTCCTGATTCATTAGGATTACATGCATAAGTCATCAGCATTATTCTCTTGGATTTATTTTTTGTTGTCATTGTTTTTATTTTTTTGGTCACAGGCCTTTGAGTTTCAGGCCTGGATTCTGTCTCTGAGCTCTTTTGCTCAAGGTGAGAGCTGTGTCATTTTGAGCCACATCGCCATTTTGTTTTCTGATGGTTAACTGGAGATAAGAGTCTCAAAGACATTCCTGCTTTACCTGACTTTGAACCATGATCCTCAAGATCTCAGACTCCTGAATAGCTACTAGAGCCTGGCTTTCTTTTGTCTCTTGAGAGGCATTCAATGCATATGAATGAAGTACCAACTGAAACAAACTCTAACTAGATATTCTGTTGTAAAACATGAAGGGTGCTCTACTGATCTGAATTCTGTCATTTCTTTTGTTTTCTGACATGTTCATCAAAGACACATGTCTTAGCAAATTTCAACATCAATTTCCACAAAAATATTATTTGTGTTTTTTCATAATATAAAGAATGTTTTTAAGTTAGCTGCCTAGTAAAACATGCAATTATATTTTAAAGCTACTTATGAGTCCTGGAGCTAAGTCAGTTGTACTTTATAGTAACAGAAAAAAATTATTGAGATAGTTATCGAACACTATGTCAGAGGACCAACTTAGTTGAGTTAATGTCCATTTCTTCATCAAACTATACTTATTAATGATTTTATGTCTATAAGACCCTAAAAACTCTACCCACAAACTCCCAGAATTTATAATACCTTTTGGAAACTAGCAGAATGTAACCTATTTGCACAACTACTTTCAGAGTTAACATAAAACCAAGGAGCTTTCATGTGCATAAACCATGAACAGATGGAGAAGGAAATTAGGAGAATAATTCCATTCACAATAGCTCCAAAAAATGTCATGGGATAAACCTAGAAAGTGAAAAAACTCTACAATGTAAACTACAAAACTCAGAAGAAAAAAGAAAAAAGAAAAACTTTCAAGTCGATTTTGACATTACGAAGTATGAATCAATTGGCTTTGTTGTTTTTTTTAATTTAATTTAATTTTATTTGTGAACATAATGTACAGAGGGGTTACAATTACATGGGCAGGATAATGCATACATTTCTTACCAAGCATTGCAGCCTCCTCCTTTGGTTTACCCTTCAAATCCCTTCCCAGCCTCCCCCCTCCCGCCCCAATCCCAATCCTTCTCCTTTCCCCCCCCCCCCCCCGCCGTCCCCCCCCAACCGACGTTGTAAAGCTCGTTTTGGACATGAAAACTTGTACTTATTGTTGCAACAGGTCCACCTGTATCCTTAAACAACTGGTTTTTCCCCATCTCCTCCACAAGTTATACTGACATCAGATATAGTGAAAGCAGGGGATATACTGTGGGGGAGGGACATACAAAGTAACAAAGAGATAATCTTATAAATGCATTAGAAACACATGCATGAAAGAAAAAAACATTAAAATACATATCTAAGGGTTCATTTTCCAGACCTCACATTATCTGACCTTTTCTGCTTGACTCATACATATACTAGATATTGCAAATAAGGGAAACCATGGGACCTATGTTTCTTTGGGCCTGGCTTACTTCACTTAATATAATTTTTTCCAAGTCTTTCCATTTCCTCACAAATGGGTCAATGTCAATCTTTCTGATAGAGGCATAGAATTCCATTGTGTATATACACCACATTTTATTGATCCATTCATCTACTGAGGGACATCTGGGTTGGTTCCATATCTTAGCTATGGTAAATAAGGCTGCAATAAATATAGTTGTGCTGGTAGCTTTAGTGTGGTCTCGTTTGTAAACATTTGGGTAAATGCCTAAAAGTGGGATTGCTGGGTCATAGGGGAGATCTATGTGAAGTCTTTTGAGGAACCTCCATACTGCTTTCCAAAGTGGTTGAACAAGTTTACATTCCCACCAACAATGAAGTAAGGTTCCTTTCTGTCCACATCCCCTCCAGCATCTGTTGTTGTTAGAGTTCTTGATTTTTGCCGTTCTAACTGGAGTGAGGTGATATCTCAATGTTGTTTTGATTTGCATTTCCTTTATGGCTAGGGATGTTGAACACTTCTTCATGTGTCTATTGGCCATCCTTCTTTCTTCTTCAGAGAAGTTTCTCTTTAAGTCTTTCGCCCACTTATTTATTGGGCAGTTGTTTTTTTGAGGATTTGTTGTTGGGGGGTTTAATTTTTTGAGTTCGAAGTATATTTTAGATATGAGACCCTTGTGCGTTGTATGGCTAGTAAAGATCTTCTCCCAATCGGTGGGCTTTCTATTGATCTTGCTAGCTATGTCATTTGCCCTGCAGAAGCTCTGCAACCGTATGCAATCCCATTTGTCCAAACTTTCTTTGATTTGTTGTGTTTCCGGGTCTCTATTCAAAAATTTCCGCCTGAGCCAAGGAGACCTAGGGTTTCTCCTATTCCATCCTGTAATGTTTTCAGAATGTCTGCTTTGACTCCGAGGTCTTTGATCCATTTGGAGTTGATTCTGATGCAGGGTGATATATAAGGATCTAGCTTTAGTTTTCTACATGTAGTTAACCAATTTACCCAGCACCATTTACTGAAGAGGCTGTCTTTCTTCCATTCTATTGTTTTAGCTCCCTTATCGAAGATTAGATGGCTATAGGTCTGTAGGTTCATTTATGGGTTTTCAATTCTATTCCATTGGTCCTGAGGTCTGTTCTTATGCCAATACCAAGCTGTTTTGATTACTATGGCTTTATAGTAGAGTTTGAAGTTTGGTATTGATATTCCTCCAGCAGTGTTCGTTCCATTGAGGACCGTTTTTGCTATTCGGGTCTTTTATTGTTCCATATGAATTTTTGGATTGCCTCTTCTATTTCCTTGAAGAATGAGGTTGGAATTTTGATAGGTATCGCGTTGACTTTGTAGATAGCCTTGGGAAATATTGCCATTTTCATGATGTTAATCTTTCCAATCCAGGAGCATGGGAGGCTTTGCCATTTTTTTAGTTCTGTGTTGATTTCCTTTTTCAAGATTTTAAAGTTTTCATCATAGAGGTCCTTCACTTCTTTAGTTAAGTTAATTCCTAGGTATTTTATTTTTTGTGGGGCTATTACAAATGGAGTTGTTTTCCTAATTTCAGCCACACTTTTCTCATTGTTGGCATATAGAAAAGCTATTGATTTTGGGGGGTTAATTTTATAACCTGCTAGTTCGCCAAAGTTTTGAATCAGCTTGAGTAATTTGGGAGTGGAGTCTATGCGATTCGTTAAATACAAGATCATGTCATCTGCAAAGAGGGAGAGTTTTATTTCTTCTTTCCCTATTTGGATCCCCTTTATGTGTGCATCTTGTCTTATTGCTGTAGCGAGGCATTCTAATACTAGATTGAAGAGGAGTGGAGAGAGTGGGCATCCTTGTCTTGTTCCTGAGTTAAGAGGAAATGGCTTTAGTTTTTCACCATTGAGTATAATGCTGGCTGTAGGTTTGTCATATACAGCCTTTATTGTATTGAGGAATGTTCCATGGATTCCTAATTTTTCCAAAACCTTCATCATGAAGGGGTGTTGGTTCTTGTCGAATGCTTTTTCTGCATCTATTGAGATAAGTATGTGGTTCTTATTCTTGCTCCTGTTGATGTGATGAATAATATTAATTGATTTGCATATATTGAACCAGCTTTGCATCCCTGAAATGAATCCTGTTTGATCGTGGTGTATGATTTTTTGGATGAATTGTTGAAGTTGAGTGGCCAAAATTTTGTTGAGAAGTTTTGCATCAATATTCATCAAAGAAATGGGTCTATAGTTCTCTTTCTTTGATGAGTCCCTGCCTGGTTTTGGGATGAGGGTTATGATGGCTTCATAGAATGTGTTCGGTAATGAGCTTTCTCTTTCAATTTCATTAAAGAGTTGGAGGAGTATTGGTGTGAGCTCTGCTTTGAAGGCCTTGTAGAATTCTGTTGTAAAACCATCTGGTCCTGGACTTTTCTTAGCTGGGAGGTCTCTTATTGCTGTTTCTATTTCAGTGCTTGATATGGGCCTGTTAAGATAGTTTAACTCATCGTGGTTTATTTTTGTCATATCAATATTTGCTAGGAAGAGGTCCATTTCTGTCAAGTTCTCAAACTTATTAGCATAAAGTTTTGAGAAGTATTCCCTTATAATGTTCTGAATCTTGGTTGTTTCTGTGGTGATGTTTCCACTCTCATCTCTGAGTTTATTAATTTGGGTGTGTTCTCTTCTTTTTCTGATCAGATTTGCTAAGGGTCTGTCAATTTTGTTAATTTTTTCGAAGAACCAACTCTTTGTTTTGTTGATTCTTTCTATAGTTTTTTTGGATTCTAATTCATCAATTCTGATTTAATTTTTATTATTTCTTTCCGTCTACTGGATTGGGGTTTATCTTGCTGCTCTTTTTCAAGGAGGTTTAGATGTGTCATTAAATTGCTAGTTTCAGATCTCTCCAATTTGTTGATGTAGGAGCTCAGAGCTATAAACTTGCCTCAGAGTACTGCCTTTGCTGTGTCCCAGAGGAGCTGGTAATTTGTGTGTTCATTTTTGTTGAATAGCATGAACAATTGAATTTCCTTTCTAATCTCTTCCATGACCCACTCATGATTCAGCAGTGTGTTGTTCAGCCTCCACGTGATACCGGACTTTCTTTGGTGGCTTTTGGTGTTGAGTTCTAATTTTATTCCCTTGTGGTCAGAGAGAATGCAGGGTATAACTTCAATGTTTCTGAATCTAGACAAGTTTGCTTTGTGGCCTATTTTAGAAAACTTCCATGTGCTGCTGAGAAAAACGTGAATTCTGATGCTGCTGGGTGAAATGTTCGGTAGATGTCTGTTAAGTCTAGTTGATCTATGCAGCTGTTTAGATCTGTGGTTTCTCTGTTGAGTTTTTGCCGAGTTGATCTATCTAGTGGGGAGAGTGGTGTGTTAAAATCCCCAACAATTAATGTCTTTGGATCTATATGGGATTTGAGGGAAAGTAGTGTTTCTTTGATAAATTTGGGTGCTCCATTGTTTGGCGAATAGATATTTAGAATTGTAATATCCTCCTGAAGGAGAGATCCTTTAATTAGTATGTAGCGACCTTCTTTATCTCTTCTCACGAATTTTAATTTGAAGTCTATTTTATCTGATATTAGGATTGCAACTCCCGCCTGTTTATGGGGGCCGTTTGCTTGGTAGATTTTGTTCCAGCCTTTAACATTGAAAATGTGTTTGTTTTTATGGGCAACATGTGACTCCGGCAGGCAGCAGATAGAAGGGTCTTGTTTTTTAATCCAACTAGACAGTCTATGTCGCTTAATTGGAGAGTTCAGTCCGTTAACGTTAAGAGATAGGACTGAGAAGTATTTGGGAGTTCCTGCCATGTTATCCACCTTCTTCGGGGCTGCGAAAACTGGGTCCATCCTATGGTTCTTGGATTCTCAGTTTGGGTGCAGTTTCTTGGCCTTTATTACGGTCTTGTTGTTTTTCTATGTGTAGGACATCTTTAAGAATCTTTTGTAGGGCTGGTTTGGTGGAGATGTATTGTTTCAATTTTTCTTTGCTCTGGAAGTTTTTTATTTGGCCTTCAATTATGAAGGAGAGTTTAGCTGGGTACAATATTCTTGGTTGATAGTTGTTTGTTTTTAGGGCATGGCATACATCATTCCAGGCTCTTCTTGCTTTGATTGTCTCTGCTGAGAAATCTGAGGTGATTCTAATTGGTTTCCCTTTATAGGTGATTACCCTTTTCTCCTTGACAGCTTTAAGGATCTTTTCCTTGGTCTGAGTTGATCCTGTGTGGATTATAATGTGACGGTGGGATGTCCTATTCTGGTCTGGTCTATTTGGAGTTCTAAAAGCTTCTTGTATCTGAATAAGCCTATCTTTTTGTATGTTTGGGAAGTTCTCTGCTAGGATCCTGTTAAACAAATTTCCTAGACCATTAACTTCTGTTTCTAGGTGCTCCTCTACACCCATTATCCTTAGATTAGGCCTTCTGATGGTGTCTTCCAGGTGTTGGATAGATCTATCATGTTTCTTGGACTTGTCTTGAATGATTGTATGTTCTTTCTCTATAATATCTAGGCTGTCTTCAATCCCTGAGCTTCGATCTTCTGCATGGTCTAACCTGCTGTCAAGACTCTCTACTTTGTTTTCTATCTCTTTTCCTTCTAATTGGTCAGGTTTGATGGCTTCAAGTTCTTTGTTGAAGCTGTGTTTTAGGTCTTGTATGAATTTCTTTACTTCCTTGATTTGGTGTTCAGTGTTTGTTCTCAAATCACTTAGTTATTTGGTTATGGTTTCTTTGGACTCCCATTCCTTCTGTTGGGTTCCATTCAGCATTCCCTTTGTGGTCTCCCTGACTTCCTTCAGCTCTTTGTTAATGGATTCCATGAATGCCTTTAGTGATCCTTGTGTATTCTCTACCTGGTCTCTCAATTCCTGTATTACTCTTTGATTAGCTTCCTCTCGTTGGTAGGATTCCTGTAGTTCTCTTTCCTCCCAATTGTGGGATTCCTGCAGTTCTCTTTGAGTGTTCTCAGCCTGCTCATGCCATTCCTCCCTTTCTCTTTGAGTATTCTCAAGTTGATCACGCAAATCCTGTATCTATTTTTGAGTTGCTTCCTCATGCTTATGATATTCCTGTATAAACTTTTGGGATGCCTCCTCTCTCTCCCTTTCACGCTCATACAGAGTCCTTTGTAAGTTGTCAAACTTCTCGTTTATCATGTTTGCCAGCAGTGTTTGTAGAGCTATTTTGGAACTCTCCTCTGGATTATTCATTATCTGTTCTGACCCCTGATTATCAAGATTGGGAATTGAGATACCCGGATTTGCCTTTTTTCTTGTGTTTTTCCGGCTTACTCTGCCCATTTGAGATGAAAATAGCACCAGTTTTGTGCTAGAACACTATCTTAAGGCAACCATCAATCAAAGTTTGCATTTGTACAGTCAATAATCTACAGATCCAATCTAGTTCAACAGATACATCTATTCAACATCAAACAACTATATGTTAATGGGCTTCGAACTGCAGAGAAGAATTTGGCAAACCATAAATTATTAGGGTTAGGGAGAGATATGGGTAAAAAATAGGAATAGATTGGTGTGGGGAGGCACAGGGAGAGTTAACTATGTCCTAATCCCAATGCAGGAAATAGGTTGGGTTGGATGCAAGTAGAGAGAGAGAGAAAAAGAAGAAAGCGAAAGGGAAATGAAAAGAGACCAGAAAAAAATAGAAACGTAAAAATTAATATTATTATGGAGATTAAAAGACCATCTATTTAGAGAGGAATGTGAGTATATTAAGAGAAGGGAAGGGACATAGAGGAGAAGTGAAAACCTTAGAAAAATGCTTAAAATATTATATAGGTATAAAGAGGTAGTACTGCTATTAAGGAATTTAAGTCTCGGAGGTTTTGAATTGAGTAATAAATTTGTGGATTAAGTGTGTACACAATCGGGGATAGGATCTACTAGTTAACTACAGGTTTATCTGAGGATGTGTAACCAGCCTGTTGTTGGAGTCTCTGGTCAGCTTGAGGTCCTGTGGCTTGATTGTTTCTTAAGTCAGTTTGTTCGAACAGGCAGAAAAATGCTCTGCTTTACCCAAGATTTTGAGATCCCCCTCCCAGATTAGATTAATGGGAGGTGTTCTGCTTTGAGAATCACAAAAGAGGGGGATGCAGTGGTCAGGCTAGGTTCTGGGTAGAGTTGAGACCTTTCAACAATCAGTAGCTTTTCCCTGGGGCTATTTTGTGAAAAAACTCACAGAGCCCAGCCTGGAGCCATTCTCAAGGTTTCTGTTTTTCAATTGATTGTGGAGGCTGCTAGAGGGAGGGGCAGCCTCTGGCTCTGGTTACCCAGTGAGGAAAGCCACTCTAATGGCTGGCGCCTGAGCTGGGTGACTTTTCCCTGGATGGAGCTGAGTCTGGCAGGTCATGTCGCGGTTAAGTTCTTGTGACCTACTAAATGACTAGCCCTGAGTTGGAGCTGGCAGCTCCTCTGAGCTTTGTTGGTATCCAAGATGGAGATCACCTGTGCTGGTGGGGGAGGGGTGGCCTTCCCTCCTCTGCTCCCTGAGAAGGAGTGAGGACGTTGGGCTTCTACTCAAGCCGAGTCTTGGATCCTGGGTCGTCTCTGGTCTGCAAACTGCAGGATGAAGGTGTCTGCTCCTTGTCGGTTCTTGCTGGTGTTGAGTATAATCCGCTCGCCCGCTGCTTCTGGCTCCTTTGTCCTGGACTCTCTGTGTGAGCGCTCAGGTATGGCTCTGGCTGCTGACTCCACCATGACCCTGCCTCTGCTGCTGCCGCCGCGGGTGCTGGCAAGCGCTTAGATGTGTCTTCTTGCCTTGGCTTTCCCTCTCTTGTCTAACTCTCTGTCCTGTGATGGCACACTTGGTGTGATTCTCTGGCTTCGGACTGTTCACTGGAACTCTAAAACTGCTTTCTATGCGAGAGCTTGTTCAGATTCCAGCTTCTCCTCAGCCATCTTACCGGAACCCCCCTGGCTTTGTTGTTTTGAAGACTGCTTTTTAAGTGTTTAGCCCACTTATTTATTGGGCAGTTCTTTCTTTGAGGATTTGTTGTTGGGGGATTTACTTTTCTGAGTTCCAGGTATATTTTAGATATGAGACCCTTGGCCATTGTATGGCTAGTGAAGATTTTCTCCCAATCCATGGGCTTTCTATTGATCTTGCTAGCTATGAGAAACTTTTCAGAAGAGGAAAGAAGGATGGCCAATAGACACATGAAGAAATGCTCAACCTCTCTAACCATAAAAGAAATGCAAATCAAAACAACATTGAAATTCCACCTCACCCCAGTTAGAATGGCTAGATTCAAGAACTCTAATAACAACACATGCTGTAGGGGATGTGGGCAGAAGGGAACCCTACTGCATTGTTGGGAATGTAAACTTGTTCAACCACTTTGAAAAGTAGTATGGATGTTCCTCCAAAGACTCAACATAGAGCTCCCCTATGACCCAGCAATCCCACTTTTGGGTATTTACCCCAATGATCACAAATAAGACCATACTGAAGCTACCAGCACAACTATGTTTATCACATCATTATTTACCATAGCTAAGATATGGAACCAACCTAGATACCCCTCCGTAGATGAATGGATCAAGAAAATGTGGTATATAGACACAATGGAATTCTATGCCTCCATCAGAAAGAGTGACATTGTCCCTTTTGTTAGGATATTGAAAGATTTGGACAAATTTTTAAGTGAAGTAAGCCAGGCCCACGGTTTCCCTTATTTGCAATAACTGGTATATGTCTGAAACAAGCAGACTAGGTCAGATAAAATGATGTTAACTGAAATGAACCCCAAGTTAACGACACAAATGTTTTTTGTTTTTCTTTTTCTTTCTTGCTATTGTTTCTAATGTATTTATAAGGTACCACGTGATTTTTTTTTGTTGTTGTTGCTTTGTATGTCCCTCCCCCACGGTATAATCCCTGTTTTCACTGTACTTAATGTTGGTATAATTTGGGGAGGGGAAGGGAAATACAAAATGTTTCAATAGCGTCACAGGTTGACCCATTGCAACGAGATTTACAAGACCCATATCGAAAAAACGATCTTTACAATTTCGGCAAAGGGGGCAGGTAGGAGTGTAGTTGTGGAGATGAGAGGGACGGGATGGTAGGGGAAAAACAGAGGAGGAGGCAACAATGCTTGTTAAGAAATGTACTCATTACCTTGCTCATGTAATTGACATCCTGTACAGTATTTTCACAATAAAAAACTTATTAAAAAAAGAAAGAATGAAAGACAAAAGTCTATTCTTTCTTTCCTGGGTCTTTTAGGATGAACATGAATTTAATACCAATCTTTCAGTTTTAACAAAGAAGCATTAAACAATTGTGATGGAGGTATATTTAATTTGTAGATAAATTAGAAATTTTATAAGCCTCAGATGATTAATGCAAAATATTAGCCTAAAATAATTTTATTCAAAAAAGCTTCATTGCCATTTTTGTAAAAGACAAATCATATATTTTAGTCAATTTAAGCCCATGTACATTGCTATTTGTTTCTTTTGTACAGAGGGTTTACAGTTACATAAATAAGATAATAAGTTCATTTCTTATCCAACTTGTTACCTCTTTCCTCATTTTTCTACTGCTTTCCCTCTCCACCCATGTTCTGTCTTAACCGTCTCTTTTCCTTTATTCTTTCTTTGAAAATAATTTTCAACAGGCTTTGTTATGTGATTTTATATACTATATATATTATATATACTATGTACTTCTATCATATTTTCTCTCAGTCACCTCCTTTTCTCCTCTTTCCACCTGATGGTCACCCCCATCATGTCATTTTATTATTTTTCAGTTCTAGATTCTGCATATGAGATTACATTGTGATGCTTGTTTTTCAGAGCTTGTCTTATCTAACATGACTTCTTCAAAATCCATCCATCCATCCATTTTTCAATAAATGACATAATTGTGCTCTTTATGGTTGATAATACTCCAATGTATATGAGTACTGTGCATTATTTTCACACTTAGTTATTGCACTGAGGCTGTATCCATGTCTTGTGTACTGTAAAAATGGTTCTAAATTATGGCCCTACACGTGTTCTCTTTATGTTCATTTATTTTCTTTTGGATACATTTTCAAGAGTAGTATAGCAGGCTTGTATGATCATTTGTCTTCAGTTTATTAAGGAATTATCATACAGATTTCCAGGATGGATAGATTATTTAATTTTTCATCAACACTGTATAAGGGTTTCCTTACCCCAAATTCACACCAGCAATTTTTTGTTGTTTGTGTTCTTCATGATGTCTGTTCTAACTGGGGTTTGGCAAAAATCTCAATTTTCTTGAAGATTTGTGTTTCCCTTATGACTAAGGATGTGGACACTTAATCCTTGTGTTTATCAGCCATTTGTACTTCTTTTGAGAAGAGTCTATTCAACTCATTTATCCATTTATTAATGTTCTTTAGCCTGTTCTTTAGAGCCAGATTCATGTTGTTTTTGTTACTCTGCTTCTGTAGCATAATTTAAAATCATGTATTATAATACCTTCAGCATTGATCTTTTGCCCAAAACTGCTTTGGCAATTTGAAATATTTTATACTTTGCTATGAAAATTTGTTGATTTTCTACTTTGGTAAAAATGGCATACAGATTTTTTGTAAATTAAAAGTGTAGGGCCATGCTCTTCATATTAATTCTACCAACTTATGAATATTGGAAGTCTACCTATCATCTGATGTCTTCTAATTACTTCTTCAAAGTTATATAATTTTTGTTGCAGAAAACCTTAATTAAGTTTATTCCTAAGTACTTTTAAGCTACTGTGAATGAGACTGGTTTTTTAAAATTTCTTTCTCTATTCATTATTGGGTAGAGAAAATCTGTTGAATTTTGTATGTTGTTTTTGTATCCTGATACATTACCAAAAGTGTTTATCATATCTAAGAGAATTTTAGTGAAAGTTGTAGGATAGTTTTAAAACAGGAACATATCATGTGCAAATAGGGATTATTTTGTTCTTCCTTTTTAATATGTATTTCTTTTATTCTTTCTCTTGTCTTTCTGCTCTAGATAGAAATTCCAGGCATATCTATATTGAATTAAAGCAGGAAGGTAGATATTCATTTTCATGCCTCAAGGTAATAGTTTAACTATTTCCCACACTTATTTTGGAAATAGGTTTGCCATATATGGCCTTTGTTATATGAATGTGCACATTTCTATTCCTAGTTTCTTCTATGCTTTTTTCATTAAGAGATGTTCAACATTTTTTCCAATGGCTTTTTGTGCATCTATTGTGACAATCATATAATTTTGTCACTTATAGTTTGTGTGATGTGTATTATTTATTGATTTAAATATGTTGAATCATTCTGACAGGTGTAGTATGAACCTAACTTGATTTTGCTGTATGATTATTTATATATACACATATGCATATATAATAACAAATTTGGGTTATATTTTAATTAAAATATTTTCATTAGGTGCTTGCTGAGGGTTTATGCCTGCAATCCTAGCTACTCAGGAGGCTGAGATTTGAGAGTTGCAGTTCAAAGCCAGCCTGGACAGGAAAGTCTGTGAGACTCTTATTTCCAGATAATCACAGAAAAAGCTGGAAGCGGCTCTGTGCTTCCAGTGGTAGAGCAGTAGCCATGAAGATAAAGTTGCTCAGGGACAGCACCCAAGCTCAGATTTGGAGCCCCAGAAGAAGCAAAAAAAAAAATTGCGTATACATTTATCACTCATGCTTTGTATTGTATTTCGAGTTCCTCATTCTATAGAGGCAAAGATGTTGAGGGATATCATGTGACCCCTGGTCCTGTAATGAAGATGTCAGCCTCACCTGGCAGAAAGTCCCCAGAGCAAGCAGAGAGATCCTGAATGCTGAGCACTCTGCCAGCCAAGTTATGTTGTTTCTGCCGTGATCCTCAGGCACGAGAACTTGATCCAAAAGAAGATGTGTACCAATCAAGCGCCTTGCTCTTCACTGCTTGAGCTCCCTGCTCTTCTTTAAGTTCTCGGATCACCAATTTCTAAGCCCTTCCATCTCCATTCCCACATCTTGTGAACATCTTACTTACAAATTCTTTGTCCCAAGATACCTTGATTTGTGATTATTATTTGTTTTTGTCTCCAAACAGCGTTTCTTTGTTGAACCTCACAGCCATCTGACAGCTTCGGGAACTCTCCCCAGCCCAAGGCTTCTGTGCTTTGTTGCTGAAGAACTAACCCTTACGCTGTGAAAATGCTCTTGCTAGTTAGGTAAGGGAGCACCAGCCTTTCCATTTCTAAACTTCTGTTTACATCTCCACTCACCTAGGTGAAAGCTTCTTTTACTCTATGAACTTCGTGCTATCATCAACCCATATTCTCTGGGCAGCTGTCTAAGGATTCCCTAACTGCAATTTCTCTTTGTTTGAATTACCTGTTTCCTGGCAGAGCCATAGTTCAAAATTGTGCCTTAGCATAGCTCTCTCCTATTTGGGGATCAAAAGTTTGGCGTTTCTGATGGTGACCTATCATGGAAGTTACCATTCCACTAAATTCCTCCACTGGGAATTATGATGTGGCTGTCAAAGAGCCCCTAGCTTAAATTGTGGTTGAGAATGCACTCCTCCTCCCATTTATAAAATCTATTTTGTGATATCATATTACCTCGGTAATGTTTAGTACTTAATCATTGTTTTACAGTTATTAACAATGTCAATCAAGAATAATTAATTAAGCAGACCCTTCAATTATATTGAGTTGTTCATTTCTGTTCCATTTATTCCTACTGTGGTATTTTAAGTTTTTTTGTGTTTTAGGAAACTTATACTTCTTTTTCCTTTGAATGGAAAATGAATGCAAAGATATTCAGTTAACACAATTGGCTGGGAAATATTCAAAAAATAATCTAAATTTAATATTTCAAGTTTAAGGAGAGTAGCAAATGATAAATATTAATGAATGGAAATAATGTGAGCATTAGTGAATTTAATTTTTTTTTACCAATTCATTATGTTACTTATTTTAACAATTATCTAAAACTTCTCTTAAAAGAGGAAAGTGAATCTTTCTCCTATGAGAATCTCAAATATAATCTCTCTTTTAATTGATCATGCAAGTTTATGTGTATGTATATGTGTAGATGTGTGTAGATGTGTGTTATGTGTGTGTGGAAGTGTTGATGTGTGTGCTGGTTCTGGCATTTAAACTAAGTTTAAATTTAAACTCTCAGTTTTTATGCTTAAAGCTAGTGCTCTAACACTTGAGCCACTGCCTTACTTCCAGGTTTTGGTGGTTAACTGAAGAGAGAAGTCCCACAATCATCCCCAGATGACTTTGAAACACAGTCCTCAGATCTCAGCCTTTTGAATATCTAGGATTACAAGATTTGAGCCACCAGTTTTCAGCAAGAAAATTTCTTGAGATTTCTTAATGCCATCTGTGAATTAGGAATTTTTTAAAAGTATGATTACACAAATATGAAATAAATAGATTTAAATTAATTTTTGTATTTGCTACATGACTAATGAAAACTATGTACTTGTATCCAATGCAATATTCCCAGTCAGTATATCTGATGTTTCTTGTAGGAGTCTGCAGAATTTTTCTTCTCACACACCAAGCAAAAATTCTCAGGAAATGCTAACATTTATCATATGATGCCTAGAATTAGAGAAATGCTAATAACAAGCTGTATTGCTCTTAAAATAAGAGTGAAATTCTTGTGTTTATAAAGATTGTTTCTTTTATTTGTAGGATATTAAATTTGAAATTATGTAAAAGTCACAGAAAAGTTGTTCATCAGAAGGAACCTGAAAACCATTGTCTGATTGCGCATCCAGAGATACGATGTACTATATAACACATCACAACCCTACAAAAACTCAGTTTTTAAAACCAATTGTAGGTTATAGGCCAACTGGCACGCTTATTACATTTAAGTAAATTGCTTTGAAATGAAAGTTGTTGGATTTTCTGAGCTCTGAACTTCCTGTTAGTGATGTAACTAGCTCCTAGATTTTTGTCATGGAGGAAAGGGTTATGAGCCAAAATGAAGAACCAAAACTAGGAGAATAGAACATGAATCCCAGTAAAGCAAAGTAATTTGGTCAACATATATCATGGTAGATTGGCTCAAGTTACCTTAAAATAAAATAGTATGGCCTTAATCTCTGCTCTAGATTTTTGTTAGGCTCTACATTTATCAAGATCCTTAAGATTTTCTTGCTTAATGTGAAGATGACACATCATTCATACAGTAATTTGATATTTTAATTTTCCCTGGTACTTTTTAGTAATCTGATTAAATATCATATTGACAGCCAAATATGTAGGCAAATAATTATGTTTATGTTAGTTGCTATTGTTTATTAATATTAATCTCAACATTTCCTTTTTTTAAATTAGAAGTTATTTTGAAATTTTCATCACTTTTATTACTGATAATGTAATCATACAGTGACTTGATTCTTTATTAAAGAGTAATTTATAAACCAAAAGACTTTGCTTTTCTTTTCTGCTTAAATATAAAAAGATGCACTGGGTAAAATGAATCATTGCTGATGTTGGCATTGCAAAGACAAAAGCAATGATATTTGGTTTTATTATGACATGAAGTAATCCCATCCCAAAAGAGCAACTGGTGGGGCAAGAAGAAACCTTGTTTATGTAAATAAGTGGTAGGAAGGTGTTTGTTTGAAGTCAAGGCAAATATGATAACCATTTAATGATGTCATTTCAAGAGAAAATGAGACTTTAAATATACATGTGTCTAGATAAAGTACAATACATGAAAACTCTGATCACTTCAGACAGGTAACATAAGAAAATGCCTGTGTATAGAAAAATTTAAGAAAAACAAGCATTTTTAAAACATCTGAAACTATAAAACTGTAATTTTTGTTACAGAAGGCTTCAAGTACTGTGCTTTGGGAGAAGGATTTATGAAATTAGGGATCACAGAATCTGAATAGAGACTGATTCCTGAGACAGAAGTGTAGACATGTGATATATTTCAGTAGAAACAATAATCTTCACTAAAAAAAAGTTTTCTAAGTTTTGTAAATATTCAAGTTACAATAAAGAGAACAAGGATGGCATTGGCTTATTTGAAAGAAACTAAACTTGTAATTTGCTACTGAAAACTTCCATTGTCATAATAACACTAGATTTAATTTTACCACTATTTCTATTATTTCAGTTAGGAACTCAAAACCAATACTACAAGCTCAGTTACATTAATTGATTCCATTTGAATTGTTTTTCCTCAAATGATTTTGAATTATCTTCATACTTAAAATTGTTTCTTATTTAGACCTCTTTGTTTATCTCTAAAATTATAACGAAACAAACATGAAGCTATTTACAGTTCCATATTTCTTTAGAGTAGGGCTACTAGGGTGATATGGAAAGGATTAGTGCTATTTACACATTTTTCTAGTTTTGTGCACTTGGGCATAATGTTTTTATCTTCAAATTTAGAAACTTAAAACAGAGATATTAATGACTATATCCCATTGGTGTGGTATAGGCTACAGAAGGCTATATATTGATTGCTAATACTGTAAAATTAGTGCAGGAGTAGGGAACCTTTTCTTTCTTTTTACCAACAGATATTTGGTTATACCATCATTTTCAAGTCATGATGAATTATTTATACAGACTCATGAGACTTAAAATCCTTAGCTTTGCATTTCTTTTATGGCTAGAGAGGTTAAGCATTTCTTCATGTGTCTATTGGCCATCCTTCATTCCTCTTCGGAGAAGTTTCTCTATAAGTCTTTAGCCCACTTATTTATTGGGCAGTTGTTTTTTTGAAGATTTGTTGTTGGGGGATTTAATTTTTTGAGTTTCGGTATATTTTAGATATGAGACCTTTGTCCATTGCATTGCTAGTGAAGATTTTCTCCCAATCCATGGGCTTCCTATTGATTTACAAATCAAAAAAACATTGAGATTCCACCTCACCCCAGTTAGAATGGCTATAATCAAGAACTCTAATAACAACAGATGCTGGAGGGGATGTGGACAGAAGGGAACCTTACTACATTGTTGGTGGGAGTGTAAACTTATTCAACCACTTTGGAAAGCAGTATGGAGATTTCTCAAAAGACTCCACATAGAGCTCCCCTATGACCCAGCAATCCCACTTTTGGGCATTTACCCAAATGATCAAAAACAAGAACACACTAAAGCTACCAGCACAACTATGTTTATTGCAGCATTATTTACTATAGCTAAGACATGGAACCAACCCAGATGCCCCTCAGTAGATGAATGGATCAAGAAAATGTAGTATATATACACAATGGAATTCTATGCCTCCATCAGAAAGAATGACATTGCCCCCATTTGTTAGGAAATGTAAAGACTTGGAAAAAAACTCTATTAAGTGAAGTAAGCCAGGCCCCAAAAAACATAGATCCCATGGTTTCCCTTATTTGCAATAACTAGTATATGTCTGAGTCAAGCAAAAAAGTTCAGATAAGTTGATGTTAGGGGAATGAACCCCAAGTTAGGGGAATGAACCCCAAGATAAGTATTCAAATGTTTTTCTTTCATGCGATTGTTTCTAACACATTTATGAGATTATTTCTGAGATTATTTCTTTGTTGCTTTGTATGTCTCTCCCCCACGGTATAACCCCTGCTTTCACTGCATTTGATGTTGGTATAATTTGTGGAGGAGAAGGGAAGAAACAAATCGTTTAAATAGGGATACAGGTGGACCCATTGCAACAATGAGATGTGCAAGTCATTATGTCGAAAAACGAACTTTACAACTTTGGTGGGGAGGGGAGGATCGGGTAGGGGACCTGGGGGGTGGTATGGGAAGGCATAGGAAGGGGAAACAAAGGAGGAGGCAACAATGCTTGATAAGAAATGTACTCATTATCTTGCTCATGTAATTGTAACTCCTCTTTACGGTATTTTCACAATAAAAAAAATCCTCAGCTTTAGCTAACTAGAAATTAAATGTCTGTTCCATCATGAACTACATAATTTCTTGGGCCTTACACAGCTCAAGTGCCAGAGGTCATTCCTTGTCCCTGATTTAGGGTAAATTTCAATACAGTGTAGACTGGACATCGGCTTTTCTGGTTTTCCACAATAGAATTTATACAAAATATAAATAAATATTATAATTATTTTATAAATAGCTTCTCACTTCTATTGTAGTTATTTTATAAATCATGTATTTGGTTCATGATACCTAGTATTTTTTTTTTTAGTCTTAGAAAACAAAATACTAACTAGTGAGTGTGATCCATGCGTTTTATACTAGCTACTCAGGAGGCTGAGATCTGAGGATCATTGTCTGAAGCCGCCAGGGTAGGAAAGCTTGTGAGACATTTATCTCCAAATAAATTACAGAAAAAGCTGGAAGTGGTGCTGAAGCTCAAGTCAGACTCAGAGTCCAAACTTCAGTACAAAAAATCCTTAAAAGTTTGGTCATGTAATTTGAACCAATTAATATCATGATATGTCATCTTCCTTATATAGGTAATATATTGCTGAAAAGGTTCACTTGCAAGAAATTTGCCCCATTTTTAAAAAGAAAATGTCACAGCAATTTCCTTTTATTTAATTATATTCTGTCAAATTAGACAAACTTAAATAGTATTATATAACAAAGTGTTTCAAACCAGATTTCATTGATATTATAAATGAGGAAAGAAAAGAAAGAAGTTTTCTGTTAGAGAATAGAACTTTATTTTTTCTAGAAATGAATTGTGGCATCTGTGACATTAAAGTATTTTAATCGTATTTTGTGTGGGCTGATTGATTAAGTCTGAAATTATTCATTTATTCATCTACATGAATATGGTTTAATCAAAACAATTATTAACTTCTCAGACATTTCTGGCTTTATATTAATATGTCTCCAATTACAGCTTCTAATTCAAAGTAAAAATTCTTGCATCAGTGTAGGGAAAATTATATGGATTAGCAAAACAAAAAGGCACTAAACTCAGTATTTATTTCATTTAGTAGGATTTTTACTTTAAAGCTGGACATTTAGAATTACAATGCAGAAAACAAACCAAACTTGAAAAAACCTTTACTCAGATACAGAACACAATTTCTAGATACTAAAAGAAATTCAGCAAAATAGTCTAATTCAAAATGAACCAAAGGAATAAAAATGTCTTAAAATTTACAAATCTATCTAGATTGCTTTTTGTACAAAAGTAAATAACAAATACAACACATCAGAGATTTGCTGGAAATTAAGTGTAAAGGTTGGTTTCATGTTTATAACCTTTAGCACATTTATTCTTCTTGCATGTTTAGTAACTGTGCTAGCATAGATTAATTGATAATATGTGCATTGATTATAAATGTCTTCCTGACATTTGGTCAATATAAAATTAATTGATAGTATCTACCTTATTAAGCAATTTGCAATGCTTACTAATACTTAGAAAGCAATGTCTATTATAATATTTGGTAAATTACTTTCTGATATCTTATGAGTTAAGATTTAGTGTATAATAAACTAATGATGGTTGAGTGTCATAGAGAATTTTAAGGATTAGAAAATATTTTAATGTCGCTGTAGTAGTAAGATGGGAATAGTTCTTATAACATAACTATGTGTGGTACAATGATCCACCTACTTACTTAGGCTGTGAGTTACCAAATAGTTCCTATAGAGGAGCAGAGACAGTTGGACCTCAAATCATGGAGAAAACCACTGCAATGCCAGTATTGGCAATATCTTGGTTTGGGATGGCTGCTCTCAAGGGATGAAGTTGTGGCAAGGGACTAGGGAGCAAGCTGTGGGGAAATCAACACACTGTATTGGAATTGTTGATAGGCTAAAAACCATCTTGGTCCAGAGCAAATGGGTGGGAGGAGAGTGCTGGCCCTCATATGAATATTTGACTTTAAATGATAACTTTCATGTTACAATTACCCATCTATTTCAACAAAAGATAGAGATTGAATCACAGAAGCAGTTACGTTTCCCTTGTCAAGTCAGATCTGAGATTGGGCATAACTCAATGATACCAGCAAGTATGATTGTACAAAGATTTTCTAACATTCAAACAAGTAATTACATAGGAATTCTGGGAATGATAGAATATATAATTCATTCTCATTCTCATTCTGCTATTGTGATATGGGCAAGCAATTTGTGACCATTAGAATTTATATTGGTGAATGTAAACACATGTTTTAGTTTTGATGTCTACACTACATTATTTTGTATAATTGTTTTCTTCTCAAATACTGACACAGAGTAGTTGAAGTCACAAGTGACTTGCTGAATTGATAGCTTTTGTACAACTAGAAATAAAAAAATAAAAATAAAATACCATTTATACACAGGCTTTTTATTCCTTGTTTAAAGTGGAACTAATGTGAAAGTGTAACAATTTCATTACCTCCTTTCTTGCATACAATGGAAAGGTGATGGGAATTGTTTTAAAGGTCAAAAGTAGGATCATAAACTTTACTAAGCAACAGATGAGGTAGTCAGGTTTTAAGATCCTTTTGTACATCAAGCCAAGTACAAGCAGGTTTTATTTCTCTTCGTTTTATAATAAATTTTAAAGCATCTAAGAAGTCTCAACTAAGAAAGAAAGATCAGTAAATCTTCAATGTTAACTGTCAAAAATGAAAAACAACTAGATAGAAGAGAGGATGAAATGTAGTCCTGCAGATAGAGGTTTACAAAATCCTTTGTTGAAATAACATTCTTCCCTATTGGGTTATAGTTGCTTCAATGATGAAAATATGTTTTTCTACTTATCAAAGATACTGAAGAAAAAGTCATTGACAACTAGAAAACAGCAGCTGATAATTTTTCAGTTGTATGCATTGATGATCTACTTTTTCTAAGATAAGCAATTTCATTGGTATTTTTGTTGTTGTTGCTGTGGTTGTTTGGATTTTTATGTGGAAGTGGGAGGGGACTTAAAAGGTGAAAAAGAATACTGAGTTATAATGGAAAAAAATAAAGCCTTCTAGAAGGGGAATATGTGATTAAGTGAAAAAAAGTCAATTATGAATCCACCTTTGAGACAGTGATTGCCTATTTGTAATATTAAGAGATTCTATACTAAAAATGTAACTAGGGCAAATAAAATGTACTTTTCCACTGGTGTAACAGTTATAAGGGAATGAGATGCAATAAACATGAAAAATTATTCTAAACAAATAGGGAACAAAATGTAATTCAGCCCATACATATTTTCTCCTTCTCTGTTACTACTTCCAAAGAAGGCTATGTGAAAAAGTAATTCTTCATTATGTGAGTGGAATTCCCTATGTAAGTTTACCTCAAGAGGGAAGGGACTGATTTTGTGTGATACCTGCATCTTAGGCACACTGCAGCTACTACTATTCTGATCCCTACAGCTACTCAGGAATGTTTGTTTGCCCCCATTTTACCAATACCAAGTGAGATACAAGTTTAAATTATATACAGCCATAACTCAACTAGGCACAGCCAGATTCAATCTACATTAACACATGGTTTAAAATAGTATAGTACAGCTCTTCTGAGTGTTAGCAATTTCTAACAGTGCTTGCTCCCATTAGTAATTTTAGTATATCTTTTTGGTAAATCAGTATCACCTCTCCATTACCCACTGAAGAACCTGTTGGAGAAAGATCAGAGCCAAAACTCAACACTAGTCATTTATTTTTTTTTCCTTCATTTCCTCTGAACAGTGCAGTCAGACATTTAAGCCACATATAATCTCTGTATTTCTAAAATATTAGGTTCTCAAGTCTACCACAACAGCAACTTTAAACATTTCGGGTATATTATGAAACCTCTGAATATTTCAGATATGTAATCCAGTTGTTCCAATTTATCATTTTTGTCTCTATTTCTACTTCTACTATCCCTCTGGAATGTTTTTTTAAATGTTTGCATTTGTTAAAATTGATTCAGAGTTCAAGGCCAGTTGATTTTAATAAACTCCAGACAAATTCTATATTAACATAAGAAATTATATCTATCATTTAATAATTACAGAATGTAAAAATGGGCCTTCTTTTACCACTTTTTGACACTGCAAATCCACTGTGAAAGGATGAATTGTAGATTCACTAAATAATTTTCAACCATGGGGCTGGGAAGGTGGCTTAAGTGGTAGAGTGCTTGCCTTGCATACATGAAGCCCTGGGTTCGATTCCTCAGCACCACATAAGCAAAAAGAAAAAAAGCCGGAAGTGGCCCTGTGGCTCAAGTAGTAGAGTGATAGTCTTGAGCTGAAGAGCTGAGGGACAGCGCCCAGGCCCAGAGTTCAGGCCCCACGACCGGACCCCCAAAAATAATAATAATGATAATTTTCAACCATTTAACAATTTCCACTTGATAATTGTTCCATTGTTTTTGAGTTTAATTAAATACACTAATATACATAATAGTATGAATAAGTAAATTTTCTGCTCGTATTAAACATATAGAAAAAGAAAATTCAAGAGCAAAGTAAATGCAACTCATTTGTGTTCTGATTTTTAACCATAAAGAAAATCAAAATTATTTTATCTCAATTTAAATAAACAATAGAAAAAATGATATGAACACAAACATAGAATGGGGAAGTGCCATTGATCAGGATGTATTGTACTCCTAAGAACTTTGTATAATTACATGTACTCATAACACCTTTGTATAACCACTTTATAGAATAACAATAATAATAAAAACCACCCTACTGTGAAGTTGGGTACTGGTGACTCACTCCTGTAATCTTGACTATCCTGGAGCTTGAGATATGGGGGAGTCTAAAGCACAAGATTTATCAAATAAAAACTTAACATTTGTTTTCTGATAGTTAATTTCATAGAAGTTACGGGTAAACTAAAAATCTAGTCATTACTTTTGTCAATTTGTGTCAAACATTAAATGTCATATAATTTATTTTGTAATTTTTGGCAAATCATTATTGATTATTACAAATTAGAGAACAATTTTGCCTATATTATCCATCCAGTGCTAATCTATTTCTATTACTCTATAATTTTTAAATTGTATGATCCATAATCATTCAAGTAATATGATTCATATTGTATATATAATAATGACTAGAAATATTTAATGTTCTAGAAAATTGGTATAGAATCTGGTTTAGTTTGCACAAAGACATTTTTAGGGAGTGAATGCAGCATTCTTAGGAGAACACTTGTTATTTAGGGAGAAAACAAGGGCTAAGGTAACATTTAATCGAATATCAAAAGAAGAAAAAAATTAAAACATTCCCTCTCTCTTTTGTGGTACTTAGGCTCAAACTTTTGTCTTTCTACTTGTTACACATTCTCTTCCTAGAGCTGTAGTTTTAAATTTTGGCTCTTTTTTTGTTGTTTGTTTGTTTGTTTTTAAATAGCGTTTTGCTTTATGTTCTAGCCTGAACTGTGATACTCCTATTCATGCTTCCATTCATTGCCTGCATGTCAGGTGAACTCCACAGCACTCAGCTTTGTATTGGTTGAGACAGACCTTTGGGAACTTTCTGCCTGAACTGGATGGATCCTTTCACACTCAGCTGTCTGATACTCACACTACAGATGTGACCATTTGGCCCCTGTATAAAACATACCCTGATGATCCAAATAGCTTTATCAAGTAATTTTCATTCCTTGAGTACTTAAGTGAATTTATTCCTTGTCTTCCAAATCCCTTTTCTTTTAAACTCCTTAAACCATTATGTAATATACTTCTTCATTTTAGTAGGAGAATTAAAACATACTCTTCTAAATTTCTAGAATTATAAAAACATATCAGTTTCCTCGAGGTATAGTAGGGTAATTATACTATAATTATGCAAGATAATATCTTATCTGTATGTGATATAAATTGTGGTGTTTAGTGATGTTCCCAAATGATTCTCAAATACCTATTTTGCATAAAGAGAAATAGGAAAGCTACTGGGATTGAAAAATTAGTGAAAGCTCAAATGACAAACGTAGTTAAAGGTAATGTATGTTAAGGTAAAGGTAAGAATGTTATGTAGAAGAGCCCTTTATATGATTTTATCTTTTCTCATTTCTGTAGTTCAAAATTACTTACAAATAAGAAACTATTTTATATATGTTTAAGGAATAAATACATAAAACATAGTGGGGGGAATGGATTGAGGTCTTCTGAATTAAATTGACGGTAACACAGATGAAACAACATGAAATTTCATGTTGTTTACATCATTCAAGTTCTCTATGAAAGATCTCTGAGGTTTATGGATGCCTAGGATGCTTTTGGATGCACTAATTCCACATAGCTAAGCTATTTTCTATTGAATTCTCTGCATTTTCAATTCAGATATCTTATCTGAATAGTGTAACATTTTATTTTGCAATATATTAAAGCTAAAGAATCTATCTCAACTATTTGGTTTTATAGAACAGAAAACAAGATCCAGAGAATGAAAATTATTTCCAACTTTGTTACTAAAATTTTCCTTTCAGAACTTTAGCTCAAAATATTGAGAACACGATCATTCCACACAATTTTGTTACCATTCTTTCTTGTCTTGGTGATTGTGCTAGGTCATATTTTATTAACATTTCTTTAATTGTAAATTAATCCATGGTTCACTTGCTCTTCCTCTAGTCTTTCAATAATTCTTTGCATGTAGCAATTTTGGGCTTCTAATACATTTTACATAAGAAAGAATATCAATGTTTTCTATTTAACTGTAAAATAAAACACAAAATTTAGTCTTTAGAAAATTACTTATTAAAGATGATATTAAATGTCATTTCCTTGATAGTACAAGGGTGTTTTATTAAGTCTACCATTTTAAGTACATTTCCCATTAGTCAATTTCATCTTCATAATTATATGGTTTTTAAGTGGTAATTTAGATTCTTTAAGATGTCTGAAAATATAGAGTAGAAAGACCAAATAGATTTCCAGTTTCACAGAACATTGCGAACACCAATGCTTAATCCTTTACTCAAAAAGTAGTCTTTATATTGATAATATATTAAGTTTGATATTATGCACTCGGGTGATAAATTGTGATATTTATTTTTAAAGGTGTTTATCTCCAGTCCAATTTCATGGGAAAAAATTTTGGTATGCTCTTGTGATAATTCTTTTGTAATAGTGATCAGTAAATTGGCCTTGAAAGAATTAATGGGGTTTAATTTTCCTTAGCAGTTTATTCTGGTTATGAAAGTCTGATTAAGTGTTGAAGAATAAAATAAATCAAGTAGATAGTCTAGTCTTTTATAATTCCTGTGAATTGCCCACCTGTGGACTGTCAGATCTATAATAAATAGCTCCTCCCAAATTTTAAAACATGAAATTATTACCATCCAGGAAATGCCAATGCTATAAAAATAAAATTTTAATTATTTTAATGTTTTAAATGTTCCTTCAATTAAAAGCTGAGAATTAATAGTTGGCAAAATCACGGACATTGAAAAATGCAATATGTAATGTAGAAATTAAAGCAATAATTTAAGTATGTGCTAGCTACTGAGGTTTTACACAAAACCTGGTCATTTTGCTTTTCCTTAAAATCTTATAAAAGTTTTTTAAACTTTTTCATGGGTTGGCTGATTATTCCCCCTACAAGTTTCCATACTGAAACACCCATGTGATGATATTTAGAGATCTGACCCTTGACAAGTAAATAGGGTATTAGAGGAAACCATTAGAGGCAGTCCTGAGGATTAAAACTTAAATGAAAGGATTAATGACTTTCCTTTTTTTTGGGGGTCCGGTTGTGGGGCCTGAACTCTGGGCCTGGGTGCTGTCCCTCAGCTCTTCAGCTCAAGGCTAGCGCTCTACCACTTGAGCCACAGGGCCACTTCCGGCTTTTTTCTTTTTGCTTATGTGGTGCTGAAGAATCAAACCCAGGGCCTCAGGCATGCAAGGCAAGTGCTCTACCACTGAGCCACCTTCCCAGCCCCAGGATTAATGACTTTCTAATTGGAAATGATCATTTGACATCTTTATTTTTTGTTTGTTTCACTCTCTCCAAAAGGTACATCAAGATAAAGCCAGGGAAGACAACAAGGATTAAGTAGGCTCTATGCAAACCAGGTAAATTATTACCCAAACATTGAATCAGCAAGTAAAATTAATCTTGGGCTTCAGGCTTCCACAACTATGAGAATTAATCTCTGCTGTTTATGTCACCCAGATTACAGTAGTTTTTCACAGACCTTTAACTAAAACAATTGTTATACACAAACTTTTGTTTTTTTGCTTTAAGTTGAAATGAAATTTTCATGTAACTTATTTGATCATCAAATTTTATGCACAAGGAATTCTTAAAGAATCATTTTGATAATTGATTTGGTTCATCAGTCTAGTCCTAGTTTTGATAATCATATCTAAGATCATGACCTATTTTGCTTATTCTCAAATATTTTTAAGGCCTACATCCCTATTCATTATAACCATTAGTGAGTAAACAGTAAATAAAACTAACTCCTTACTAGTGGAAAAATTCAGGTCAAGTATGGTCTGAGCACATTTTCTTGCAAAAATTGGAAATGAAGTCCATAGACAAGGAAAGATGGGAATGACTATTCAGGTTTGCTTATTTAGAAACTAAGGAAAAGCAAAGGGGAATTCTGTAGCTGGACTCCCAAGAGAATGGTGACACCCGCATTCTTTGTTTGAAGGTTCTGGAAGGAAATACCCTGGTGATTGGTTAGTTATGGGATAGCCTAAATTAGTCCTATCTGTTGGAGTATCCAATAGGGGATCTGATCACTCTCTGTCATGAAACCCTCACTGAGTTGGGAACTATAAACAAGTAACTTTTACCAGATCAGGGTATTCATGTCCTCAGCTTCCTGTTGGCTGGCTATCATCTACACCAGGATTAGGAGATACTACATTACATGACAGACCAATACTCTTCTACCTTCTCCTATCTTTTTCTTAACTCACCCCTTATCTAGGGGATATAGACTGTAAAAACTAAACCAGATGTGTTGGTTCACATGATAATAAATTTTAGGGAGAACTTGGAAGATGAACTAAAGAAAGGCTTTGAGAAAGGGTAGTTAGCCTGAATGTTTATCATGAGATTTTCTAATAATAATCATACATCTTACACCAAGATTTGACCGATGAAAACTAAGAAGCCATATAATCGCTCAAGGTGATAGCTTCACAGTCTGTGAAAACATGATATGCAAGGGTCTTGAATATTTTCTAGGTATTTCCAGACCCTTCCAAACGTCTTTTGATTTTGTTTAATGCAGGAATGGAAACAAATTCTGTTAAGCATGTTAGGTGATGAAAAATTTCATAGTCGTCATTTCTATATGTAGTAACAAAACTTTTATTTTTCTTTAAGATGAGGATGTCTCAGCTTCTAAAACAGGACCACAGTTTCAGCAAACAACAAATCAACTACAGGAACACAGATTTTCCCTGACCCCAAATTCTACCATGTAAGTTCCTCTCTCAACGCCATAACCCCACACATTTCCCACTGAGGTACTATACAGGAATGGATTTTAGGAAAATGATTTTCATGCTTTTCCTCTGCGTATTAAGAAATCGTAACTGCAGAAATCTTATAATATTGAATTTAAAAGGCTGGTCCCAGAAATGTGTATGTATATATAATGTAATAAAGAATATATTATATATATGATATGTGTGTATATATATACACATACATACATACACACAATGGAACTTTATTCATCTATTAGAGAGAATAATAGTGTAGCATTCATAAGGAAATAGAAATACTTGGAAAGAAATATATTAAAGGAAATATATTAAATATTATAACCTATAAATCTACAAGTAAGCAGTTGCAAATGAATTAACTAAATTATAATAGAAACAACAGAGAGTTCAAATAGCACATTATCAGGTTTTTTAGAAATGGTAAGTCACCACCTTCTCTGCTCATTCTGGGTTAGTGGGACAGTCAGGGCACAATTGCCTACTTGTCTTATTTTCTCATTAAACCGCTAACCTACTTAGACCAAATGCTCTTCAAGGAAATATAAGAAATAAGATATGAAACTTATTATCATTACATCTACATCCATCTCCAGAATATGGCAAATGTTTAAATCTTGTAAAGGTGGTAACGATCCATTCATGGACCTATAGCAAAGATGTGAATGCAAGACTAGTTGAATAGGGATATTTTTAATTACATTTAAAACAATAATAAAACTGAATTATCACAATACCTTATGGCTGAGAACAAGACAAAATTCAGTGTAATGTATCCCTATTTCAAATACAGTGAAAGTAGGGGTTATACTGTGGGGAAGGGACAGACAAAGCAACAAAGAAATAATCTTATAAATAGGGATACTCATTACAACAATGAGATGTACAAGTCGTTATGTCGAAAACGAACTTTACAACGAACTTTACAACTTTCGTGGGCAGGGGCGGCGGGGAGGATTGGGGGTGGTGGGGGAGGGGGGGTGAGGATGGGAAGGGATGGGAAGGGGAAACCAAGGAGGAGGCTACAATGCTTGATAAGAAATGTACTCATTATCTTGCCCATGTAATTGTAACTCCTCTGTACAGTATTTTCACAATTAAAAAAAAATTCAGTGCAGTGCTGTTTTGTTTATCACTATTCAACAAGTAAATATTAAAGGGCTATTTAATCTTCCTAATTTTAAGATTCATGTAGTAAAATCACAAATCTCTAATATATTCAATATTGTGTTAAACATTTTTTTAGAAACTAATCACGAAAACTGAAGTGATATGATTATCTTCATTAATAGAGGAGAAACTGAGATGGCAATTTATGTAATGTATCTTGGTTCAAAAATTTAATTTAAATTCATGGACTTCTCACTCCTACAATGCACATTCTTGTAAATAGTAATTTGTGAATTTCTGATTTAAACATTTCATAACCAATGCTGACTGTAAAATAATGACGCAAGGCATTAACATGATCATAGAATTTAAGAAAAATACTTTGGGTGAAAGGAAGACAGATGTTTTCTAACATTCAGTTCATGGAACATACTACTAAAAATTCCAGAACAGTTTATTCCATAGTCAAAACTCAATTTAGTCTTCCCTTAGAAATTCGCATAATATCATTTTTCTTGTGTGTAGGCATGGGTTAAAAAAATAGAAGAGAAAACATAAACCATTATAGTGCTTAATATGTATTTATTCTCATTGTGTAATCTCATAGGAATATTAATATAGATCATTGCCATTGATATATTAATTCAATATTGATTTTTAACATAAAAACTCATTCTATATTCTATATGCAGACAAATTTTCTAGTAAGTTCAGCAATGTAATTCTATAATGTATTATAAAGAAACAATATGTACACGAAACATGTGAAGCACTCAATTTCATTTTGACACCTTCAGGGGACATAGCAATATCTCATAGTAACAGTTGGTATTTCGGCAGAAGGAAAAAAAAATAACAACAGAAATATATTCTTTTCAAATCTTTTGTTCATTCATATGAGAACATTTCAATTCAAATCATACTCAAACAGAAGTTGTGTGTGTTTAAATGGACACATCTTAACTCTTACCAAATTGGCCCAAACAATTTTCTGTAGCAAGCATTTTTTAACATTCAGTCCTTATGAGAAGCTAGTTTCAGTTTGATGTTCTATTTGGAATTCAACTTTTTCTCATTATCAAATCTACAATTCTGCTTCACACATACTTCTGCTGTGGTAAATCCTAGTGGGCAAGTAGACCTTCTCTCACAGGGTTTGGGTTGACATCTTTGGGTAGGCTTGTGCTTAAAATATACATAATGCTGTGTCAATTACTATATTTCCCAAGGAGTTGGTGGATCATGCTATATGTTTCTTTCTTTCTTTCTTTCTTTCTTTCTTTCTTTCTTTCTTTTTTTTGCCAGGCCTGGGGCTTGGGCCCTGTCCCTGAGCTCTTCAGCTTAAGGACAGTGCTCTACCACTTGAGCCACAGCACCATTTCCTGCTTTTTCTGTTTATGTGGTGCTGAGGAATTGAACCCAGGGCCTCATGCATGCAAGGCAAGCACTCTACCACTGAGCCACTTTCCCAGCCCAATAGATATTTTTCTTTTTTTATGTGTGTGTGTGTGTGTGTGTGTGTGTGTGTGTGTGTGTGTGTGTGTTTCCTTTCTTTTCAGGGCTCTGAAATATTAGGAACAGGGGTGAAAACTTAGGGAGTAGAATTGACCTGAGAACAGGGTGTAACAAAATAGCCTACGTTCTTCTGGGGATAATCTCATACAGGATACATGAAGTTGAAGGTATGACTATACCAACCTACCTTCACAGGAACTAAGGTAATATAAGAAGTCCGGTGTTGATTTCATTATATAGAGAAGATGGCAAGCTTACCAGCATCATTCCCACCAGATTTTAAGTAGGAGGACCTGGAAGAGTTTGCTCCAGTCAGTGGAGCAGAGGTGAGGCCTTAGACTTGATATCTAATACTAGGCCTGCCAAAATAAAACTGAGCAACAGGCAAAAAACTATCACTCCATGAGCTACTGAGAATACATTATTCAGGCAACAGAGTATTTCTACCACCTCTCTTCCACTATAGGATAGCAAAATTTCACACACTGAAAGGAAAAAAATACAGTGAGCATAGGACTTCGTCTTGGAGCTCAGTACCAAGGCTATCATTGTGAAAATCAGCCTGCATAAAAATCAGAGGACGCATATGTCAGTCACAATCACATGCATAGTCTCTTGTCCCCAGAGAACTGCTGAGGGTGAGATAGGCTCTTATCTTGGCCTGTGTCATTGCCACCTTGGGAGTGAACCTGAATCATACCCTTTCTGGAGACAGTGGAGTCCCCAGTGACTGTGAGAGTAAGGAAACAACTGCTAGTACAGATATCCAGAAAAGAAACTTCTTTCCTATTATTGGTGGTAATATAAATTATTATAGCTATAATAAAGAATAGTTTGGAGGTACCTTAAAGCATTAATAACAGAAATACCATTTGATTCAGCAATATCATTCTTGGACATATATCCAAAGGAAATGAAATGATCCATTGAAGTGACATCTATATTACCATGTTGATTGCAGTATTATTCATAATAGCCAAGAAATGGACACAACTAGTGCCAGACAAAGAAATACATTGCAAGTATACAATGGAATAATATTCAGCCACAGAAGGAATTAATTCTGTTATTTGCCACAACATGTTGTAACTAAAGACTATTATGTTGGTGAAATAATTTGGGCAAAGAAAGACAAACATCACATAAATTCACATGTAGAAACTTAAAGACAGATCTATAGAAATGGCAATGAAATAATGTTTAACAGAAGGGTGAAGTAAAGGATGCCATGAGGAATGAGACTGTTGCTCAAAAGATACAGATTTACACTTTGGAGCTAGAGATTAGAGTGGGTGGTATGACTTTAGGGAATAATAATGAACCTTACAATTCATAAAGGTTTGTTGAAATGCTAACTATAGAGAAATAATAAGAAGCTAGATATGTTATACAGTGTAGGCAGGTATCAAAAATCACATATTACCTTCATTAATATTTCAAATTTTCTGTTTTGTACATTAACTCAAAATGAACATAATTTAAATTTGAAAAAAAGCAGAAAATGCAATAAAAACCTCCAGAAAAAAATAGGTAGATCACTATATCCCTATGGAACATCCCTCTAGGTGCACTGCTAATACTGAATTTTGAAATCTACTCAACAAAACAAAATAAGGGCAATCACAGCCTCAAATTTACTCCTTTGGTGATCAAATGTGAATTCCAGTGGGAGACATAGGTCTGGTGTCATAATCTAGTAGGACTATAGTTGAGACACACAGGTACACAATTTCCAGAGCATAGGCTATAAGCCATACACAGTTGGCTTCTTTCAAATGCACTGAGGATATTGCATTTGGAATACAGATTCTATTATTACTGTTTCCCTTATCTATTATGTACTTTCATTTTTGGTAGATTAAGTATTTTAATATATAGTGCTTCTAAATATTTTTAAATAAACTCTTTAGTAGCATATGTTATTTGCATAAGATGGGGGTTTCATTATGACTTTTTTGTCAACCTGGTTAGTATACAGAGGGGTTACAGTCACATAGTAAGGTAATAAGTACATTTCTTCCCAAACGTGTTACCCCTTCCCTCATTTTTCTCACACTTTCCCTCCCTTCCAATCCCCCTACCCCTCAAATTGTACAGCTTATTTCCAATATATTGTGTTGTGGATATTACTGCTGTATTGGTTTCCCCCTTGTCCTCTGTCTCACCATTCTATTGTTACCTTCCCCTTCCCTAATTCTGATAAACATATATACAAGACCAGGGTAACAAAATCAAATACAGTGACAGAGAGAATATACCATAGGGGGAAGAACTTTAAAAAAAAGAAATCACATAGTACATTAAAAACAATAACAAATAAAAGCCTCTAAACGTCTTGTGTTCATGTCTTGGAGTTCAATTTGCTTAGCATCATCTTATAAGGTCATATGTTTGTAGCTATTGAAATAGTCTGCTCATCTACTAAGATTATACTAGATATATGCTAATTATTGCAAGTTATGGGACCTATGCTTCTTTGGGTCTAAACTACTTCACTTAATATGATTTTTCTAAGTCTTTCCATTTCTTTACAAATAGAGCAGTGTCATTCTTTCTGATGGAAGTATAGAATTCCATTGTATACATAGATCCATTTTCTTGATACATTCATCTACTGAGGGGCATCTGGGTTTGTTGCATATCTTAGCTATGGTGAATAATGCTACGATAAACACAGGTGTGCTAATAGCTTTAGTATGGCCTTGTTTGTGATCATTGGGTAAATGCCCAAAAGTGGGATTGCTGGGTCATAGGGGAGCTCTATGTGTAGTCTTTGAAGCAATATCCATACTGCTTTCCAGAGTGGTTGAACAAGTTTACACTTCCACCAGTGCAGTAGAGCACCTTCTGGCCACATTCCTTCCAGCATCTGTTATTAAATTTCTTTTTTGTAAGTTTTTAATTGTGAAAATATTGTACAGAGGGGTTACAGTTATATGAGCAAGGTAATGAGTACATTTCTTACCATGCATTGTTGTCTCCTCCTTTGTTTTTCCCCTACCATCCCTTCCCTCTCTGCCTCCCCAACTCCTCCCTCCCACCTCACCCAAGTTCATTTTCAACATAGTGTCTTGTACATCTCATTGTAATTATGGGTCAACCTGTATCTTTATTTAAAGATGTTGTTTTATCCCTTCCCCTCCCTCAATTACACCAATCAAATACAGTGGAAACAGGGGTTATACCATGGCAACAAAAAAAAAACACATGGTACCATATAAATACATTAGAAACAATAACAAGCAAGAAAAAAAACTTGTGTCCCTATCTTGGGGTTCATTTTACTTAACTTCATCTTATTTGCTCATATGTACATAGTTTTTACCTTATCTACTTGTCGCAGGCATATACTGGTTAAAATTTCTTGATTATAGCCATTCTGACTGGGGTGAGGTAGAATCTCCATTTTTTATTTTATTTATTTATTTATTTATTTAGTGGGGCTTGAACTTGGCCTGGGCACTGTCCCTCAGCTCTTCAGCTAGCCCTCTATCAGTTGAGCCACAGCACCACTTCTGGTTTTCTGGTGGTTTATTGAAGATAAGAATCTTACAGACTTTCCTGCCCAACATGGCTTTAACTGTGATCCTCAGATCTCAGTCTCCTGAGTAGCTAGGATTACAGTAGTGAGCCACAGGCTCCTGGCTCAATATTGTTTTGATTTGCGTTTCTTTTATGACCAGGTATGTTGAGCATTTCTTCGTGTGTCCATTGGACATTCTTATTTCTTCTTCAGAGAAGTATCTCTTAAAGTCTTTATCCCACTTATTAACTAGACAGTTGTTTGTTTGCGGATTCGTTTTGGGGGATTTAATTTTATGACTTCCAAGTATATTTTAGATATGAGGGCTTTCTCTGTGAAAATCTTTTCCCAATCTGTGGGCTTTTGATTGAACTTGCTAGCTATGTTTTTGCTGCACAGAAGCTCTGCAGTTTAATGCAATCCCATTTGTGTAATCTTTCTTTGAGTAGTTGTGTTTCTGGGTCTCTATTAAGAAAATTTCAGCCTGTGCCAAGGAGCCTTAGAGTTTCTCCTATTCCTTCTTATAATGTTTTCAGGATGCGTTCATTTACCTTTGATCCATTTGCTGTTGATTCTGGTGCAGGGTGATGTATAAGGATCTAGCTTTAGTTTTCTACAGGTGTTTAACCAATTTTTGCCAGCACCATTTACTGAAGAGGCTTTCTTCCATTTTGTTTTTTAGCTCCCTTATCAAACATTAGGTGGCTATAGGTCTGTGGGCTTGTTTCTGGGCCTTTACTTCTATTCCATTGGCCCTCAGGTTTTTTCCTGTGCCGGTACCAAGCTGTTTTGATTACTATGGCCTTGTAATAGAGTTTGAAGTTTGGTATTGATATTGCTCCAGTGCTTTTATTTGTGCTAAGGATTGTTTTTGTTATTTTGGGGTCTTTTATTGTTCCATATGACTTTTTGAGTTGCTTCTTGTATTTCATTGAAGAGTGAGGTTGGGATATTGATGGGTATCATATAGAATTTGTAGATAGTCCTTGGCAGTATTGCCATTTTCACGATGTTAATCCTCCCAATCCAGGAGCATAGGGGGCTTCTCCACTTCTTCATCATGACATGTAGTAATATAATGTGTCCCATCAACCACAGAAATTGTAGAAATTGTCTCTTCATTCACCCTCACACTGATATTACTTGCACCCAATGGAGTAACTCTTCTTCTTAATTTTTCTTTGATTTACATTCACATAAAAAGATATTAAACCATTAATCTGAACTTTTGAAAGCATTTTATTGTTAATTCACAAGTTCAATTTCTGGATATATACGTACTTGCCTGTATTTGTAATGTTCTGAGATGTTGTACACATTGTCGAATGATGAAATCAAATGATTTAATGTGTAGATTACTTACATAGTTACTTTGTATAGTAAGAGCACTTATATCAAATTTCAAGGGTTTAACCTATTTTTATTAGCTGTAGTTGTCATAGTACACAGATCTTATCAACTTAATCCTTTATTGTAATAGGAGTTCTACATGCTTGGCTAATATCGATCTAGTGCTCTTCATCCCCTACCATTGAAATCTCCTTTAATGATTTCCACTCCAAAATATCTGTTCAAAGTTCTTAAATTTGTACAATATTTGATCATTTTTTCAACATCTGTTTCCATTATATCACTTGTGACTGCCACATTTCAAGCAAGTCATGTTTGGCAGGAAGAAAACAAACACAGACATAGCCAATTTATTAAGCCAAGGATTTAAAAATAAATAAAGGCAGCATGGTGCTGATATGGATGGGAAAATATAATTGAGCTGCCTCTCCTTAGGAGCCATGTTCCCTAAGTAGGTAGACAGCTGCTTGACAGAACCTGCCAGAGCAGATGAGGCAAACTAGCTGATGTTATACCCTGTCATATTGCAATCACAATATACAACACTCTATTAAAGGAGTGCCATTCACAGTTTCACAGTGTATGTTACTTTCACTCACATATTAACCAACTCTGAACATTCTTGCACCGCCAATGAATGTTGTTTCAGAAAGATCACATTGTCATTCGGAGAGAGAAAGCAAAGTCAATCATCTGTTGTACAGGACACCATCTCTGTCTCCATCTTTCTAGTCATCCAGAAAGACATTCTTATTCAGACCACGACTTGATGTTGTGGTTTAATTTTCTTTGAATGAGTATCACTGACAATTCTGTCTACAGACACCAGTTACAAATTCCTCTTGATATACACACACATAAACTACCTTTAAGAGGAGTTATTAAAAGTTAGTTTTATATAAAGATATGTGAAACTGAACTCAAAAGAATAAGGGATATATCTGGAGTCACAGAGATAGTTTAGTTTCCAGGACTGGCATTTAAGTCCCTAACACCAAACAGTAACCTTTTTGTAATTCTAAACTATTAATTTCCTTTTACAAACAGTATGTTCATTGGCATTTCTGACATCATTAGGTTGAAAAAAAGCCTATGTAGAAATAAAGTATGATGTTCATTAAAAGCATACCAAAGTATATGATTCTATGGTAGCAATTAGTTTATTCCTAATTCATTTCCATAAAGTGACAGGAAAATTTATGTGAAATAATCTGGTTCTAGACTGTTCCTTGTTGGCACATGTGTTTGTGAGGAGATTGATTCAGTATGCTGCTTCAATATTAATATACTAGCCTTTTCTGTTTTTCATAATTTAGTCATGATAGTGCATTTCTTGGAGCTTATCCATTTACTTCATTTTTTGGCAAACAATTTTCCATTATAGTCTTTTATGATCCTGTATTCCTATGCAATATCAGTTGTAATAACTCCTTTTTCTCTTATGACTATTTTTCTCTTTACTGCCTCTGTCTTTTTACTTGGTCACTGTTGCCAAACGTTTGCCAATCTTGTATGTATACATATATACATATACACATATATGTACACACATGTATATATACATGTGTGTATGTGCTTACATATATTTATATGCATGTTTTGATTTCATTTATATTTTCCATTGTTTTTTTTGTTTCTCCTGTAAGAACAAAAACATGGGAAAAGCTCCTCATTAACCTTGGCAATTACTGTTTATTTTTAATTAAAAATTTAATATTATTATAAAGGTGATGTACAGAGGGATTTCAGTTACATAATTCAGTTAATGAGAACATTTTTTGTAAATATTATTACTATTATTGCTTTTGTTATTGTAGAGTTGATATACAGAGGGGTTACAATTACATGAATCAGATAATGAGTACAATTCTTTTTGAAACATGTTTCCCCTTCTGTCTCTCTATTTTGGTTTTGTTCTCCCATTCCACCCACAAGATTTAGTTTATTTTCTACATAGTGTCTAGTGAGTACCACTGCTATATTTATTCATGCAAAAATAGCAAAAATAACTGTGGTACTATCCTAAATTCAAAATCATCTGAACAGCAATGAAAACAATCAACATAATTAAAATATAACTATAAAATGGAGAAAATGTTTGCAAACCACATGTCATCCAGGTGTTAATAAAACTTATAAGGAAGTCAGCAATCCTATTGCAAGAACAACAAAACAGCAAATCTTAAAATTGGGTAAAACAAAGTAAGAGACTGTTTTTCTAAAAAGCTAGTAAATGCTAAAAGCATACATGAAAAATTATTTAATAAAACTAATCATCAAAGGAGCAACTAAAAATAGCAATGAATTATTGACTTCTATATTCTAGAATAGCCATTATGGCCATTCTATCCAGGAAAAGAAAAAATATATATATAGTACTGGTGAAGTTATAGACTAGGATGTGCTCTTGTATATTTTAAAAATCCAAATAAGTACAGTGATTTTGGAAACAGAAGTAGGTTTCTTCTAAATAATGAAATTATAACTTCAATCATCCAGGAACCCCATACATGTATATGATTAAGAAAATTAAATATTTATCACAAATTTACATTTGTCCTACTGTGTTTATTGTAGTATTATTCACAATGGCCAAATGACCTATGTGCCATAATTGGGGGATGGATTGAAAAAGTGGAGTGTGCATGTGCACATGTGTGTATGTGCGTGTGCATGCACATTATGCATGCATATGTGTGTATGCACAATAGTATTTAGACTCAGAAATGAAGAACATTCTGTCATTTGTGATAATATAGAAGATCCTCCAAGATATTACACTAGGTAAAATAATCCAGATTAAGACATTTTTACCATTTTTGTGATAAATGTATATATGTATGTATACATACATATGTATATTTGAATATACCTATATTTGAAATGAATTTGAAAAGATGTATATATTCAAATATATATTTAGATATATCAAATTTACAGAAACAGAGCATATAGGACTTGTTGCCATTGCCAGTGGATAAAGTTAGGACAAATTTAGAAAATAATTGTGAAAGGGTAAGAATTTTTTGGTTTCAGGATGAATAATTTATCAGTAATTATATGCAACATGAGTAGATATGAGGGTATTGTTGTGATAATCCTTGCACATTATGGAAATACACCAATAACCATATTGTATACGTTTAATATTCTCAGTCTTCATTTGCCAGTGACATATTCTTAAATAAGGAGGCTTTGACAAAGAGTGGTACCACAATCCCCCCCATTAATATTAAGGTAAAGGAAATGTCTTCCAAACTCCTCTACTAATTGCTCCTGACAATCACAAGATAATTACTCTTAAGGAGAAGGAAAAGTGCCAGAATTTTTAAAGAAAAAGTAGTGAAGAACTATATTGTCAAGCACATTTCTGACATACAAACCTGAGATAAAATAACTTTATTAATAGCTAACAAAATGGAAGGAATTGTATTTCTAAAGAAACCATAGCCTTTACCTAAACGCTTTGACTGTTTGAAACAGAAAAGAAAAATCTTTAAATAGCCAAGATGTTGAGAGCAGTAATTGATTCTGTCTTCCTAAAGCACAAAGACATACAAGACTGAAAAGATAAATAGACTTAATTGTAAGAAAAAATATCTTTTAGAGAAGGCTGCCATGCTAGTCACAAATTCTTGCTTAATGCTGGGACCATGTTGGGGAATAGTGGAAGGCTGGCACTTATGGTGGGCTACCCCTTGAAGTTCTAAAAAATCTGTATTCTCTAAGTTAGTTGTGGCTGAGGTGATACCAATTATTTCCTCAGTGGTTGAAAAAAATCCTCCTTTCTTGTTATATTAGAAACCTGCAAGACATTTCAATAAAGTGAGTGCTTTATAAAGATTGGTTGGTTCTAGTTCATAACAACTTCTTTATCCTCTGCAGACCACCAGACTGTAATCATATCCCAACCCAGTTCCTCCTGGGAAGTGTTCAGTACTTGAGAATCAACTCAGAAATCTTGAAGCATGCTATAGTAAGATTTTTCCCCTCTAACTATTTTACCAATTGACAATTCTGTTAACTAGAGTCCTTCATTTTCATGTCTCACACAGCTCTAATTCAGCACATCTGAAGTTTAAGTCAGTTCACCTTCATGATGTCCTTATGTACATTTATGGAACAGGTAAGGTTTTTCCATTTAAACAGATAAAATAGGCTTTCATAAATCTCTAGTTGATATATTTAAGACATTTGCATATATGTACATAGTAATATATATATATATATATGCCTATGTACATCTATAGGCATATATAAGACACCAGGCTCTGCTGGCTTGCACCTGCAATCCTAGCTACTCAGGATTTTACTGTGGAGATTTGCCACTTGCCTGGGCAGGAATCTCATCAATAAATAGTCAGCATGACTTTAGCACAGCAGAGTCCATGGGTGAAAAAGGTGTGCAAGAATTCCAGGCTCTATGTTCAAACCCTACCAACACAAGAAAACTTTAATGTCAGAATCCAGGCAATCTGAGTTCCAATCCTACCTTAAACCTGATATCTTTTGGTTTTCTCAGTAACCTTATTATGCAAACTAAATGTAAATGTCTTATATAAATAATTATCCTTATTGTTTACAAATAGCATGCCATGTTTTAAATAAAATTCTACATTTTTTTCTTTTCTTTTTGGATGCAATTTAGGTTTAAATTCAGGTCCTCAGACTCTTTAGATTTTCTTAAAACTGATATTCTATTGCTTGAGCCACATATTGACTATTAGTTGGTTATTTTGGAGATAGTCTCATGAATATTTCTGCCAAGACTTGCATAGAATCATTAATTCTCCAGATCCCTACTCCTTTTTTTTTTTTGCCTGTCATGGGGCCTGAACTCTGGGCTTGGGCACTGTCCCACAGCTATTCAGCTCAAGGCTAGCACTCTACCATTTGAACCACAGCACCACTTACGGTTTTTTCTGCTTATGTGGTGCTGAGGATTCGAGCCCAGGGCCTCATGCATGCAAGGCAAGCACTCTACCACTGAACCAACCTACCCAGCCCAGTCTCTCCTTTAGTAACTATCAGAACCCAAATTTATTATTTTCTTTATTTCTTAAAATGAATATCTGAATGTTATATCAGAAACCCAGTTTAAACTTGCTTAGTTAGATAATAAAGACAACTGAAATTATCAGAATGTGTTAATGGTGAGATGATTTGCATAGCTTAACAAAATTTAAAAAATGATTAAAATGCCTGTTAATTTCATCACTATGTAACCTATTTCCTGAAAAACGTGAAAAACGTGTATGTCAAAAATAATTAGACAAAACTTACACCATTTGTAGATCATTTTATTATCAAAAACTGGAAAAATAAAAGTAATGAATAAAAAATGGGTTGAAATAATGCTATGTTATGAAATTTAAAATAAACTTTAAAACATACAAATCATACCTGGAGTCAAACTTTAAATGCTAAATTCCCACAATCAAATAGTTTTACAAAATTCTTTACTTTAAACTAATAAGTGATGTTTATCAAAGAAGGCAGAAAACTTTAAGAAGCTATACTTAAAAGCTATACTTAAAAGTATATTTTCTCTATTTTACAAATACAATGTAAAGCCCTGAAAAGATTTTATGAATCTAGTTAATTAGTTTTAACATTAATCTTTAAAAAGTACATATGTAAAATAAAATTTGTAAGTCATGTAAATTATAAAATTGGTTACATAGTTTCATGTGTTACATGATAAAATATAATCTCCAAACAGTATACATGAGGCACAAAAAACAAGATCACTAAATTCAAGTTGAAAAACAGAGTGGTTAATTAGAACTTTGAGAGAGTTGAATAACAAACATTCAAAAAGGGAATCTATAAAAATGCCATATGTTAATTGACAATTACAGAGTACTATTTATGCAAGCCAAAGTTACATACTATTCTACAGGAACAAAAAGCATAAACTAATAAAATGTAAAATTCAATTTTCAATTAATATATAATTCTGTTTGCGAAATATAATACAAATAGTTACTTGACTCATTATCTAGACTACATATTTCAGAGATAGTATTTTTAATATATAATTCACAATTGAAAAAATTTAACTAGGGTGTGCTGAAATACAGAAAATCACTATTTGATGGAAAGACTAGGAAAAAATTATATTAAGTGAAGTAAGCCAAGCCCAAAGAAACATAGGTCCCATGGTTTCCCTTATTTGCAATATTTAGTATATGTATGAGTCAAGCAGAAAAGGTCAGATAAGATGATGTTAGGAAAATGAACCCTAAGGTATGTATTTAAATGTTATTTTCCTTTCATGCATTTGTTTCTAACGCATTATAAGATTATTTCTTTGTTGCTTTGTATGTCCCTCCCCCACAGTATAACCCCTGCTTTCGCTGTATTTGATGTCGGTATAATTTGTGGAGGGGAAGGGGAAAAACAACTCACTTAAATAAGGATACAGGTGGACCCGTTGTACAACTTGTCATGTTGAAAACGAACTTTACAACTTTTTTTTGGGGGGGGGAGGATTGGGTGGGGGAGCAGGAGGAGGCTGGGAAGGGATGGGAAAGGGGAAACAAAGGAGGAGGCTACAATGCTTGATAAGAAATGTACTCATTATCTTGCCCATGTAATTGTAACCCCTCTGTACAGTATTTTCACAATAAAAAAAAAAAAGAAAATCACTATTTGATGCTAACATGAGCAAAAAGTTAGACTCCACAGTGTCTAATAAGCTGTGTATGACTATTCCTTTTTCTAACTCCACCTATACAAAATATAATAACATGAGGGCCACAGTACAAACCACATATACAAATTTGTGAGTCCTATATAAAAATAATGAATACCAAAGGACTGGGGACATGGCTTAGTGAATAGAGTATCTACCTACAAAGTGAAAGTCTCTAGGTAGCAAACCCCATTATCATCAGAAAACAAACAAACAAACAAAAATACAAAGAATTTCTCATAATCAAACACCCATGCATAAGTTATATTCAGTTCATGAATTTTTAAGTTATTATCAATTCAGAGACATGTATTCATTATGCACATAGTTATACACAAACCAGGATACTATCATGAATGAATCACAGAACTGAGAGTGTGAGGAAATAGTAATTACTGAACTCTGAGGGGAGCATGAGTTGAAATGAATTCCCTTGGGAAAAGTATGTCAACCTGTTAAATAATCTAAACATAAATTATTCTTTTGATCTAAAAGGGATTAATAGTTTTTCAAATTATGACCTTTGCCTGACAGAATAACAAACTTATTTTGAAGTAATTATATAAGCTACATTTATAATTATGGCACCCCTTTTACATTATACTGTTAACAAAAATTACTTTCTAGGAAATGATGGGCATAGTATAAAAATGTATGTGCATAGAGAGATCTGAACAGATCATCCCCATAAATATAAACCTATTTGCCTCTAATTGTGTGATTACTAGTAGTTATTGTAAACTTTACATGCATTTTTAATTTATTTTATAAATTTCTGTAGAAAAAAGTTTTTATCATTTGATATAGTTTTGGTTTTTGTTTTGTTTTGTTTTTGTTTTTTGTCACATAGTCTTGCTAATATCCCAAGTTAATCTCAACTTCATAGCTTCCTCTTTCAGCCTCCTAAGTGTTAGGATTACAGGAATAAATCATGATGTTAAATTATGTGGATTTGTGACTTCTATTTTTTTCCATTCTACAATATGTTTAGTCATTCTTTCTTCAATATCTCTTTTAATGTATCATTACTCTTTCTTTCAGAAGATTTTCCTTATTACTATAGATTCTTTTTCACAGATAGGGTACATTGAAAATGATGGTTTCTAGTATAAATTGCCTCTCTTTTCATGATTTGTTTAGATGACTTATTTCTGTCTGAATGTGATATATTTGTCATATCAGAAATCTGGCATTGAAAATATTTGTAGAAAAGTTCTGGGGAAAAACAGTTTCCAGAATTGACACAGCATATGGCTATCTTTAAAATCAGTACTCATCAGTAAGGTGTTATTTGAATTTTCACTATTTTGTTAAAGGACAGATGAAATTTATCACCAGAACTGGGAAGTTCATGAAGACAGAATACAAATTTTCTTTAATCAATGTTACTATAACTTCATATTTTCTTAAGACACAGCAACAATTACTTATATGTACATATGACCAGATAAGATGATGTTAAGCGAAATGAACCCCAAGATAGGGACACAAGTGGTTTTTTTCTTTCTTGCTATTGTGTCTAACATATTCATAATATAACATGTGATTTTTATATGTCTTTGTATGTTTCTCCCCCACAGCATAATCCCTGTTTTCACTGTATTTGATGTGGGTGCCCTGCATCTTGTATATACATTTCTCTAATTTGAGGAGGGGAAGGGAAACAAAAACAAAATGCTTAAATAGGGATATAGGTTGACCCATTGTAACAATGAGATGTACAAGAAGTTATGCTGAAAAACGAACTTTACAATTTATGCTGGGGGGGGGGTTGTGAAGGTGGGAGGGAAGGGATGATAGGGGAAAAACAAAGGAGGAGGCAACAATGCTTGATAAGAAATGTACTCATTACCTTGCTCATGTAACTGTAACTCCTCCATACAGTATTTTTACAAATGTATTAAATAAAACAATGGTTCCATATTTTTATGAAAAAATATTACCGTTGTTCATCTGGGAGCAGTGGCTGGCAGACACTCAATGTTGTTTCAACTGCTTTACTGTTGTGTCTTCAGAAAAGCCTTGATGAAGACATTGAGTCTGAACTTAATAAGAGAAAAGAAAACATTCTTTTTTTTACTTAAAATATAAGCAAGACCTCAGATTCTGAAGACTAGAATAATTTATAAAAACCTAAAGAAGATATGACAGAGGGTCAACTTAAACAGTGTTCTTTAGAGAATAATTCATCAAAAGCCCCAATGCAGAGTGTCATATAGATCCTGTCCACACGAATTGTCACTCGTGTTTCTTACCGTTGCAAATAACTGGATCCTTTGTGATTTTTTCACGTAAACAGAAACCAAATGTAGGCAGGGGCAGCTTCCTTAGAATTGATGGTGTTGAGTTCTGTCTAACACCTCATAGTCTGGGCTGCTAAACAAATAGGTGTTTGGCTCAAAGTCCTCAGAACCCTGGACAATGACAGCAAAGCAGGAGGCTTTCAACTAACAAGAGGCTGGTTGTCATAAGTGCTCAAAGCTTTCTCCTTTTTTCTCCCTCATAATACATCTTTAAAAATATTCCTGCATGCGCACGGTTAAAGATTTCAAGTTGAGTCACTAACTGAACGATGGACTCACAAATGCAGCTTGTGTGCTACTTTAGGAAAGTGGTTCCCACCACTAGGGTCTGTAACCAAATAATTGAAGTTTGATGATAATATTCTACACAAGAGAAGATAAACCTATTCTTCAGACTCTGTTTTTTCTTTTGCTTCTAAAATACAGCAGAGAGCTACATATGTATCAATGGGGTGTTAGAGAGAAACAACTTTATAATATAAATATATTATAATATATTAATATAAACCTATATACCAGCCATTGTTGGTCCCTTCTTCCATCCCATACTCTTGGATCATTTTATTGGTGCTGAGCTCCTCCATTTCTTCTAGGTTTTCTGCAATCAAGAGCTTGAACTTGTAACTGTTTTCAGTTTCTTGGTCAAGAGGAATTGGGACTGACTATATACAACCAGTCACAAAGGCTGAGGCATTTTGTACCCATCCTCAAGTAGGAAACTACTGATAGGTTTGGGATTATAAATGCCAATTACTTTTCCTCTAGGTAGTTGAAACTGTAGGTGTGATTTACTCCTTTGGGGGTCTCTTGAGGGTTCCATTGAGCCTATAAACTCATCAGAAATTATTTCTTCATTTAACATTGTCTCTTCATTGCAATATTGTCTAAGAATAGCTTTATTTACTAAACCACATCTACTCTACATTTAATCTATTTACAAAAACACACCTACTATATATTTAATCTGAATTATTTTTTATAAAAGTTATTTTATAATATAGTGATATTTTCTTTTAAGACACATTCTAAAGATTTGTTTATAAATGTCTTCACTCTGGATAGTTAGTTAACTGCATAAAGAACTTCTCTCTTTTTTTTTCTTTCTTTCTCTATCTCTCCATATATGGATAGACAGATAGAGATAATTAGATAAATAGCTAGATAGATAGAATGAATTACAACATTTGTGTACACATAATGTTTCTACTCTAAAATTAGAATCCAGGAATGCTGCTTTTGCTGAAGAGATAAGGTTTAATTGTAAATATACTTTGTGGTTTGAAGTAAGAGTTCATATCCATATCCACTATCTTAGAGAACTACGAAAAGGTCTTCTGGTGGTTTGCAGTCTTCTCCTTTAGCTTGATTGTGCACATTTAGTCTTTTCCTTAATCACTAATCGTAAATGCAAGTATTGTTTTTTCATTTTATTTTATTTTTTGTTGGTCCTAAGGCTTGAACTCTGGGCTTGAGCGCTGTCCCTAAACCCTTCAGCTCAAGGTTAGCACTCTATCATTTGAGCCACAGCACCACTTCTGGTTTTCTAGTGGTTTCTTGGAGATAAAGAGTCTCACTGACTTTCCTGGCCAGGCTGGCTTTGAACTGTGATCCTCAGATCTCAGCCTGCTGAGTAGTTAGGACTACAGCGCCTGGCAAGAGCAAGTATTGTATTTTGAACATTCTACTTTAGGGCTTAGTCCACCTAAATGACTATATACAACTGAATAAAATTTTTATCTTAAATTTTCCAGGAAAAAATATATATACAGTTTCTATAAAAATGCTTCTCTATATTATAATTTCTGTTTCTATTTTATTTTTAGAGTAATGTATTACAATTAGGGAAATATTAGCCAATTATTTGCGCTCATGCTTATATTGACCCTTTTTAATTTATAAAATACAAAATACTATCAAATATCTTCTATAATTCTATACTCTGCAGATACTATGGATTATATCTATATATTTTCATAATTATAAGTTGTTCACATCCTGAATGATTAGCATGAAAAATTCATAAATTAATAAAAATAATGACATGAATATATTGCTCAGGAAGAAAAGAAGAATGTTAAGGTTATTTAAGATAACTAACTAATATTGCTTTATTACTTTGATTTTTTTTCTTATATATAGTTAGGGTATATAACATATTTGGATATGCATTTACATAATGAAATTATTTATAGCAGAGTAAATGTACACATCCCTCATTTCATTTATTTACTTCTTTATTTAATAGGACCCCAGATTCTATTAGCAAATTTTCAGTATATGATACAAAATCATTACCCATAATTCTCTCTTGACCTATCCATTCCACTCAGCCTACATAATTTCAGCTTTGTGTCTTATACCCTATGATCTGTGCAGCTCCATTTACCCTAGTCTTTCTTCATAAGTAATCACTCTTTACAGTCTATTTCTAATTTGACTTTTTAAAATAAATCCCATCTACAGCAGTTATTTCTCATTGGCATATTTTCCTTAGTAGAATGTCATTCAGCTGTACCAATGCTATCACAAATGGTAAAATCTCCTGCTTTTTATACATCATTCCACTATATGTGTATGCATATGTATGCATATGTATCATCTGTCTATCTATCTCTCTGTATCTATCTCTCTCTTTCTGTATCTATCTATCTATCCATCTCACACTTTCTTAGTACACTCATCCAACCATTGACCTGTCTTTTGGTGAAACTAATCTTGGAATACTGAGTAAAATATTGGTATATATGAGGAAAGATATCATGTTCAAGATGCTTAGAGTTCAGTGCTACATTACAGATGCTTAATATACTTTTCTCACAATGCTACCCAACATCTAGTAAAGTCATGATACCTTTCAACAAAACTCGAATTTTCACATTCTTTTTTCAATTAAATATACTCGGTTTTGCTTGGACTTTTTTTTAGAAAGCAGATTTTCACAAAACTAAGGGCAGAAGAATTCTCAGTGGATCACATAACATTTTAAACATCACTGATAGTAGCATGGGACTGATGGGGGTTTCTCTGCATCAACTGACCTACATAATGTGTATGTGCAAATTAAAACAAATTGCTTTTGGTATTTATCTTGATTGGATTAAGTAATTTATCATGCTTTATCTAAACTGTGTGCAATATTTTTTAAAACAAGCTTCCTATACAACTTCGATGAGCAATTCTTATCTCAGCTTCTGAGGACTTTTCATTTATTCCTGTGGATAATGACCGCCACACACAAGCCCAATTTTGATTATAGTCTAGCTAGCTCTCCAGATAACCTGAAGCAATTTCTACTATAGAAACAGCCCAGAGCAGACCAGGTCTGTGGTGCTACCCTCAAGATGTTTCCATGGATGCTGAGAATATAGATGTTCTTCAAGATGAACCGTGCCCCTATCTCTTGGCTCTGGTCTACTAGCAGATACCAAGATGCAGCAATTGAATGTTCAGTGGTTTTGGGTGACTCATACCAAGATGTACTTCATATAGTGGCCTCTCCATACCCTGTCTCTTATATATCACAAGACAAGATGAAAACTCATTTTATTTCCTCTCATTTACAAATTCTATCCAGGCTCAATGACTACTTTTTCTTTCTTTCTCTCAATTTTGGATGTATATCTTCTTCAATGGAAGTCCACAAAGAGGAAGACTTTTTTTTGCTCACTGGTTACTCTGGGCATTATTATTTTTTTTAACGTTTATCACCACTGTCACTTCATGATCCATCTAGTCACGAAGAAAAAAATGCAGGTGGCTATGTAAAAATGTTCATGAACTACAGCAAGTGGGAAAACATTCAGGTGCTTCTGCCCTGTGATGTCTGCATCGCACACATGTCCTACTCCCTGACAACAGAAGCTCATCTGGCACCTCTTCTGTTTTGCTATTCCATAGATTATCTTTGAGGTCCTGTAGTGTACCTGTGTTGCCTCAGTGACCCTCCTTGGACCTCTGGGCAAGGTGCCTATCTGATCTCAGAGTTCTGCTATGTTCCTCTGCCTGTGGATATGTACACTGCACTCAGCTCAGTGCATCTCTGGGATGCCCTGTGTTGTGTTTGGTTTTGTCCTTTCCTTTGATACCTTGTTAATGTCCAATGACTATGGGATTCTGAGGTAGACTCAGAGTAAGTGCTCTTCATAGAACTGGAAGATTTGATATTCATCTGTCTTGAGCTTCGTGCTTCTAGTAAGGAATACAAAAAGAAACACGCACACAAACGTTGAGCTTCTACATATGGATACAAACTTCCAACCACCTTGCTAAGGAGGCAGGATATAACAACTCATCTAAGAAAGTAAGGTTATTTCCTTAGCTGAAAAACAGCCATCCAGAGTAAATACACTGACCTGTCTTTAACTTCACATTGCCACACATCTTCTTAGGTAAGCCTGCGTAGATATGCCATGCTTGTGTGCAACATCTGCGCTGCATCCACTTCAATAATTGGATGACCTAGCTGTGGCTAGTCCCTGCTCCTGTTAGTGCCTATACTTCCTGCCAAGCCCAGCAGGCACACCACACCTGACTGACTGAAATAAGCTTTCTACCATGCAGAGATATGCTTATGCCCGGGTCCCACTGCACTTGCAAGCAGATTCAAGGTCATTTGTACCACTGCTTGTCTCACCTTGGCTATCAGGACTGAATGTTTCCACCCTGTTTGCCTCTCTTTTTTTTTTTTTGCCAATTCTGGAGCTTGAACTCAGGGCCTGGGCAATGTCCCTGTGTCTTTTTGTGTTCAAGACTAGTGCTCCAGCAGTTGAGAAACTACACACTTCCAGCTTTCTCTGAGTAGTATATTGGAAATAAAGAGTTTCATGGACTTTCCTGCCTGCTGGCTTTGAACCGTGATCCTCAGATCTCAGCCTCCTGAGTAGCTAGGACTATAGGCACGATTGCTGACACCCAACTAAATTATTTGTTTTGTTTTGTTTTGTTTTTAAACCAAAGACAATTTCCTCCTTTTTTGTGTTTTCATGATTTGCTGTGTTCTTATTTCCTTCTCTAGCCCGATGGTACTGTTCAGGAACTGTGCCACTCATAGTTCAAGGCTTCTAAGGAGCTCAAAGTTGATGTCTTTACAGGTCATGCTAATAGAAAGTAGGGCATACATGCTTTAAAAAGATCAGTACTTTTGAATTTACTATTATATACTTTTATCTCACTTTTAATATTTTGGTCTAGCAAATTGTAATACACTGAGGACAATTTGGTAAGCCTTTCAAATGTGTGCACACATGACTGTTTTGTAATTGGCTCATATACACGTATAGCCTCATACACACACACACACGCACACACACACACACACACACACACACACACACACATATATATATACATACATGTATATATATATATATATATATACATGTATATATATGGGTGAGGCTGCAGGCAACTTTCCCTAGGTGTGTTCTTGGGCCTACCTCAGGTTTATGTGGCACTTCTGTGAAATTGCTTTCCCTCAAAATAAATAAAGCATTATCAGTTTTAACCACAAGAATATGAAATTTGTGGAGCAATAGGCTAGAATGATTAAACTACACTAATCTCATAAAGTGGATACCAATTCAAGTTCAAGGAAACACAAAATCCTTGTTTTCTTGGGACATTGTCCATACTTTGAATTTGTCTTGTTTTCACATTCATTTTTGAAAGTAGGTCAATTTAAATATACTGTTTAAGATGGTTTATACAATGCATTTAAATTGCATTACAACTTTGGAAGGATTTTCATCTTCATCTAGATTATATCAATAAGAATATGAATAAATTGATGAGAAACACAAACTGTATATGTATTTAATAGTATTTCATTTCTCCTGAACAAAATTTATTGATTTACATCTATTTAAACTTAATTTCTTACATAAATACATTCATTTGTATTTTTGAGGTGTACTTATATTTGTAATAAAATAATTTTCCAGGTTGTAGCTTTTCTGTTCCCTTATTTCCCCAGTCCTGGTAATCAAACAAGGTTCTCAGCTATGTTAGAAAATCATTGTACCACTGAGGTACACCCCAACCTTAATGTGTATGCTACTGTTTACAACTAGATAAATTTTATATTTTTCTTTGTTTCTATTTGAATCTACTGATACTTTCAAGTAAGTTAAGAATTTTTTGCATAGATTTGCATTTAAATAATAAGAAACAAATGATTTTATAAAGGATCTTTAGTTGATCTGACCCTCATTCAGTGAGTGTCATGAAAAGAATCCCACAAAAATACCCATGGCCTCATACTAGAAGGGTCTAAAACATAATTTAAATTTTGGGAAAGCTGTCCTTGATGAACCGCCAGATTAAACAGAATCATTACAGAGTGATATTTTTATGGTTGAATCAAAGTGGTAATAACTGCTTGTTAGGAGAGTTAAGAAAATAGTATTCAAGATCAGAACTGTTATGAGAGATAACAAAGAGCAATGAAATAAAAAGCTCTCATGAACCTTGGGAAGGTTTATTGCAATCTCACGTTAGATTTCAACAGTGTGTGTGTGTGTGTGTGTGTGTGTGTGTGTGTGTGTGTGTGTGTGTGTGTGTGTGTGTTTACTGCTTTGAATACAAGCAAGTGTTATGAGTAGTTGTTAAATATGACATTTTCTTCCATCTTGAAATAGTAAAAATTACTCACTAGGGACACAAGTCTTTAGTAAATTAAAACTGAGAAAATGGTATTCTGAGAACTATTCTTTCAGTGTATATTGTGAGAGTAAGTTGAGTATGAGAATTTTTTTTATTCCCAGGACACAGCACAAGATTAAAAAAAGTGTCCAAACATCATTTCCTCTATATTAGGTGACATACATATATAAGCAAGTTTCTTTCATTTCTGAGAAGTAGGTCATCTAGTTACACAGCCTGTCTCCCTGCAGCAATATATAGGCTCTTCTCACCACCTCTGATTGCTGCTCTCCTGAAGAAGATATGATTCCTTTCCACTTGCAACCCACCATTTCTTCATTAGAGTTCCAGAATGACAGTGCTATTGAGATCTTTTGTCCTTTAGTAAATTGGTATACTAATTTAGCGAATTTATAACACTTATAACACACAATAATACATGGTTATGATTCAAACTATTTAAGAATGGTCATTGCCATGATGTTTACCACAAAACAAGAAGAAATAGATGCATTTCAGACCTTCTTTATAAACAAGAATAATAGAAATTAAATACTCTAAAATAATTAAAATTACCCAAGAAACTTAATACACAGGAAAACTGTAAGAAGGAATACTAAATATTTAATGTCATTCAGCACTGAATGGTGTGATTGAGTGAATTTTATATCTCTTTACATATGAAGTATATAAAACTACTACAGATGTAGTTATTTTTTAGCAAGTCATTGCAATTTTAAAACGTATGTGGAAATCTATGTAAAATTATTCATACTTATTCAACATACTCAACTATAATTTACAACATTTCCCAAATTTATCTTTAAGAACATAAATCCTATACCTCAATTACAAAAATGCACACAGTGACAACAGTTTATGCATCTTGATCTCACCTTAAAATAATTGGAACATTTATTTTATTCAGGAGAAAATAACTGAACACTTTTATTATTGAACTTCTATAAAATTTGATGTATATATATATATATATATATGCTTCATAACATTTCAGACATTATATTCTTAGTCTTTATTTGAAATAAATGTACTAGGAGAAAAGTATATTCTCCCCATTTTAAGACTTTTGACCATTTCTTTGTTGCCACATCTTTCTAGTCAATAAATTCAAACCAGAAGTGAAGGGGTTATAATCAAAATGGTCAGAGTTTGAAATAACCATTAGTTTAGGTTTACAACTGAAAAATACTACATGTTCTGTGTAGAATGAGATATTATTATGCAGAATTTTCTCTCTCTAAACCTTTTGTCTCTCTGAGCATCAGAAATATATTTACATGCAAGAAAATATTTACATTTTCTTGGTCATTACAAAAAATGAACTAAAAAGTAATCCTACATCTTTAAATTTGAACTTTAAACTTGAATGAATCTTGTGTAGGCATTAATCAATTTGTAAGTCATTTCCTCTCTTCTATTATCTCATGGTTTTGTTGTCAATAGTTGGTATGATGACTAAGCCATAACTCTCCCACCCCCGAATTGGAAATAACACCACATAGGAGTGCCCAAATTTCAAACATAACCCATTTGCTGCACTTTTAAGTATTTAATATAATTTTAAACTTATGAATGTGTTGCTTATTTATTTATGTACTTATTGTTATGGGATTTGAACTCAAGCACTCACACTTGCTAAGCAGCTCTTCTCCTCCTGAGCCATGTCTTCATTGCATTGTTTCTTATTCTTTTTGGTTTTTTGTTTTTTGGTAGGATCTCACTTTTTGTCTAGGAACTCTTCTGAACCATAATCCAACTAACACAAATCTTCATACTTTACCTGAGATGACTGGCACATGACATCATGATCATCTCCTGCTTGGGGGTAGGGGTCTCACAAATTATTTTTCCAAAACTAGATTCAAATCATAATTCTCCTGATTTTAATATCTGAAATATCAAGAATTACATCTATGAGCCACTGCAACTGGATTATATACTTTTTAATGGTAGAGATTAAATCCAGGCTTTGTATATACTAAAATTTTGAAGAACACATACAAATATGTACACAGAATATATATTTTATGTATATAACATAATTTATTTTAATATATATATTATAATATAGTTCATATTTTTATTTTTAATACATTTATTTTAATATATTGTAAGATAGTTCATATTTTTATTTTAAATACATCCTATCATTTTCAAATATACCCTGACAAAAAGGTAATAGTCCTTAAAGCAATCCAGCCCTTCAAAGGCCAAGCTAGAAAGAAAATAGTGACATAAAAATCAGAGGTGTCATAGACTGTTACATGTGCTCAAATTTACTACTAGCAATTCGAAAGTAGAAATTTAACTCTTCTTTCTGAATTGTGAGCAGAGAGCTAAAAAGTATACCCACCTGCTAGATAAAGAACAAATGTTGTTTAAATCCGACTATAAAGGCTTTTCATGATTCCATAACCTACTGGTTAAAAACTCTTAGCTGCTGCTTCCTGGGCACATGAAAGAGCATTATTACTCAGTGTAAAATGGAAACTCCATTCTTATTTATACTCCAAGAGGAAAATTTATTCCTACATTCAAAAATAGTGTTAAAATGACACCTCCATCACCACAGTGAGCTAGCTGTGGTGATAGCACTGATTCTGAGCTCCGGGGTGAAATAAAAATGGAGAAATGCTGCACCAAGTGGCTCTGATATTAAGAAATATCACAAGCTGGAAATGTTCTCTGAGAAACAAGTGATAAATCCGCCAAAGAGGAAAAAAGCCAAACACACATATATTAGACATGATTCAAAGGAACTCACATTGGAATGAAAAAGTCAGCCATTAAGAGAACCAGCTGCAGCACCACAAAGCAAGAGTTCAAATTCAGCTTTTGTAACTTATTGGCTGTTTTGCCCAATTTCCAGAAGAATTGAATAACTGCACTCCGAAGGATGAACAGAAAAGGAGCATACAATATTATTTTTAAGGGAGTAAGGGCTATTCAATGAGGATGGAAAGGCATTTGGGGCTGAACAAGAATGGAAAGCAATTATCTCCTTAAGCTCAAAATGCAGTGGAAGGTCAATGTTAGCTTGTTGCCACAGCTCAGGGCAGGCTGACTCTCAAGAACAGTTGATTTGAGAACACAACCACTTCTAGGCTGAAGGCCAGTGTGGCAATCTTGGAGGAATGGAAAACTCTCTTTTCTCCGGTCTCTCTTTTTCTGTTTTCCTCCTTCCCTTCTTTCTTCTTTTGTTGTGGTTGTTGTTGCTTGTTGGTCAACACAAAATCCCATGTTTGATTAACTGTTTCATTTGTTTACATGATACATTACTATTTTACATATATATTACACGTATATTACATATATTTCAGAGAGAGAGAAAGAGAGAGAGAGAGAGATCTCCCAACTTCCTGGGGCTGGTGGGACTCAAACCCATGATCAGGGAAAGAAATCTCCAACACTCAATCAATCAGGCTAGGAATCTTTATTAGCCATGGTGACTGATCTCCATCGGGAGAGTGAAGATCAGCAGTACAATCAAACTACCCAGAGTATTTAAAGGCAAGTTCCATGGGGGGGGGGGGAAGGGGGAGACTACTTGCTGGTGGTTGTAATTGAAAAAGAAGCAAGACATAAAAGCAGAACAAATGGTGATTACAATTCCTGTAGCCAAAGCAATAAGTCATCAAAGCAAAGTAAGGTGGCTTGAGCCCAAAGAATTTCCTGCAGATAACTGGTGGCTAGGCAGGAGATGGAGGCTGTGTCCCCAGCTCCAAGGCTGAGAGTTAAGGCAAGCCTTATTTTGAATACCTGGTTCAGTGGGGTGTGAGCTAGGAGGGCTCTTCTTTAGAGAAATGCAGATGTCATAGCTTTAGGATAACATTACCTCCCCAAATTGCTGGAAGCATTGATTAGCTCCCGAAATGGCCTATACATGAGAAAAGCCATCCTTAGAAATACAAATGCCTAGCACAGCCACCCTGGTGATGAACTCTTTACTCAAGGCTTTGTCTTTGAAATTTAAAGTTTGGCCCTACTCTTAATTAATACAAATGGTTAAGTTTTGGTAACTGTCAGACCTCACACAGTCTTGTTCTATTCCCAGCCTCTGTAGCTATGTTTCTCAGGTTACCTGGGACTTGTTTGTCCAAGTTAATTTTTCTTCTTCCTTGTTCTAATTAATACACTATCTGATTGATTTTAATCTGGTCCTAACAATTTCACATTTTATTTTCTTTCTTTTTTCGTGGGGGTGGGGGTCATCTCTCTCACACACAAATACACACACAGACACACACATATATGACTCTAAATTTATGTAGGTCTTAGTATGTTAGTGTGAAAATGCAAACTTTTTTGTCTTTGCTTTGAATGAGCTAGAGTTGATATTAGTAAAATACCTTACAAAAGGATGTATGACTGCAAACTACTGGGAACAGAAAAGACATTTTTTCCAAGAACACAATAGGTGCAAAGCAATTTCTTGCTCTCCTAGCAAGTATACATAGCCTTGATTTATCTCATGGAGAAGCTAACATCAGCATAAGAACTTCTAGATGACATTGTAAATTATAATTTGAGATCTACTGAAGTAAGGAGGCAGGGAGGCTTTTAAACCAGAAGAGTTCAGTTCTTGTGAACCATTGTTCACTGTAACTTCCACCTTCCACTGTGTTTCTCTCTTTTCACCCTCTTCTCAATGATGCCAAGCTGAATGCACTGCTTGTCTCTGCCATCTGTGCAGACACCTGTTGAAAGCAATAAAAAAACTGGAATTTCCTAAGAGAAAAAGGAATTTCCTAAGAGAAAATGATAACTATATATGTTGAACATGTGGATTGCATTTTCCATATCTAGTAAAATTAACACGGGTAGATATAGATCAAAAAGCAGGCAATGTTTCTGTACACCTGAACTTTCTCTAATATTGTAATACCTCAAAATGAGAAAAGAAGGTAAACGAAATTCTCAAATAAATAGTATGCGTAGCATGAGAAACTAAAGACTTGCCTTCATCCCTAGAATTCTTGAGTTCACTGGAAAATACATCTGATAATAAATAAGGAAATTGATGATAACATATGATGAGTGTTAGAAAGGGAGACAGTGGAGAACTATTATGAATTAAATACAAATAAATAAGATGGGGAAAATGTGTTATAGTATCAACTAGAGAAAAATCTTAAAAGAAATTTGAAAGAAGGAAAAATGAGACATACCATAATGTAAAAGTACTTTATATATATATATATATATATATATATATATATATATATATATATATATATATATATATATCACCTTTCCTCACTTTTCCAGTGATATGTTCAGAATTAAACTGTAACACTATATGATTAGGAAGAAATGAAAATTCTTCCTTGACCGCATACATGGAATAATCTTAACAAAGACCCCTTTGACTATGACCACCAAGTATATATTAAAAACAGTGGCAGAACATATTTTCCCCTTCTATTCCTTTTTCAAAGATTAATCTGTTATCAATCCACTTGGCCTAGGAGAATATTCATGGTTATTTTGAATTATTATTCTGCCTGACATATTGTTTTTCCCTACTCAGTATAAACAAACTGGAAGATTTGACAGACAGAGATGTGGGAAGGTCCCTTTCTTTCCCATATGTTCATTAGCACCAATTGGTTGTACAGTGTAGTTTTATTTTGACATTCCCATATAAGCAAACACAATGTACCTCGATCTGAATTGCATGAGGAAGGTTTTCAAGAAATAAATGACACACATAGGAATGAAATATTACATGTGAAAGTAAACAATATTGGGGTAGAGTAAATATAATACATACTGTGTGTACAAATGCTGATAAATGTCAGAAACATAATCCAGTGAAACAATACCAACCATAATTCTTCATCAAATGTCTGACAAACCTTTGTCATTCGCCAAATAATATACACATCTCATTAAATCAGTTCATTATAGGAGTTATTTTATAAAGTGATAACTGAAAGTCAATTCATTCTTATCTTTTTCTGTCATTGAGGCAAAGCTTTATTCTTACTAGTAATAATTCAGAAAAGTTTTACATAACAAGAACATGAAGTATTTAAAAATGTCTTTATTTTAAAGCTTGCTATCAATGGAGGAAAAATGATTGCTTTTTTCATTTGAGATGTTTTATACATTAAAGTATTTTTGTAATATTGTTCAAAAACAAAGATTATGTGCCCTAATTCAATTTCTGCTTAATTAATTTCATATAATCCCTAATTAATTATGTACAATTCCTGAATTAACACAGGTTTCTAGAGGAACAAATGCCAAAGGAGTATGAAATGTGCAAGATACTTGTAAAAATAACTTCAAGATCATCTAGAGAGTGAACCAGTATCCGAGAATAATGAACAGCTCCCCCTAGTGAAGATGAGAATTATGAAATCGAGGGTAGTTGCTTAGACTGCACTGAACTTCTTTGGTAAATTTTGTGAGATTGTCAATGAGTAATGTCATCAGCAATCCTTGTCAGGGAAGTTGTTCCCCTTCTAGGAATTTTGCTTTAACATCTCATCAGTTACTACATGCAGGAGTTTGAGGCAAGCGAGGCTTCCATTCCAAATGTGGTACAATTTTCAGTGCCATAAATGAGTTCTTCAGTTATTCTGGTTCTTCGAAAGGTTAATTCCCATGGCCATCCCAATTCCCATTCAAAAAAAAAAAAGAAAAGAAAAAAAGAAGTTTAGTATGAGTGCCTCATTCTTGTAATCCTAGCTATTTAGGAGGCTGAGATCAGAATCAAAATCAGGGTTAGTTACCAACTCCAGTAGAAAAGTCAGTGAGACTCTTATTTCGAGTTAATCACTGAAAAGAAGGAAATGGAGCTATGGATCAAGTGGTAGAGTACCAGCCTTGAGTGAAAATAAACAAGGAAGGGTGTTATGCCCAGAATTTTACAATTTCATATTTGCTTACGTACTCTAGGTTTGTATTTAGATTAGGTGGGTTTTTTTCTTGTTTGTTTTTGTTTTTTTCTACAAGGAAAAAAGCCTGTATAGTAGTACTGGCTTCATGTTGATCCTAGTGTTTTATTTATTTATTTCACCTCAAGTGTAATATTAAAAAAAAACCTTTTATCATGTACTCAAAATCATTATGGAAGACAATTCGTCTCATGGACTGAGGAGGCAGGCTCTGCAAATGCCATTTTGATGAATTAATAGACACTCACTATATCAAATAATCACAAATTAAAGCACTTAAACACAGGATTGCCCATAGATGATGATAATGCCTGATCATTATGACACACTAAGCAAGCATTTTGAATTTCTCACCTTTTAAATTATTTATTTGAATATGCAGTTATGTCAGAATGTAAGAACATGTAAAGGCCCACATGTTTCAATCTAAAAACAAAAAGCTAAGATGATATATATTAGATTTCTCAACATGAAAACTAAGATAAAATAGATGTATAAAGGATCCTGTCAATGTATAAACACAGGAGAACACATAGTATGAATAGGTATATGTGTGTGTGGGGGTTAGGTATATATTTAGAAGAGTTCATGTATATATCTAATTATACATACTTCATGCCTATAAATAGTTTCTGCAGTAAGAAAAATCATGTTAGCCATATTTAATTTCACATCTTCTACTAATATACTTTTATTAAGAAAAGTACTTGTAGATGTCAGTATTTAAAAATAGAAGAAAAATGCACTCCTTTTCCAGGAGAGAAAAATTTCCAAATTCATGCCACCTATACTTGAAAAGGTATAGCTGATGAGAGGTGGAAAACTGACTCCTCCTGACCTCAGTATTCATATATTCTAGACATCCTTTCTTCCTCTCCTTATTCTTACAGGGTATTTTCAGCGGGACTAGAGTTTGGTGTCAAAACATCACCTAAAGAATCCAAAATGCCTGGCAGCTTCCATAATCCTTTGCAATTAGCATTCTTAAGTCTCTCTTCTCTTTTCTCCCTTACTGCCAAATCACTCAGAGTCACAGGTATTCTCCATTCTCCTAAGTGTAATCTCCACCCCTACCCCAAGCTGTCTCATCTGAAATAAGGGATTGCATATTTTCTTATTTATGTTCCATAAACTACTTTATTTTACCTAGAAAGAGAACTTGGTAATAACAGGGAACAGATTTTTGTCTAGGAAATCATTGTATCTGGAAAAATTCATAACATTTTTTCCCATATACTTTACACAATTTCAAACTCACTTTTTTTTGCCAGTTCTGGGGCTTGAACTCAGGGCCTGGGCACTATCCCTGTCTTCTTTTGCTCAGGGATAGTACTCTTCAACTGAGACACAGCACCACTCTGGCCTTTTCTGTGTATGTGGTACTGAGGAATCAAACCCAGGTCTTCATGCATGCTAGGCAAGCACTCTACCACTAAGCCACATTCCCAGCCTCAAATTCACTTTCGAAATAGTGCAAATGGTTGTGGCCTACATTTTTATTTGCAATAAGAGAAGGAGAAGAGATATAAAATTATGTTCTTTAAAGAAAACTCTCAACTAGTTCTATCTCTCCTGAATTGAAATGAGGATATATGTTCACAAGAAAACTATACCACAAGTCTAATCCAAAATTGAATTAATCAGTTCTATGACATGTGCAATCAGAAATGTGCTAATCAAAGACCAAAATGTTCCATTTAAACTGAAAGAAATACCACTAAAATAAACAGTTCTGAATGAATGTAGATCAATCTCATAGACACAAAAGTATTTAGAAATTCTTCATTGTAAAAAAAGTACTGAATTTTTTACTCATCACACAAAAAATATAAGAAAATAGCTTATTGGTATTTTCTAAAAATATTAAACAATTTGTGTTTGTGTGTGTGTATGCTGGGGGAGGAGGTGTTGTGGGGCTTTAATTCAGGGCCTAGCACTGTCCCTACGCTTTTTCACTCAAGACTAGTGCTCTACCACCATGATCCACACTGCCACTTCCCATTTTCTGGTGGGATGGAGATAAAAGTCTCTTGGAGTTAGCGGTCCTAGCTGGCTTTGAATCTTGATCCTCAGATCTCAGCCTCCTTGATATCAATGTTTACAGGACTAAGCAACCGGTACCCAGCAAAATGTTTTCTATTACTAAAGATTTCAGCTTAAAGCTCATGTTTGGTGAGTATTCCTAACAGGGATTCTGTTAAAAAAAAAAAAAAAACCATCCAACCAACAAATTGTGAAATACTGGTTAAAGCAGTTAATAATAACAGAGGCTGGTGAGGCTGTGGCCAAAAGGGAATGGTACGACATTGTTTATGGGAATGTAAACTTGTTCAACCAGTCTGGAAAGTAGTACAGAGATCCCTGAAAATACTAAACATAGATCTTCCCAGTGACTCAGCACTCCCACACCTGGGCATTTATCCAAATGACTACAAACAAGGCCATGTGAAAGCTACAAGCACATTATATTCATTGCAGCATTATTTACCATAATTAAGATATGGAATCAACCCAGATGCCCCTCAGTAGATGAAAGGATCAAGAAAACGTGAGATAGATAGATAGATAGATAGATAGATAGATAGATAGATAGATAGATAGATAGATAGATAGATAGATAGATAGATAGACAGACACACAAACACATACACACACACAGAGTGGATTTCTATGCTTCCATCAGAAAGAATGACATTTCCCCATTCATAAGGAAATAGAAAGACAGAAAAATTGTATTAAATGAAGTAAGCCAGACTCAAAGAAACACAGGCTGTATGGTTTCCCTCATTTGTAATAACTAGACTATGCCTAGGATATTCTTAGCAGAGGATCACAATGGCTCCATAGCCATGCGGATATGAACATATAAAATGGTGTTCACCGAAATGAACTCCAAGAAATGGAAGAAAGATGTTTTTTTGTTTGTATTGTACTATTTGCAGTTGTCTTTTTTTCCCCCTTTCTTTTTCTTCTCCTTTCATTTTGTTCCCTGTTGTCACTATTTTGGATTTCTGTGTCCCTGGTCTTGTATATAAGCTTATCTGATTTGAGGAAAGATAGGGGAATCACAGAAATGGTGGGGGAAAGGGTGATTCAATGTAATTCACTAGACACTATGTTGGAAATGAACTTTACAATTTGTGTGAGGGAGAGTTCAGAGAGGGAAAAGAGAAAATCAAGTAGGTGGTAACACTGTTCAGAAAGAAATATACTCTTTACCCTATTTAAGCAACTGCAATCCCTCTGTACATCACCTTTGCAATAAATATTAAAATAACCTAAGATATAGAAGTAAAATGTTAGCTAACTACAACAACATTTCCTTTGTAAAGTATCTTTTACTAGAAACAAAGGATGCATACAATAGTTTGTATGTGTAAACAACTTGTACATTTTAATGGTAAAGAAGTCTACATTTATTGTGCTTGCTCCCCACCCACCCTACCTCTCTTTCATAGAACCAGTTCAAAATCTAGAGGAAAAAAAATGTGCTTTGTTGGGCATGCTAAGTCCAAGTGCCTTATAAAAATAATATTTTCGTTATTTCATTTTTAAAACAGACCACTTACTTAAGAAAATACTTGCTCTCTTACTTTGTCTCTCTATTCCTTTTTTTTTTCAGAGTGTTCCACCTTTCAAAAAAAGATATTTATTCCTTCCTTTGTTTTCAAAGTGCTTGCTTTCTTCCTAGGTTTGCAAAACACAAACCATTTTCTAAACACTTCTTTTTTCTCTTTCTCTTTCTCTTCCTTCCCTTTTACTCTGCCCTTCCTTCCTTCCTTCCTTCCTTCCTTCCTTCCTTCCTTCCTTCCTTCCTTCCTTCCTTCCTTCCTTCCTTCCTACCAGGCCGAAGACCCCCCCACAAAGAGCACCAGGGGCCGTTGAGAATATAAATGCATGAGAGTCATTTATTACAGCTCGAGTGGGACTCACAAACCTTCCCTGACACAGCAGGTCAGAAATTGTGAGTCCAGATCTCTTGTTCAGCAGGGTTTTTATTGTGTATGAAGCAGCGGGGAAGGATCAGTACAACATTGGTTATGGGATAGGTAGGTGGTTCTCGGGTGAATATTGTCTTAAGCTCATTGGTTGGGGTATGATCATTTCCAGTAAGGGCAGGGACTTTCTAGCTTAGCAGTTACAGCATAGGTTAAATCATACATAGCAAGCATATTATAGGTTGGGTCAGGTAGGGCTAATCACAGGAATGCTGAGGGACTGTTTCCTGTCCTAAATTGCTTCCTGACAGAGTTGGGAGGTAGGTATCTTTACTGTTACATTTTCTTGGAACATGAACTGACACTCGTTTTCCAGTAACAGATAACAGATGTTTTCCTTAGAATTTCTGAAATCACTGCCAACTTATTTTGGCCTCTTCCTTCCTTCCTTCTTCCTTCCTTCCTTCCTTTCTTTCTGTCTTTCTTTTCTTTTCTTTACTTCTTTTTCTCTTCTTTCTTTCATCAAGTGCTGTGTAAAGGAAGAAAGAATGATGTCTTTCATAACAGCATTTGTTGTTTTTGTTTCTTCTTTTTTTCTTTCTTCCAAGGTTTCAAATAGCTTATTTGCTTTTTCTGCAGCACTCTTTCTCTTCCTATGATTTTATTTTCTTCCCCTGCTTTGCCTTAGAAAGAAACAAAGGTGTGAAAAAGTAAAATATTGAGAGAAAACAATGAAAGAACTTTATTGAGAAGGAAAATTCTGAAAGAAAGAAAAGAAAGAGAAAGAGAAAGAAAAGGTAGAGAAAGAAATAATTTCTTTTAGAAAATACTTACTCTATAAGAAAGAAAAGGTAAGGAAAATGCTATTTTGTTACAGGTATTTTGACTTATTATGCTCACATGGCATTTCTTTCTTTTATCATTTTTTGGGTTTTCAAAGTACTCTATGGAAAGAAAGAGGAAAAAAGAAAAAGAAAAAGGAAGGAAGGAAGAGATAGAAGAGCAAAAGAGAAAAGATATTAAAAAACACATTGACTTACTAGGACATTTTCAAAAAACTTTGACTTATCACAAAAGAAAACAAATTGCTTTGTAAACCAAAGTGGGGTAGGGTAGGGGAAAACTATGGTTTTGATAAGAAACAAAAAGTAATTTGTAAATCTAGGAAGAAACATACCATTTTATTGAGAAGGATGTGTTCTATGAAAGGATGGACAAGGAAAAGTTGCTTCATTTACAAAGTGCTTTGCTTACTAAGGAAGCACTGTGTTTAGGGGGAAAAAAAGTGTTTGAAGTTTGAAAATCAGAGAACTGGTGGCTGGCTTACTCCTGTAATCCTAGCTTGTAAGAAGTCTGACTTCTGTACATGTCCCTTGGAAACTAGCCCTAGTAGAAAAGTCCCAGAGATTATTATCTCCAATTAAAGACCTAAAACCAGGAGTAGATCTGTGGATTAGGTGATACCGCCAAAAGCTCAGGGACAAGCACACCCAGGCCCTGAGTTCCAGCCCTAGTACCAGGAAAATTAAAACAAACAAACAAACAAACAAACAAAAAACCCCACTCACTAGGAAAATCTAGTAATAAAGCATTGTTTGTTTCCTAAACTATGTGCTTTTTCTATATTTCTATTTATGTGTTTTTTCCCTTTTTTATCTTTGGAAAGCAAGAAATTCGACAAATGAATGCACTTGATACACATCACCCTTTGTTATTTCTTTCTAAACAAAATGCCTTCTAATCAAAGTGATTTCTTTGAATTTTTTATTTAACTTTCAAACAAAGGATTCCTTTGGGGTTTTTTGTGTGTTTTGTTGTTGTTGTTTTTATTGTGAAAATACTTTACAGAGGGGTTACAATTACATGAGTAAGGTAATGAGTACATTTTTTTTTTTTTTTTTGTCGGTCGTGGGGCCTGAACTCTGGGCCTGGGCACTGTCCCTCAGCTCTTCAGCTCAAGGCCAGCGCTCTACCACTTGAGCAACAGTGCCACTTCCGGTTTCCGAGTGATTTATTGACGATAAGAGTCTCACCGACTTTCTTGCCTGGGCTGGCTTTGAACCGCCATCCTCAGATCTCAGCCTCCTGAATAGCTAGGATTATAAGGGTGAGCCACCAGTGCCCTGCGATTACATTTCTTATCCAGCATTGTTGCCTCCTCCTTTGTTTCCCCTTCCCATCACTTCCCCCCTCATCCCCTTCTCTCCCCCTCTCTCCCCCCCTCATTGTCCTGCCCCCAAAGTTGTAAAGTTCGTTTTCAACATAACATCTTGTCATTGTTGCAACGGGTCCACCTGTATCCCTATTTAAACAATTTGGTTTTTCCCCTTCCCCTCCACAAATTTTATCTACATCAAATACAGTGAACCCAGGGGTTATACTGTAGGGGAGGTAGATACAAAGCAACAAAGAAATCATCTTATAAATATGCTAGAAACAATACCAAGAAAGGAAAAACAAATGGGGCAATGTCATTCTTTCTGATGGAGGCATAGCCAGGAAGATCAATAGAAAGCCCACGGATTGGGAGATCTTCACTAGCCATACAACAGACAAGGGTCTCATATTTAACATATACTTGGAACTCAAAAAATTAAATCCCCCAACAACAAATCTTCAAAGAAACAACTGCCCAATAAATATGTGGGCTAAAGACTTAAAGAGAAACTTCTCTGAAGAGGAAAGAAGGATGGCCAATAGACACATGAAGAAATGCTCAACCTCCCTAGCCATAAAAGAAATGCAAATCAAAACAATATTGAGATACTACCTCACCCAGTTAGAATGGCTGTAATCAAGAGCTCTAATAACAGATGCTGGAGGGGATGTAGACAGAAGGGAACCTTACTGCATTGTTGGTGGGAGTGTAAACTTGTTCAACCACTTTGGAAAGCAGGTTCCTCAAAAAGACTCCACATAGAATTCCCCTATGACCCAGCAATCCCACTTTTGTGCATTTACCCAAATGATCACAAACAAGACCATAATAAAGCTACCAGCACAACTATGTGTGTTGCAGCATTATTTACCATAGCTAAGATATGGAACTAACCCAGATGCCCCTCAGTAGATGAATGGATCAAGAAAAGTTGGTATATATACACAATAGATGTCTTATTTTTTTCTTACAGGGAACTCTAAGCTTCTCAACTGTGGCCCATCTTATTTTCTTCATTAGTTTTCAAAGTCAGTGTCTCCTTTCTAAGCACAGGGCTTCCATTTTGCCTAGGTTTGCAAAGGACAAAGCATATTAAGTTACAACGTTTTCTAAACATAGTGCTTTGATTATTTATTTGTTTTTCCTAAACACAGCACTTCCTAGAAAAAGGAACATGCTTTCTGTTTTCCTGTCTTTTCTTCCTTCCTTTCCTCCTTCCTTCCTTCCTTCCTTCCTTCCTTCCTTCCTTCCTTTATTCCTTCTTCCCTCCCTTCTTTTCTTCTTCTCTCCCTCCTTCCCTGTCTCCCTCTCCCCTTCTCTCCCTCTTTCCCTCTCTCCTCCTCACCCTCCCTCCCTCTCTCTTTCTCTTTCCCTTTCTGCTTTTCCTCCTTCCTTCCTTCCTTCCTTCCTTCCTTCCTTCCTTCCTTCCTTCCTTCCTTCCTTCCTTCCTTCTTTCCTTCCTTTCTCTGTTTCTTCCTTTGGCTTCCCCATCCCTTCCTTCCCTTCATTTTATTCTTTCTAAGCACCGGACTTTTTTTCCACCTACGTTTGCAAAGGAGAGATGACTAATATTTTTCCTGATGTGTCAGTATTTTCTAAGAAGAATAATTCTGTTACTTCTTTCTAAACAATGAGCTTTCTAAACAAATAATTTAATCAAGTCATTTAATTATCTCTCCCCATATAGTATCTTTGTTTAAGTACATTTTCTCTCTTTTTCTTTCTTTCTCTGCCTTCCCTTTTTTTCTGTCTTCCCACTTTTTTTCTGTCTTTGCAAGTATTTGGTTTGGAACTCAAGGTCTTGTGCTGGCTCAGCTTTCTGTGCTTGCTTACTCAGCTGGAATTCTACCTCATGATCCATGCTTACAGATTGGCTTTTGGCTGGTTACTTTGGAGGAGGATCCTTACAGAAATTTACTGCCTGGGCTGGGTTTGAGTCTCAGTCCTCTAAATCTAATCTTCTCACTAGCTAGGATTATATGGGAAAGCCATTAATAATCATTTTCTGTATAAAGTCATATACTGAACCATGTCTAATTTTTTTTTTTTGGATCCAGTTTTGGGGCCTGAACTCTGGGCCTGGGCACTGTCCCTCAGCTCTTCAGCTCAAGGCTAGCACTCTACCACTTGAGCCACAAGGCCACCTCCGGCTTTTTTTTTTTTCTGTTTATGTGGTGCTGAGGAATGCAACCCAAGGCCTCATGCATGCAAGGCAAGCGCTCTACCACTGAGCCACCTTCCCAGCCCAACCATGTCTAATTTTGCATTGAGTCTTTATAAGTACAACTGGGACACAGCAAGTATTCAATAAATATTCCTATTACAAATGTTACTGTTTTTCCAGGCTGGCAATTTCACTACAATTGATTTTCTCCTGCTACATCTTATTTTGGAAGAGAATTACTTTAAGGAATAAATCATTTTATGTATCTAAACCCATTACAATTTGTTCAAGATATATTATATTACTTTATTTATTCATACCTTTGCTTCTTTTTATCCACTCAAATATCATACTGATTGCTTGTTTTGTGTAACGACTATTGTTTAGCTATAATGATGCAAACATACATGAGTTTTAGGTATTATGATTATAATTTATGGGTCAAATATAGAGAAGTATAAAATATGAGGTTAGTAGATGGCATTATTTATAAAAAATGTTTTATTTGATCAAAATTCCTGAATAACACTAAATTGTATATATATAAATGAAATGTATTTAGCTTCAAATTCTTTATTTCCTTTGCCTTTACAGACAAACATCAGTATAAACAAAACAAATTAAAAAGGAAAAACAGAATTTCCCATTAAACACGTTCATACCAAATTAATTTCCCATGTGGGACTTTGTTTCTCTTTTAAAACAATTTCTGTTTTAAAACAATTCTGAAAAAAAGCATCCTTCCAAACTAATTGGCACAAATTTAGATCATCTTTTCAAAATAGCAAAGAAAATAGAAACAGGAATATAACTGGCAAGCATCATTCATTAAACTATTACTTTTCTATTACTGGACACTTTTAATAATCATTTGCTTTCAATTAACTGTTTTTTTTAACATTTATACTGAGTTATGTATTAGAGCACTCTCATAAGTATGAAAGACATAAGTGTCATCAGTCTTTGTTTAATAACCAATAATTGAGCCTCATGCATTTTTCATACCATACAACAGGATCAATAGAACTTAATGAACCCTCTCTAGTTAGTGAAATAGTTATAAATTATCCAGATCTGAAACTGAACTGCATTAAGTGAATTAAGCCAGTGGGATCATTATCTAAAATAAATTATTAGACAATGATAATATATCTTTTAAAATCTGAATGGTCTGTAGAATAAGATTTGGCATTAGAATTTTCTTAGAGCATTGGAGCAAATAGTATAACTTCAAAGTTATTTTAAATATTTTAGTTTGAATCTATCATGTAAGTATACTTTCATTAAATATCACAAATATATATTAATGAGTACTTCTATTCCAATTTGTCATATGTAAACATAAAAAGTAATATGTTTATTTCTCATAATTATAATCCATATACAGTAGAAATGACATTAAAATCTAAATTTAATTAACCAGGAGCAGAGATCTGAGAAGTGTTTGTGTATGTGTGTATGTTTGCCTGTGTGTGTGCATGTATGCGCTTGTGCACACACACATTTGCCAGGCCAAAGGGCTTCAACCCAGATCTTGAACACTGTCCTTGATCTTTTTTGCTGAAGGCTTGTGCTCTACCACTTAAGCCACATCTCCAGTTATAGCTTTTTTGGTAGTTCAGTGAAGATAAGGGTCTTCGGGACTTTCCTTCTCAGTTGACTTCTAACCACAATCTTCAGATCTCAATCTACTTAGTATATAGGGATACAGGCATGAGCCACTGGTGATTAGCTGAAATCTGAAGTTTTATAAAAAAAATGATATTAACTTTTCTGAGGTAATTGAATTTTAAAAAATTTGAATTACATCAAAAATATATTTATACACAAAGTTCTATTATTTCACATTTCAAATTTACGTGAAATAACATTTGAAGAAACATTTTTGTAATTTGTCTTTCAATTATGACCCTTTAAATCAAATATGTATAATTAAAAACATTTTATATAACTAGAAGTCACATATATTCCTACTAGAATTTTTAATATTAGGTATTTGAGAGTCAAAATCCAAAGAAGATAAATCTAATTAATATGTAATATTCAATGTCTATGATAGGAAATTTGTTCATATTTTACTAGAGATAGTTTTGTATTGCATGCATGGGGACATGATAAATTATACAGGACACTAGGAACTCACACACATTGAGACCAAAAGAGGATATTTTTAAGAGAAGAATACAAAGTTGCAATAGCTATTTGCATCTGCTCATATAAAATGATATTTATCTAAATGAACTCCAGGAAATGGAAAGAGTTTTTTTTTTCTTTTTTGCTGATTTTGTTTTCTTTTCCTTTTGTCTATTTGTTTGTTTATCTGTCTTTGGGAGAGTAAAGATGCACACAGAAATGGAGGGACAAAGTGTGAACAAATTTGGCATTGGTACTCACTAGACATTATATTGAAAATGAACTATACAACTTGTGGGTGGGGACTGGAGGGAAAAACTGAAAATTAGCTATATAACTTGTGGGTGGAGCAGGAGGGAAAAACTAGGAGAGAGAGGGAAAAGGGGTGACATATTTCAGAAAGAAATATACTCTTCATTTGAGTTATATAACCAAAACCTGTCTGTACATCACCTTTACAATAACAATAAAAGTGCATTATAAAAAGAATATGTAATTATAAAATAAACAGAGTTTTTGAGTTCTGCCTTTATGCATACAGTTTTTGTACAATAGGGAAAGATGAGTATCCTCTTCAGGCATTTTGTAGTAGATAATTATCCATGAAGATCCATGTTAAGATATGTGGTTAAAAAGAATCTGAATGTATCAGATAATTCCCATTTTAATTGACAAGCTTCATTCTATAGTCCAATTGAGCCAAGCAGTTAATACATTAAAATATTTATAAACATTTCTAATATTACAATGAATATCTGCATATTAAATTGGATTAAATACTCACATACGTATAAATTATATATGTGATGTATGGTAAAGATATTTGAAGAAGTTGAAGTTTATATGCACAACTAGTTCTTACTAAGGAAGCTTGATTTAGAACTATAGATTAAACATATATATTGTGAAAATGCAACCACTACAATATTAATTATATATATACTTAAATATACTTAATATTTGAAGACCTATAATATTATCAATATCTTATTTTTATTTAATATAATGCATCATTGAAAATACTTCATTCCTCTTAATATTTATATCATTAGAATATTCATTCAAAGTCAATATTTGCAATTATTGTATATTTCCTTCATACATAATGCAATATATGATTTATTCAGTAGATAATATAATCATAATTTAAGTTGCCTAAACCAAAAGATACACTATAAAATTGTTTTCTTCTAATTCTGTATTGTTTAAGTATTGCTCATATAGTACTTCTTAAAGGGAAAAAGTGAAATTGGAGAGCAAGTTAGAAATCTAATACCAGAAATTGGGTATAATATAATGTGGTTTGAAGCCACAAAAAAACGTAAAGGAATCTTTTCCTGAACATATTTGCTCACAATGTGGAATGATAAATAAAGCTAACAAGCATGTACAATACATCTCTCTTTTTTGTCATTAGGCATTTAAACTTAGCTTACTTAGCTATTTTGAAGTATTCAATACATTATTTCTACCATAGTCGTTTGCCTGTTCAGTAGGTCTTAAAAATTATTCATCCTTTTTACTGAAACCCTGCATCCTTTATCATTAACTTCTATCCCTCCTTCTCCCAAAAATGTTCTGGAAGGCATCTTCTTTCTGTATTTGTTACTATATTTATTTAGATTTCACATGTACATAATATATATGGTTTATATTTTTCTGTTTTATTTTGTACAAAATTGATTTTTTCCTCTGGATTTTATTTATTTCTCTTATCCCTCCCTGCCTCCCTTCCTTCCTTCCTTCATTTCTTTCTTCCTTCCTCCCTTCTTTCCCCTTCCTTTCTCTCTTTCTCTTTTTTCTTTCTCTTTCTTTCTTTCCTTTCTTTTTTGTCTGAGACCACAACTTGTGCTTAGTATTTAACATTTTTCACTCATCAGTTGTCAATGTGGAACCTGAGCCAAGCCCTCCATCTCTGTTTCTGTCTGTCTCTCTTCCCCCATCTCTGTCTCTCTCTGTGTCTCTTTCTGTCTCTGTCTCTGTCTGTCTGTCTGTCTGTCTCTCTCTGTCTCTGTCTCTGTCTCTGTCTCTGTCTCTGTCTCTGTCTGTCTGTCTGTCTGTCTGTCTGTCTGTCTGTCTGTCTCTCTCTCTCTCTCTCTCTCTCTCTCTCTCTCTCTCTCTCTCTCTCTCTCTCTCTCTCTCTCTCTCTCTCTCCCTCCCTCCCTCCCTCTCTCTCTCTCTCTCCCTCTATGACACTCTCACGGTGTAGCATAGGCTGGCCTCAATTCAGTTCTCCTCCTCAGCCTTCTGAGGGCTGAGAGATTTGCTCTGTGTTGTTCTGATGTTGTCTGTACCCATCTCACCACATTATCTCTTCTAGTGCTTTCCATTCACCTTCCTCCTCCTTGACCTTGACCTTAACTGTCCACACTTCTTTCAGTAGTATTCAGAAATAACTACAATTACTGCCATTTTATTTTTTCTGATGATCTCATTATCGAACACTTTATCTCTTCCATGTAAACTATGTCTGAAATTTTACTTCTTATCTTAGTTGAAATGTTCATTCTTTTGACAAATGTGCAGTTGTACCTCTACGATAAAAATCTTCTAATCAGTGACAGTACAGATAAAAATACAATAGTCTTTTTTTTTTGCTTAAAAGCATTTTATTCCGCTTTGCTTCAATCTACTTCTAATGAAAATTCTGTAGTCTTAACCAAGATCATGATGTACAAAATATTTCCTGAAATGACCGATAAATGCTTGTTAAGATAGCTGTAATATCCAATTAAATCTCCTATATTTTCTTAGACACTGGTTTGTGAACTGGAATCAGAATGGCACTGTCCCCCATATACTAAGGGTATTCTATATAAATATTAGTAGGTCAAGTTTTGTATTCTTCCTTTTTAGGTAAGATCTCTCATACAACATCTTTAAGTTTACTTCTAAAGCATATGTTGTGGGGAAAATTTGCTCTTCAGAAGTCTCTTTGAGTTCAGAAAAATTGTGAGAAATACTTAGGTGACTAAGAAAGGATATCTCCTTTAAGTACAGTGACTCCTTCTGATAGTAGATTTTCAGTTAAAGGAAAGTGGCTTATGTTTTATACCTGATACAAACTCGTTTGTTTCTGAAATCTTATTTAAAACTGAACATTGATTGGAAATGTGTATGTTTCCTCTGTTCTTTGGGGACTCTACCTTTGCCTGTCATGCTTAATTCTGTTGTATACAGAGATGAGTACAGACTTATCATGCTTTAGCAGATTGAAACTGTGAACTTGATCAAACTTATCATATGTAGCTAATCTAGATCTCTCAAACTCTAAATTTGAGCTGAGAAAGTATTCTCACAAAGGTAACTAACTTATACAAACAATAAATTTATTAAACAGTTATCAATTTTTTTCATAGTGAAGTCTTTGAATAATACGATTAGGCTTTTCATTATGTAACAAGTGCTTGAAAATTCCATATTCGAAAGGCACTAGTTGGAATCTCAGATGAAATAAAAGCAGGGAAAAAGTATATCATGCTACCCTCCATTTTTGTGTCTGTCCTTGTTCAAAACCACTCACAGATGCAAAATGACTGAAGTGATCACTGACATATTTATGACAAGACACTGAAACTACTTCTAAGGAACAGAAGAGTCTTACAAGACATGTGATCCCCCTCCCCAAATGGGGACAATTGCCTGTAATGATAAGCTTCCCTGTGAGACAAGAGGAATAATGGAATGGAAAATAGATTGTACACCATTCCTCAAGTGACAAGAGCACCTGTCACTTTTCTGAAACATAGTCCAATCGAAAATGAAGTCATGACAGCCTAGGAACTGTTTATTTATACCTGGACTCGTTACTTTCATTGTTTTAACCAACAAGTTTCATCTGTATACAAAAATGGCTGAAGATCTCTTCCCATGGCTACCCACTCCACGTCACAAATCTCCTTTCTCTGACAATTGCCATCTCATGACTTTGTATATAGGGGCAAATGTTTGATTCAGATATGCCCAATGCCAAAAGTTTGCTCCTACAGCCCAATTCTCTGGTTTCAATTAGGTCAGGAAAATTGAATTTATCATCAATTTATTTCACAAATTCTAAAACACTACTTCCATTTTCAACTTAATAATATCCCTTCTTAACTTAGATAAGTCCTTCTACTATATTTGGAATACAGTTGCAAGTCATTGTCTAAAGTAATATAGTTACTTAAAATATCTAATACAAACATGAATTGTTACACACATGCACGTCTCCATTCCAAATTATTATTCCCCAATTTTTATCTGAAAATTTGGCATTGATTTTACTCTATATTTAACTTTTAAAAGATACAAAGTACAGAATTATAGGAAATAATTCTGTCACTCACCAAACTTCAGTGTAAGTGCCCTTCTAAAGTCTTCTATAGATACTAGTAAATAACAATAATATTATATTTATGAAATTGTGCAAAAGGATTAGCATTTATCAATCTGAGCAAAGAGTGATCTCACATTAGGTCTCAGACATTATCAGATGCTCAAGATTTTAGGGATTTTTCTCTTAAAATAGTGAAATACCACCTTCAAACTTTATGGAGAATGTAAATTACCATAGAAAATACACCCCTATAATCCTGGATGGACAAACCCAAAGACTCTATTCTTTGGAGTATCTCTTAAACTACTCATGGGAAAAAAAGTATGTAATTTTAATTATGCAGAATTTCCTAAGTTTAGAATATTTAAAATTTTTAAAAGTACAGTCAGTATAAAATCTTTCCATAAACACTATTCATATATATATATATATATATATATATATATATATACATAGGCATATATATATATACATATATATTTGTGGGGGGGGGGTGTCATGGGACTGGGATTCAAGGCCCGGTCACTATTCTATGAGCTTTTCCAAATTCAAGAATACTGCTCTACCACTTTGAGCCGCAGCTCCACTTCCGGTTTTCTGGTGGTTTATTGGAGATAGGAGTTTCATGGACTTTCTTTCCCTGAGATGGCTTTAAACTGCAATCTGCAGATCTTAGCCTCCTGAGTAGCTGGGATTATAGGCATTAGCTACCAGCACCCAGTGTAATCTTTACAAATTATTATTTTTCAAAGAACACAAAAAGTTAATTTCTTTTTTTTTTTTTTTGTCAGTCGTGGGGCTTGAACTCTGGGCTTGGACGCTGGCCCTGTGTTCTTTAGCTCAAGGCAAGCGGCTTACCGCTTGATCCACAGCGACAATTCGTTTTCTACGGTTTATTGGCTATAAGATTTTCAAGAACTTTCCTGCTACGAACCTCAGATCTCAGCCTCCTGAGTAGCTAGGATTACAGGCGTGAGCCACCAGCGCCCGTCAATATCCTTATAACATACAATATTCTTCTGCTTTATTTGTTCTTGGACAGCTTGTTGCTCATTCTTTAAACGCTACTGTAGGAAATTAGGAATTTAACAAATTAGTTTAAAGAAGCAGCAAAGCTTAAATAACAACTTATTATAATTGTGCAGATAGTTAAATTTTATGCCAGCACATGGAGACATTTCAACAGGATGGAGTGATACTTACAGAAAATAAAGACAAATAGAATAACTTCTTTCTGTGAATGTATGTCTGCTATGAGGAATAACTGTTGAAAAGAGACATCCATCCTTTGCAAATTTGCATTTAAATTTATGTTCTTCTCTTCCAGAAACTGAGACTCTAAACTCTCTCCAATTCTAGAAGACTGACACGTTTATGCAAGCTGCTGATACTAAGATTTGAGAGGTTTAACTTGGCTTAATATTAGAATATGCTACCTGTATCCACCAGAGCTATTGATGTAGTGTCACAGGCAGAAACAGGAAGAGAGAAATAATTTTATTTCATACTTTTAGTATTTTTCAAAGAAACAGCCCCGTCTGATCAAGCATAGGAGGGCTTATTTCTACAGCTGCTTTCAATTTTAGCTTGGCTGCTCTGATTTGCATACATTTTTGATGCTGTGAGAAGCCCAAAAGGTATAACGGTATTTCATCAAAATTCACAAATTAACAGAAAATATCCACATGAAAGAAAGTAACCTACTTTTTCTTTCCTCCAAAAAAGAAAATAAAATATCTAAAGCTCACATTACAAATAACTTGGTGACAGTTATGTTTATGCTGTATCTTTTATAATTTCAAAAGATAGTAAAAATAAGACAATATTTTAAAAAACCACCACCAACAAAACCAAAAATAGTCAAACATTGGTGGCTCACGTGTGTAATAGCTATTTGGGAAAATGAGATTGAGAAAAATGGTGGTTTTAATCCAGAAATGTCTGTGATATTCTATCTCCAATCTCTTCACAATGGTGAAGAGCTAGTGTGAGGATCTGAGACCAAACACTAGTTACTATAAAAAGATAAAAGATAGATAGATAGATAGATAGATAGATAGATAGATAGATAGATAGATAAGTTACTGCAATATTGTACTCTGGGAACACTGTATAAGCAATTTAGATGTAAGTTTAGATGTACATTTAGTAACAATGTTGCATTTGGAGCAGATTTTTTTCTTTTCATTTCAAATCCCAGTTGACCACTGGTTTACTCTGTAAATGTTAGGAATTGCTACAACTACAACTCCAAAATCATAACACAACTATTCAGATAATAATGACATATCATGTGGGATTTAAGTGAACATCCAGAATATTTTAAAAAGTTATGAATACTGGCTGAGAAATGGAAAATAATAAATATCAGTAGTTCGATTTATAATTGCAATAGATCACAAATCCATACGCTACTACTCATTATTTAATTGATATGTCATATACAATGACCTGTCATTTCCAAACAAATCTCATCTCTAAATATTCTGTTTATCTTTTCTTACTTTAGTCTTCCTCCTTTTAGCAAGCTGTTTCTCTCAAGGATATTAAAAAATGTCCCCGGTACATTCTAAATATTAAAATCCTGTCTCTGTCCTTTTTTTCTCTGTCAAATCACATAAATCTGATTACCACAGTGATTTTTCAATTTATTTTGAATTTATTGAAAATACACACACAAACACACATACACACATCTTTCCTCAATACATTTTGTCAGGTTCTAAAGTGCATTTTAAGGTTTAAAATTGATTCAAAATGAATTAGTGATATAAAAAGAGAGTTGTCCTTGTTGCAGAACACTGAGTAAAGTGTGAAATTATTTTCCAGCTATTCAATTTCTATGGGAAAAAATCTGACCAGTAAGGAAGGAAAGCAAGATGAGTGACTTCTCTTACATCATTAGCCCTGGGGAACCTCTGGTTTTCTACAGGGAAAATACAAAGGTGGCCATTGCTTACTGTGTTTTGGAGATTGCTCTGTGGACTCCGATGAACACCAGATGGACTGAACAGTGAGGGTTCTCTAATGAGGGTATTCAGGTGACTGGTGGTGAAGCGGAGACCTGAGCACTCAGAGGAAACAAACGCCATGAGGGACAATTTGTCAGATTGAACCAAAAATCTCTCTTTGTTGATCACTGCATTATGTCATTATAAAACTCAGATTCTAAAAATGTTTGTGTTGGAAATCAAAAAGAAAAGTTCTCATATTTTTATCTGAGAGACATAATAATAAAAATTTATAGACCATGATAATGACAATTTGCCTTGTGAAGTTTAAAATGTGTTTGTGACTTTAACTAAGTATCACCATTCCCCATACTGTGAAATATGTGAAATTTATGTAATCACCTAATCTCAATTTTAGAAAAAAGTGAGAGAAGGGATGGGTTAGGAGTGATGGGTGACAATGTTTTCAGACAGCTTGTACTCACATACTGTTTTGTAGAATGAGAACTTCTTTGTACAACTACCTAAAAGATACAATAATGAAAACATTAAAAAAGAATTTATGGTTAACTATGTGTTTCATATATATTGTATATGTATATAGACTTTAAAAAGAGAATCAAAATATGTATCAAAGTATTTTATGACTATGAGAAAGAGATATTCTCAATCTGTTTGACTATGAGAAAGAGATATTCTCAATCTGTCACCTTCTTTTCCAGAGTGTTGAGGAAGAAGATAACAATTGCCTAGGATTTTCTTTCTTATGAGACATTAATGGAGAATGTGGATAATGTGTGTCCTCTCTGACTCTGAGAGAGAGGAGAGAGACAAATGAAGGGAGAGAAAGAAAGAGAAAGGTAAGATCTTAAAGTCAAGTTGGTATTTTGGTGGACACTAGGCTCAGAACACTAGGATCCTTCACAACAAGCACTACCCATTGAGTTAGATCCCAGCCCTTCCTTACACATCATAAAAGTATATGGGATGTTAGGGGAAAGACTTTGTACACATTGTGGATTGCACAACACCAACAAATAAATACAAGAAATGTAAAAATGTAGCTGATTCTGATATATATATATATATATATATTGAACAGCAACAGGAAAATTACTTAATATTCATGGGCCCATGAAGATTTGAACTGATATGTGTTAAAGTGCAGTTTGACATTACAAATGAGATGATTTTCAGACATTTGTCTGGTCAAGAATATAACTTCTTAAGGGTTTTATCACTTTAAAAGAAATAGTCTCATAGGAAAATGTATATACAAGAAACAGGGCATCAGAATCAAATACAGTGAAAACAGGGGTTATACTATGGGGAAGAACATACAAGAGAAACAAAAAAAAATCACATGGTACATTCTAAATACATTAAAAAACAATAGCAAGAAAGATAAAACCACTTGTGTCCCTATCTTGGAGTTTATTTCACTTAGCATCAACTTATATGCTCATATGTACATAACTTTTGACCTTTTCTGCTTGTCCTAGACATATACTAGTTATTGCAAATAAGGAAAACCATGGGACCTATGTTTCTTTGGGCCTAGCTTTCTGCACTTATAGGCTTAGCGTGAAGATGATCTTTATTTTTATTATATTTTATTACCTAAACAGATTGTTTTCTTAGGAGGAAACAAAAAACCAAACATATATGATCTTCTCTGACTGTTTCACAATAGATTGTCTTTTTACTTCAATATACACAAATTTTAAATTGAGTCACACATTTAAAATCTTCTGACATATTTTGCGCAGGAGTTAATATGCTCTGTTAAGGCAGTCATCACTTCTCTTTACCTACAACAATGTTGAGAAAATGTGAAATTCCACATACATTTGTCAAACAAAAATAAACATGATAAAACTTACTGCAACAAAAATGGCTAGCACTTGTTGGTGGGAATGTAAACTTGTTCAACCACTTTGGAAAGCAGTATGGAGGTTCCTCAAAAGACTTCACATAACTCCCCTATGACCCCGCAATCCCACTTTTGGGCATTTACCCAAATGTTTACAAACAAGACCACATTAAAGCTACCAACACAACAATGTTTATTGCAGCATTATTTACCATAGCTAAGATATGGAACCAACCCAGATGCCCCTCAGTAGATGAATGGATCAAGAAAATGTGGTATATATACACAATGGAATTCTATGCCTCCATCAGAAAGAATGACATTGCACCATTTGTTAGGAAATGGAAAAACTTGGAAAAAATTATATTAAGTGAAGTAAGCCAGGCCCAAAGAAACATAGGTCCCATGGTTTCCCTTATTTGTAATATCTAGTAGATGTATGAGTCAAGCAGAAAAGGTCAGATAATGTGATGTCAGGAAAATGAATCCTTAGATGTGTATTTTAATGTTTTTTTCTTTCATGCATGTGTTTCTAATGCATTTATAAGATTATCTCTTTGTTGCTTTGTATGTCCCTCCCCCACAGTATAACCCCTGCTTTCACTATATTTGATGTCAGTATAACTTGTGGAGGAGATGGGGAAAAACCAGTTGTTTAAGGATACAGGTGGACCTGTTGCAACAATGAGAAGTACAAGTTGTCATGTCCAAAACGAGCTTTACAACGTCGGTGCAGGGGGGGGGGGGGGGAGACGGGGAAGGGGGAGGAAGGAGAAGGATTGGGATTGGGATTGGGGGGAGGGGGGAGGCTGGGAAGGGATGTGAAGGGTAAAAAAAAGGAGGAGGCTGCAATGCTTGGTAAGAAATGTACGCATTATCCTGCCCATGTAATTGTAACTCCTCTGTACAGTATGTTCACAAATTAAATTAAATTAAATTTTAAAAAAATGGCCAGCACTGTAACAAAATACAAACTTCAGATGTTCATATAAATGATAAGAATTTAATACAGCAGATTTTATATTAATAGATACATTGGTAGCTTCAACAAATAATTCCACTGACCTTTAATGAATAATTTAATTTGGATTTAACTTTGCTTATCAGGTTCAATTTTACCCAATAAAAGTAAAATATATTCCCTTGAGACTATGCTTTTGCAAAAACACAATTAAAACAAAATTAAAGTATGACTCATCAGAAAGTTTAACATCAGTGTGATAGTTGATATAGCCAGCATTTAACATTTTGTGATAATTTTGTAATTCTATTTTCCATAATTACTAAGAAGCAAAAATAAATTTAATAGGGACAAGGTAAAAATAAGTTTGATAGAAATATAATGTCACTGTTTCAAATACACTTTTCAAAAAGGTATCTGGGAAAATTAATAATTATTGGTTTCTATGAAAAGAATAATTCAGTGATGAAATGTATACTGAGCACAAGAGTTAGTACCACGTATCAGAAAAAGACAATTGGATGGCTACACTATTATCAAGAAAGATATGCACCAATTTATGGTGCTTTGTTTTGTTTCTAGACAACTTAACATTTATTTTTTGTATTAGAATATATACAATTTAGAGTTTAAATTTTCTCTGTTTCTGATTATTGTCAATTTAGGTTTCTATTTTTTCTCGTTGGTAATTTATCCCAATGATATTGAAAGACTGATTTTAATATTCCAAAGTCTATTGTCTCTAAACTTTGGGAAAATAAGTTCTATTTTAGTAAGAATATTTTATTAAAATGTGTCTAACAAGAAGTGGTATAATGTAACTATATTTGCAATGGATTGTTAATGGAGAAGTGTTCAAAGTACACATAGAATTGAACACCTGATATCAACCAATTACCTTTACAGCTTCTGTGATAACATATCTGCAGAATATATAAACATGACATTCCAGTAAGGCATTCAAAATGTAAATTAACATGTTATTTTATAACCTGAAGAACATGTCACAAAAGGAAAGCAGGGGAAGAGTGAGTAAGAAAAGTAAAGAACAGACAGAGAGAGACTAGGTTAATCAAAACAGGTATCTCCAAGAAAATATTACCAGAGAGCTGAAAATGACAGGAGTAGAATCCAAGCAAAGACAACATTTGGTACAAAGCCTCTCTCACAGAAGTATCCTTGTGTGTTCAAAGAGCAGAAAACATCATGGAAGACAGAGATTATACAAGAGAGTCGTTGATTTGTTGAGCTGTGATACAGGGGAAACGGTGAGGAAGGTTGGATTTTAGAAAACTAGAGCCTTTAATATTCAAAATAGCAGATACAAAGAATCACATTATGCCAACACTGAATTATTTCTCCTTGAGAATTTATAATAAATGCCTAAATATGTAATGCCTTTCACATCGTTGAAAGTTTTTGCACATTTAGAATAAGAAAATGATTTCAAAGACCACCTCTACATTCCAGCTCAATCACTGGGCTCAAGCAATTTAACCAGTTTAGTCATCTGACCTTTAACTTACAAAGTTATGTCCAATTTGTTACTAAGAATGTCAACATCTGTCATTACAAAACCAGGAAATTCTACATTTCTTTCGCAAATGTTATATTCCAAATATTTCCTTCCCTCCTTCCTTCCTTCCTTCCTTCCTTCCTTCCTTCTTTCCTTCCTTCCTCCCTCTCTTTTTTTCTCTTTCTTCCTTTTTTCCTTCCTTCTTCAAGTACAAAGGATTAAACTCAAGGTGCTATGCTTTGAAGGCAGTTGTTTGACCACTTTAGTCATATTTACAGCCTTTTCTATCTCTAAAATTGAAAGGAATCTTTGGTGGAAGTAAAATGAAACTGTGATTATTGGAAGAAAGAAAAAGGGTGTGTGGATCAAAGGTCACCAAGAAGTAGACACACAGTTAGAACTAGTCTTGAAGCCAAATGAACAAAATAAGGATGCTGTTTAATAAAATTGCACTATATCTGGTATTTCTGTTCAATTTCTCCTTGAAAGCAACCAGCATATGTTTGGGAGTTGAACAACATTCTAATTTCCTTCTGTATAGTAATAATTCAACTTTATATAGTTTATCATGCATGTAATCAGTATAGAACTTATTTCTTTTTCTACAAAATGTCATGGGGAAAAAACAAAAAGAAAAGCATATAATTATCAAATCTTGAAAACTAATATTTTACGTCACTATTTTGAATTAAAATGGAACTATATTAATAGTGGCTTCATAATAAGGGCTTAATCAGATGTCTTTCTCATAGCACTAAACAAGAAAAGAAAAATTATCTAGAAATACCTAACTATAAACAGCTGTTCCAATTCATATTGCTATAATATAAATAACAAAAAATAGTAGAATATAATATGCAATATCAAAACTAGGAGCATAGCACATCTGGAATATGAATGATTATAACACTTATCTTGTTTTGAAATATGTAGAATTATTAAGCAAAATTAATATAGTACAAAAATATATAGATTATAATTTAGGATTTTCTAGCTCTGTATAATACCACTTTTTTCATTTTTGATTTTTGATTTTATTTTTTTAATTATTGTGAAAATACCATACAGAGGGGTTATTATTACATGGGCAAGATAGTACATTTCTTATTAAGCATTGTTGCCTCATTGTGATTGTTATTTTGTTGAACTGTATAGTCTGTCAAATTAAATTTAACACGAGTTTTACTAAAATCATATTAAACAGTTTAATTAAACACCAAAACAGTTTCACATAAAGAGTTTCCTTAAAATATTTATGCCATTATATATACATATATGTGTACATATGTATATATACACATATATGTATATATTTATAACATTATATAAACATGTATTTATTTGTATGTTGAAACTTCAGCAAGTTTTCTTGGAGACAATATTCTTTTTCAGATTTTTTTTCCAGTAATGAGGTTTGAATCCAAGGCTTTATTGCATGAGCCATGACTATATTTCTTTTGATCTGGTTATTTTTAAGAAAAGATCTCCCTCTTTTCCCATGCGGGCTTGGAGGGGAATTATCCAATTTATACATTCTGTCCTTATCTGGATGACAGGATGTTCCATCTAGTCTAGCTATTGCTGAGATGACATTTCTTAGACTTTTGGTCTCAAACAATGATTAATTGACCTGATCTCAACCTCCCAAGAAGTTACAGTTACAGACATAAGCCACCCTACATGGATAAGTAATGCTTACATTTTCCTTTTCTTATTTTTTAAAAATAACTTATTGTAGATCGTGAAGAACTCTCACAAGAGGATACCTTTATGCAAAATACAATGTATATAGTCCAAACATGATACATGATAGCTTATCAAAAAGAAAAGCATTTGTGTAAGTTGTTCTCATTTAATGTTTTGTTTTGTTTCAAAACATCAACTGCTTCCAACATTATTTTAAAAAGTTAAATGGAGGGGTTGGGAATGTGGCCCAGTGGTAGAGTGCTTGCCTAGCATGCATGAGGCCCTGGGTTCGATTCCTCAGTTCCATATAAACAGGAAAAGCTGGAAGTGGCTCTCTGGCTCTCATGGTATAGTGCTAGCCTTGAGCAAAGGAAGCTCAGGGACAGTGCGGAGACCCTGAGTTCCAGCCCTAGGACCGTCAAAAACAAATGAACAGTTCAATAGTACTTGGTCCCAGTGGCTCATATATGCAATCACAGTTACCCAGGAGGCTGATACAAAGCCAGTTGGGGCAGGAAACGTTTATTTCCAATTTTTTTTTTAAGTGGGAAATGGAGGAGCTATGGCTCAAGTGTTAGACTACTAGCCTTGAGCAAAAGAGCTCAAGCTCTAGTACCAGCACACACACACACACACACACACACACACACACACACACACACACACAGACACACACACACACACACACACACAAAGTTAAACACTTGGAAGGTGAACAAATTAGTTTATGCCTTGTTCGATATCAGTTCATGTCCTCTTTAATCTTGAATCATGACAATTATTCATTAAATGATCAATTGAAGACCCAAAGGTATGAATAGAAATAGAATATATCATTTTAGGCAAACATTTCAAATAATAAATCCAAGTAAAATTATCTCACTGCATTGTTTATACTATCTCTTATTCTTTCTAATATAGTTAATGTGATGAAAATGATAGCTATTAGGGAGGAAAAAGTGGATTTTGTTTTTACTATTAATTTGTAATATCAGCTATATTAAATTAAAAGCATATTCTAAAATGAAAGGAAACTTTAAAATCTATGGTAAAGCATTAGGCCTAGATTGATTTGAAGAATCCAAATATCTCAGAGCCCTGACCTATCACATCTTTTCATAAACTGAGGGAATTTTTGTCCTGTGCACATGCACAAGATTACTTTGAATATGGCTATCCCACAAGTCGATTTTTAGTAACAGAGACTAGAAGGTTGTATGGTTTTAAGGGAATAGCCTTGCAATACTTGTTTTCCATGATAAATTTACAAGTTTGTTTAGAGTTTTAAAGCTTTTTCATAAGCAGCTTTAAATTATATTTGTATTATCTTCAAGTATTGAACAAAGGGCTTGCCATTCAACTAATTAGTTTGTAAGTACAATGACTGATCAATACCACCCCTCATCATGGCCCCACTCCCTTACAACCCATTCTGTCTCCTCAAAGCCCCCAGAATCTTTGGAAATACATGATGTATTATGATACATTCTCATCCACAGTCAGATTTTCAAGGTAGAGAGAGAAAACATATGAAGTGCTAATCAAGGAATGCAATGGCAAATGTATCCTATATATTTCCAAACTTTAATGCATAGAACTAACCAATGTGAAAGTCTATTGGAGAGGTCAAAGAATTTGGAAAGCATCCAAGTTAAGAAATTTCTCCCTGACATATTGAGTATAAGTCGTATGTTTTTAGGTAGTTAATCCTTGTCTATAGAAATATGAGAACCTTATCTCTAATTAACCAGAAAAACTTCTGGAAGTGGAAGGTGGCTTAAATGGTAGATAAGTTCAAGCCCCAGTACTCTGTGTGTTTGTGTGTGTGTCTGGGTGTGTGTGTGTGTGTGTGTGTGTGTGTGTGTGTGTGTGTCTGGGTGTCTGGGTGTGTGTGTACTTAGATGACAGAAGCATTCTATAAAAATATGTATTAACCATATTCCCCCAAATTGAGCCTTTGTTTGTATGATTGAAGTAAGAAAGAAGATGCTGAGTTCATTATCTGGATATTCTGGTCTTTAAACTATACAATTCATTTTGTGGCAGGGTAGTCCATATAGCATTTCCATAGAATTGATTTTTAAAAAACCCTTAATCCTTACATAGACTTCTTCTCATTGGCTTAAGAATCTATTAATAAATAAATTTCTAAGTAATTATTTTGTTTCCTATGTATTTTCAATTATGTAATCTATATTGTTAATTATGATTTGTTTCAGAGTGTGGTTTCCCTGAATATTTTCTCTTATTTTAGAATTGGTTGTAGAAGTTAGCCTTGGGACCTGAACTCTAGCTAAGTGTACATTTATATCAAGACTTTATATAGTTGAATGTCCCTCAAGTGAACGGTCACCCTGAATTCTTGGTAGAAAGATGTAAGAATGATGAATTAAGATGAGTTGATGACCCCTTGATATAACTAAATAAATATTACACATGTGCACATGCACACACACACAAACACACACACACACACATACTTGAAAGTATGGAAATCACTTATACTGATATTTTGTATCCTATTGTAGTTTTCTGTTTTCCGTCAGATTGGAGTTTACTTACCCTACATGTTAAGCATATGAAAACTACATAGTAAAAGTTGGTATCGTAAGTATTTAAGCTAGAGATAGTGGGAATTCAGAGTGCTTTTCAAGAACTGCCCCCTCAATGTGCCTCCAGAATACATTTCCTCCTGTAAATGGTGTTTCAAGTTTACATATGTGTTCTGAATGCTGAATATGCATTTGAAAGTGTCATCCCTTCTCTCTTTGGTTAATTCAGAAGGAGAGATCTCCAGTCAGAAAATCCTCTGGCATTTTACAAACTGTTAAGCCAAATATTTAGTAGAGCTATTTCTTTTTTTTTTTGTTTTAGTAGAGCTATTTCTATATGCACAACTTATAGTGTTTTACTTTACCAGTGTTATTTTGATTTGTTTTGACATCTTAAACAGAAAATAATCCCTTTCTTTCCTAGTATGTATTTAACACATAATTAACTTAAACTTTTGAACATTTAAAGTGATGTTTTCTTCAATATGTGCTTTAATCCAAAGATCCAGGTAACGCCCATAGATTTTTAAGATTAACAAAAATCATTATAGGAACAGAAAGACATTAGAAAATATTCTAGGTTAGCTGGGTGCCAGTGGCTCACATCTGTAATACTAACTACTCAGGAGGCTGCGATCTGAAGATAACGGTTCAAAGCCAGACAGGGCAAGAGAGTCACTGAGACTCATATCCAATTAACCATCAGAAAATTGGAAGTGGCGCTGTGGCTCAAGTGGTAGAGCACTAGCCTTGTGCTGAAGAGCTGAGGGACAGTGCCCAGGCCCAGAGTTCAAGTCCTACAACCAAAAAAACAAACAAACAAACAGACAAACAAACAAAAATTAGGTTAAACAAACTTACAAGTATTGGGAGTATATTATATGGCTTGCTTTATTTGATACATACACACAGACATGCATTAGAAATATATTCATTTAAACTGTCGTAGTGCAAACCTGTAATTTGGGCTACTTGGAATATAGAACTAAGATTATAGAACTAGGATTCCAAGTTTCAGGCCAGCCCTGTATAAAACGCGGAGAAACTGTCTCAAAAACAAAATGAAGGCTGGGCGCCGGTGGCTCACGACTGCAATCCTAGCTACTCAGAAGGCTGAGATCTGAGGATCGCAGTTCAAAGCCAGCCCGGGCAGGAAAGACTGGGATAGTAACTCAGTGGTAGAGTGCTTGCCTTGCATGCATGAGGCCCTGGGTTCGATTCCTCAGTACCACATAAGCAGAAAAAGCCAGAAGTGACACTGTGGTTCGAGTGGTAGAGCACTAGCCTTGAGGTGCAGAGCTGAGGGACACAGTGCCCAGGCCCAGAGTTCAGGCCCCATGACCAGGAAAATAGATAGATAGATAGATAGATAGACAGACAGACAGACAGACAGACAGACAGACAGACAGACAGACAGACAGACAGACAGACCGACCGACCGACAGACAGATAGATAGATAGATAGATAGATAGATAGATAGATAGATAGATAGATAGATAGATAGATAGATAGATAGATAGATAGATAGATAGATAGATAGATAGATAGATAGATAGATGGACGGACGGACAGACAGACAGACATACAAATCAAATGGTCTAAGATTATAGTTTAAATGCAGAAAGTTATCTATCATGCCCAAACTCTGGGTTCAGCTACCAATAGCACAAAATAATATTAACCCATTGGTAACTAGTGTTTATAGTTGTTGTAGTCATTAATTTACGCCATGGAAGAAAATATGTTTCTTTTTTGTATCTGTTGTTCCTGTTCATCATTGAGCTAATAATACCAGAACTACTGGTTAATTAAATTTATAGTATTTACTAAATTAGATTCTTATGTCTCTGAGTCTGAAGCTGACCAATATTCATATATCAGCAGCTACATAATACACAATATTTTATTGAGAGCCCAGGTTTTTAAGTCATGATTTATATTAATCTTTCAAAAGTTATTGAGTAACACTGATTCTGGCATCCTCTAGGCATTAGAGCAAGGTAGGGACACATTCATATTTTCCAACATTGTATGACTCATATTCTGCTGATGAAATAGATACTAAACAAATAAAAAGGAAATTAGAGAGTACATTAATGTTGCACAATAAAGAACCATATTTATTTGATTCAGTGTCATAGAAGAAAGACAATAACCTTGGAATGGATTATTAGGAGAAAAAATCCTCTGCAGGAAAGTAAAGTTTTAAGCTAAAAATGTAAAATGAGAGAGAAGTCAGTGAATAAAAGACTTAGGGAAACAAGACTTTGAGACAAAAGAATCATTAGTTCCAGAGTCAAAAACTGAAGAGAAGACTGACAAGAGCATATGTTAGGGATTCTGAGAGTCATTGAGAAGTGCATGTTTATAGATTCTATGATTTTATCAACAATGCTGTACAACACAATTTATGCCAACCAATATAAAACTCAAAATTACTGGCAGAGATTATAAGAATTTATATATATATATATATATATATATATATATGTATGTATGTATGTATGTGTGTGTTTATATATCTGTGAATTATATCAGGGACAGAATGTGCCAGGAAGAACAGTTATAATTCTGCTCATTTAGAAACCTGTATTTTATTTTAAATGATAGCGAACTGGATATCAATGAATATGTACACTTTTTTTAAATAATGGAATTTTCATCACTATAGATTATAAAAGTATTACAATGACTGCAAAATTCCTGTGCTTTTTGAAATTAAAATATTTCCTAGTTCTCCTTTTGTTATTATTGTTGTAGGTATAAAATCTCACTTGTCTGGATTTCATTTTCCCCCATGTAATTAAATACTAGGCTCTGCAAACCAAATGTTATTAACTATTATTCAAATAAATTTTATTATATCTGCAATAGCATATAATTTGCAGCAAACTGGAAACAAAATAATTTTAAAAAATAAATTGCAAAATTCAAAATATATTTATCACTTGATTCTTTTTATAAGTTTAAACTAAACAACTATCTTAATCTATATTATACTTAAGAAAGCAAATCTTAGCATTGATACAGAAATCAATGTAAGCCATAACTATTTCTTTAAGTCAGGACATTCTGGTGACAGAGTTACATTTGTAACTAGGTGAGTCTTGTAATATATGTAAAGTACAACCAAAAGTAGAGCCCTAGCTTTCATCTTCCCTCCAGTATAAACAACAGCATGAAATTAGCATACTGGAGTCAGCCCTCACTAACATGACCCTCAAATGACTATAAACACATTCAGAGAGAGCTAAAATTGTATTCTAATTACTTTTTCAATGAGCAACATTATTAGAAAACCATTTCCATTAATACTTCACCCTGAAGATGAAAACAGAAATTGTATTCACATAACACTTTCCCATAAGTGTTTTTGTTTACACAACATCCATTATTTTCCTTCTGAATAAGCAGATTTACTGCCATTAACTCACCATGACTATAAATATATTTTGGTACAGTGCATAGAAACAGGAAATAAGATTCCTGGAACTTGGCCATAGTTTGATTTGGTCTCTTGTTAGAAGTAACATTAATATGAAAGATTAGATTGATTACTGTTGGGGGAATATTATGGGAAGTATTTATGTAGCAATACAGAATCAAATGTTGCTGACAATATTCACTGGAAATTGAATTTTGTGTACAACTGTGCAGTTAGTGCTTAATGAAAGCAATTTTGTTTAATCCCTACACTTTTCCCAAGTTATTTAGAATCAATTATATATGTTATAAATGCATAATATTTTGATTTCTTATATTTTTTATCCAGTAAATTAAACATAGGTTTTATGAGTGATATTATCTAAGGTAAATTTCACCCCAATATAGAATCCAGATCAGTGAGACAATGCATTTATCTGCATGCAGGAAGATATGGGTGCAATCCCCATAACCCGAAAAGGAAAAATTAATAATAAATAAATTATATAAATAAATTCTACCTGGAGTTTTTTTCACTGTGATATGTTGTATGCTATGTGATAGCATGGTGTATATATCTCAAGAAACAAAAGAGTCTGAGAAAATAATCTGAGACCTAAGGAGGCTTTATACAAATGATTTTAGCAGAACACAGGTGGCTCATGCCTGTAATCCCAGCTGTTCAGGAAGCTGAGATTGGAACATTGTGGTTCAAAGCACCCTATTCAGAAACACTCATGAAACTGATCTCCAACTCACCAGAGTAAATCAGAAGTGGACCTGAGCTCCAGTGGTAGAACACTGATTTTGAGCCCAACAATTTCAAAGACAGTGTGCAGGCCCTAAATTTAAGTCCTAGGACCTTATGACTGGCACACACACACACACACACACACACACACACACACACACACACACACACACACACACATTGTTTTAACATTATTCTAATATCTTTTACTTAAAATATTTGAAAAGGTATATTTTTATCAAAATAAGTTGTGCATGGCATGCAAAATCATGGCCAGCCAATCCTGTGCAAAGCATGATGTATTAAACTTTTCCAGCTACATTCATATTACATGTTCAGGTGAACCAAGAGAGCAGGTGGAAGGACAGTGCTTGCTATTCAGGTCAGGAGAACTTAAATATAGATATAGATAAAGATATAGATAATTTCCAATGAATCCAATGTACTAGCAAGGATTTCCAAAGGTGAAAAGGGGAGAGAACACTGAGTGCCTCATGCTCTGTGGTCATCCAAGAAACAGAGTGCATCTCTATTTTACTGGAACATGTAAAATGGCACAGCAAGGAGTTTTAATAGAGAAAGTACATGGCCAAGAGTAAGAGCATCACAAGCTAGGTGGCACAAATGCAAATATGGTTACCCTTTTTTTTTCTTAGTTTTCTATAATTTGAGGATTGTAAGATGACAAATCATGCAGTGACATAAAAAACAAGAGACATCCTTGTGAAACACAGGGAGTTTACTTTCCTATTTACTTCTGTTTATTCACAACTATATTTTCATAAATGACTTATTCTTTTATAATATTTTATAATTTCTATCAGGTAGTCCCAAATACATTTTAAGAAAATAACTGCCACGTGATTTCTATTTATAACTATTGCAAATATAAATTACTTATGACACATAAATCTTTATATAACATGTAAGCAGTACTTACAAATAGATCATATTGTAAACAAAAGTTAGATTTAGAAAATGTTTTATTGTAAAAATACTGTACAGAGGAGTTACATTTCCATGAATAAGGCAACAAGTACTTTTCTTTGAACATTGTTACCCCTCCCTTGTTGCTCTCCCATTATCCCTTTCCTCCCCCACCTCCCTCCGTGCCCCCCTACCCTACCCCAGATGGAGTTGTAAAATTCATTTCCAATATACTGTCCTGTGGTTATCCTTGTTGCAATGGGTCATCCCGTGTCCTTGTTTCAGTGTTTTGTTATATCTCTTCCCCTCCCTCAATTAAATATATGTATATACAACATGCAGGTACCAAAATCAAGGACATGACAACAGGGGATATACAGATATACCATAGCAGGAAGAACATGCAAAGAAACCAAAAAAAAAAAAAAATCACATAGCACATTAAAAACAGCAACAAAGAAAGACCTCTTGTGTCCATATCTTGGGGTTCATTTCACTTAGCATCATCTTCTATGATCATATATACAGAACATTTGAGCTTTTCTGCTCATCTGATAAAATTAGCCTAGACATATACTAATTATTGCAAATCAGGGAAAACATGGGATCTATATTTCTTTGGGTCTGGCTTACTTCACTTAATATGATTTTTTTTCAAGTCTTTCCATTTCCTCATTCAAGGAGCCCTGTTATTCTTTCTGATGGAGGCATAGAATTACATTGTATATATGTACCACATTTTCTTTAGCCATTCATCTACCAAAGGTCATTTGGGTTGGTTCCATATCTTGGGTATGGTAAATAATGCTGTGATGAGCGTGGTCATACTAGTGGCTTTGTGAGGGGAGCTCTATGTGGAGTCTTTTGAGGAACCTTCACACTGCTTTCCAGAGTGGTTGAACAAGTTTGCACTCCCACTAACAGAGACCCCCTAACTGGTATAAAGTGGAATCTCAATGTTGTTTTGATTTCCATTTCTTTTATAGCCAGAGATGTTGAGCAATTCTTCATGTGTCTCTTGGTCATTGGTATTTCCTCTTCAGAGAGGTCTCTATTAAGGTCTGTAGCCCATTTTTTTTTAATATGATGGTTGTTTCTTTGGGGGGTTGTTTGGGGAGAATTTAATTTCTTGAGCTGTTGGCATATTTTTAGATATTAGACCCTTTTCTGTTGTATGGGTGGTGAAGATCTTCTCTTATTCTGTGGGGTTTCGATATATTTTGCTAAAAAGCTGGAAATATTTATCACTCAAAACATTTTTAGCTTTTAAGTGTAACTTTTACTCATATACATGTATTCACAGATACAATACACATATACATAGTTATATCATTTAGACAGACTCATTATCAAAAAAAGTCACACTCAGAGAAATTATAGGACTACTGATAGGTTTTGTTACCTCCCCACTTACTACAGAATATATTATTTTTATTTGGAGTATAACTTTCTAGCAAAGCTGAACTATTCTGTTTTATTACAACAGAGTTTAGGTATCAGGCCTGTAAATGGAAATGATGAAGCACATTATAAAAAGGATTTAGTAAGTTCCTAGGTAAAAGGTTGACTGGCTATACAATGCACTGATATCACCTACTGACCATTCCATGCAGTACCATCTAATGTGTGAAAAGAACTTATCATGGGCAGTCTTGACAGGGGCTATAAAACTAAGCTTCCTTTTACTAGAGAATAAAACTAAGCCAAAGTAGAGAACAGAAAGTGAATGTTTTAAAGTATTACTGTGAGAGTCCATGAGATTTTTTATTTATTTAATAAGAACAAGTATGAATAATATACATTAAATATATAGTCAAGGACAGACAATTAAAATATTTTTATGCTTACTGGTATTATATTCCTACAACGTTTCTGAGAAATACAAAATAAAGCCCAGCAGGGCACCAGGCTTCTGCCTGTAATCCTATAGTTCAGGAGGCTGAGACCTGAGGATCATGGATCAAAAATACCTGGGGGGAAAAACCCATGAGATTCTTGTCTCCAATTAACCACAAAAAAGTTGGAAGTAAAGCTGTGGCTCAAGTAGTATAGTGCCAGCGAAGGGAACAGTGCCTAGGCCCTTTGGCTATCCGGAAAAAAAAGGAAATAAAAAAGAATAAAATATCACATAACTGTTAGTTTGTCTTGATTAAAGTTTGTCTTTATAGGTTACCAAGCATCTTAATTGTTTTTATGTGTGGTGTTACATTAGCTTAAACATAGAGTCTCTTACTCTCCTTCCCTGAGTTTTTGCTCATGGCTGAACCTGTACCAATTTAGCCATGTTTTCAGTCCATCATCTTGCCATTATTTAGAGTTGGAGTCTAACAGACTTTTCTGTACCAGCTTTCTTCAAATCATAATCCTCTTGATTTCAGTCTCTTGGGCAACTGGGAATAAGGGTGTGAGCATTGAACCCTGGCTACCAAGCAACAGATTTTAAAATTATTGTACATTTATTGTTCTCCCAAGTCTGGCAATATACATGTAAAGTGCTAAACTGCTGATACCATATTATTTGCATTATATAAATATATAGTCATTTAATATCAATATTAGAAGATAATGTACATGAGTAATCCTGAATTTTATAGATATTTATTAAATAGCATAGTGAATTGAAAAATGTCATAATAATGACTGTTAAAAATTATGTTTCATTTCTTTCACAAGGTATGAAAAGAATTTGAAATATTTTTCCCCAAAATTAAGTTAAAATTATCTCTAAGTAGTTTACTTAAAAATGAGATGAGTTTCCTTTCCATTCAACTGAGCATTCCTCAGGGAAAAATTGGTTACTGATAATTATGGTATTTATGCAAAAACTATAGTATAATCACACAGATAAATGCACAAAACCAAAATGTATGTGGGCAGAGAAATCTAGATATGGTCTATTATAAATGTGATTTGTGAGAGATTCAAATATTCACAGGTAATTTAGATAGGATAGGTTAGATAGACTGGATGACATGTAAATTACAAATCTGCATAGTTACTTCCCTGTCAATCAGAGCACCCAATCTAGAATATTCCACTGTGAAGGGAAGGTCATCTGGATATTATATTGATCGCTCTTGTTATTTCAAGATTTTGAACTGACAGAAAGAAGAAAATTACTATTTAACTTTAAGGAAATATATATTTCAACTACTATATATGAAACATGGTCCTATGAATGGTTAAAATTGAGTTAATTTCAAGATTAATTCATTAAAGAGTCAATGTTCTCATAGGGCAAATTGAAAAAATAAAGAAATAAAATTCACATGTCATTTCAACACAAAATATTCCTCATTTAAACAACACCTTGAAAAAACATTCAATGGGAAATATAACAAACATGTTATTTAGATCCAAAAATTCACATGAATAAAACTAAACACCAAATTAAAATTTTAAAGAAAATGTTTGCATTGAACTCTGATTTGATTACCTTGAAACAACAACCACAACAAAAAAACCCTACTTGATATGTTATTAACTTATACTGCTGCTGGGAAACTTACTAAAAACTTCTCATAATTTGCCAAACCTAGAGTCACTGTAAAATCTTTCCATACAAAGTACAAAGCTTCAAAGTCTTAATCCTAAAATCAGTGGTTTTGATGTATTTGAGTCTCAGAATCTAGAGGCTTATCCAAGACTGAGGCAGTGGGATCAAAGCTTGTCTCCCAGAACCACGTCAAAAAGAGAATGGTTAATCATGTCTACTATAAAGGGGGCAGAAGAAGGGACTAGCACAACGCAACTGATACACATAAAATCTCTACGCCCAAATGGAGAGAACGGCTGTAAGTGACTTAATGAATTATTTCAATACTATTTGGAAATAAATGATGTTTTGGATTTTTGTGATTATCTGAATTAACCAAACTATATAATGTTTGTATGTATAAATAGATTATGAGTATTGTTGCCTATAAATAAGGGCCTTTCAGTCAAAAACCAAGAGAAAATGTTTTTTACTATTTAAAATATTTAACTCACTGAAAAGGACACCTACACATTATTAATATGCTTAATTTGAAATGATGGAAAATCTCTTGATTTAATTGGCAATAAATATCACATAAAGCATAATATTTAAATTTAAGTACTTCTTATGCAAGCTCCAAGTGGGTTTATGGGGAAAAGATTACTTCATAATAGCAACTTAATCAATTAATTGTTTTCTGCACACAGATCTACTTTAGGTGTAATTAAAATATCATAACATTGAAAAAATATATTTAAATATATATCCATGATTACTAATGATATTCTTCTATTTACATTTGCTTCATATTTCTAACAAGTACATTCAAATGTGTAATATCTAAATTGATAATTATTTGGGAAGGTTTGATAAAGTGAACTTTTGGACATTTTGGTGTAAAATGAATATCTCCATTAGAGTATAGTATACTAAGTGTATAGCATTCACAAATGAAATAATCTATATTCAAATTTTTCTTTATAGGAAGAAGAAGATTTTTCTTTCCAAAACCAGTTTTTCCTTCATATATATTTAATAATAAGTCTCTTTAATGCATGAATCCTTAAGGATGTGTTTGCAATAATAATTTGTAAAACTTTTAATTTGTGGATATTACTTTGAAAACTCTCCCTCTTCCTCTTTCTCTCCCTCCTGCTTCCTCCCTCCTCCCCCTCCTCTTTTTTTCCTGCCCTTCCTGCATCAGAGTTCTCTTTCTCTTTGGTATCTCTTTCTCCTTCCTCCTTTACTGTCTTCTTTACTGACCCTATCAAAACGTTACTAAGTAAGTTAACCATTCAAACAATTGTTTTCATTTGATTGGTGTTTTCTATATGGTAGCTCACCAGTTTTATTCTAAAATCCCCAAATGTCAGTTTATGAGTAGAATGTAACTTGATCAACGTCACCCTTTTGTACAACTACTTAAAAGATAATGAAGGAAGGGAAGAGAAAGGGAAAGGGGAAAGGAGGGATAGGAGAAGGAGGCAGGGAAGGAAGAGGAGAGGGGAGGGGAGGGAAGAGGAGGAAAGAGACAAAGGAAAAGTAGCCCTACATATGGGAAACCATCTTTCCATCACAATTCTGTTGTGGTAAAGACATGGTTCTCTATTTATTTTATGTTTTATTAGTATCAATTAATTGTGTGATGAGATTACATTAAGTTTATACAAGTCTATTTGTACTTACAATGCATCTATGGTTTATTGGGTACAATTGGTAGACTTAGCAGAATTTGTAGCTTGTAGTATGTTCGTTATGTGTATATATCTGTACATTGTTCCAAAATTTCATAAATAATTTCCTTTGTATATTCTGTTTGTATGAATTTAACTTCTCCATTTGTTGATATGCATAAGAAGCATCTTAGACTAATAATTTTGACCTTTAAATTGGAAGCGTTTGAACTTGCAATTTCCCCTGTAGTTACTGCTTTCATTGTACTCTATACTTTGACATGTTTATATTGCTATTCTCATTCAAATAAAATAATTTTGACATCCCTTTTGACTTCCAATGTGTTTTTATTATTGTGTTATTTGATTTCCAAACACTCTGAGATTCCTACAATTTCTTTTCACCTGTGGGGTTCTGGTTCAAATTCATGGAGAAATGTGAATTCCTTGGCTAAATTTTAAATTAGATTTAGATTATAGTATGCCATAGCTCTTAGTCGGTCCTTTGTCATGTGTCATATGTAGTTGATAAAAAATGTATTCTGTAGTAACCGAGGTTCTAAATATGTTCATTAAATTAATTAGTAATACTGAGAATGTGTTTTTATATTCTTGCTAATTTTCTGTGAAGATGTTCTAACACTTATTCAGGAAATACTGTTGTTAAATTAGATGTTTCAATTTTCTATGTATTTCTTCAATTCTGCATTGTGTGTGTGTGTGTGTGTGTGTGTGTGTGTGTGTGTGTGTGTGTGTGTGTGTGTGTGTGTTTGTCCATAGATGTCCTTCAAGTATTTATTGGACTTTTTTTTTAAAAAAGATACTTATAACTGTTACAGTAGCAATTGTAGTCAATTTTAAAAAAGAAATTTTCCCACTTTGTGTCCAGTAACATTCTTCCTCTAGGAGTTCACTTTGTTTGATGAGTTTAATATGCCATTTCTTCTTTGATTAATGTTGCCATATATATATATATATTACATTTTTGTGTCTTTTAATATAAAAAACATCATTATATACAATATCTAATTGATTTTTTTGTCAGTTGTAGGGCTTGAACTCAAGGCTAGCACTCTACCACTTTGAAACATAGCACCACTTCTGTTTTTTTTTGTTTTTATTTTTGGGTTATAAAGTGGAGATAAGAGTCTCTTGGACTTTGCTACCTTGGCTGGCTTCAAGACATGATCTTCAGATCTCAGCTTCCTGTGTAGCTATAATTATATGCATGAGCCACCAGGATATTTATTTTTTAAACTGAGATAATCTGGTTAGTTTTTAGTACAACTATGCAAATGCTTGCATTGGGTCTGTCATTATATTTTTAGTTTGTAATTTTGGTTGTTTTGATTTGTTTTGTTTTTGAATCTTTTTGTTATATTCTCTTTAGTCTTTTATTGTTACATAAATATTGTAGTGTATCATTTTGATTTCTCTGTTGATTTCAAATACAGTTGTGTGGTTTAACTGTGTTTAGTGAGTATAATAAAATTATAATAATATATTTAATGAAGTAGTAATCTTTTCTGATAAGTTATTCCAACTACCTACCTGTATTATTTTACTATCCTTTCTTTCTACTGTTATAACTTACACTCTAGATCTTTATAATTTATGAGCATACTAAATTATTGGGATCATAAACTAATACAGTATATTAATGACTTGGCTAGTGTATTTCTTCAGGAAAAACTTAAAGAAACCTAAAACTATAATTTCAAGACTTAATCTATAGACTGAAGATGGAATGTGTTAGATATTATATTGTAGAACTTTGAATTTGAACATATTCACCTAGGATGGAACATATCAGCTAGCCCAGCTGCAAGTTTACATAATACTTTCCTAAATAAATTCCAATTTTAGCTGGCCAAATATTGGTTCTTCTTTCTCAGACCAAATCAAGTCGCCTTCCTTAAGAAGAAAATGGAGCTAATTTTCAAGATCATCTTCATGCTGAGCAGAAAGTATTCTTGCCCCAAGGAGTTACCGGAGCAAGGAAACTGTCTCATGCATATACACAATTCACAAAAGCTATAGAAAGTATTCAAGAATTGATGTTTCTCAATTTGTTTTCTGCTTTGTTGTCAGTTAGTTGTAAGTGGTCATATGTTTTTATTTAATGTTTTTTAATGTCCATTCTATTGTTGATCTATTTACTTCTAGAGAGCTATCAGCCATTATTGATCTCAATATTGGAGTGCCATGGACTATACATTTTCACTATTGTAAAGTGATAAATAGAGAATGTAAAGAACTTTAAAGCTAAAGGCAAATGCTTGCATTTTACATTTTATTAACATCCATTATTTGTACAAGAGTGGTTCCTTTTAACATATTTATATACATGCAGTGTGTTCTGTTGATCAAACTCATCCCTCATCCTTCTTTGACCAAACCAATCCCAGTAAGTAAGCTTCACAGTTCCAATTTCACATAGATATATAATGCAATTTTCTCATATTCCTCCTCCTTGACCCATCCAGTTTTCCCTCCCCTTCCCCTTCCCTCTGACCAGACCTGTTTTTCTAAACTGCGTAATGTAAAGATGTCTCAGGATATCAGGGTGTCATGAAGGAATATGGACAGAAGAGATGGCTACTACAAGAATCCAAGAATGCCCTTCTTGGGCAGGCAGTCTCCCACTTTTTATCCCTAACACATTCCCTGTCCAATGTCTTCAGCCTTGTTGACCTTGGGGTGCTGGCTCCATTTTACATATCGTATTAGGCACTTAGGTTGAGAGGTGTCAGGAAGCGGGCAGGTTGGTTAAGGCTTAACTAAATGTAGCTTTTCCTTAGTGCAACTTTTTCTTTTGAAAGGGTTCTTAGCAATTTCTCCTTTCAGTTGAGGCCAGTTATTCTTTTATATTTCAAGCTTGCAATTAAATTTATATCTTTGGTAGAAAAAAATGATTTCCATTTCCCGCACTTATTTGGGAAAAACACAGCCAAGAAGGGAATTGCATCTAATGCTGTACATGGCAGCAATGATGCTGCCTGAAAGAACAGCTCATTTAAATAGTTTTAATTAAGCCAATGGAAAACTGTGATTCCTGATGGGCTAGAATTCAATAAAGCTGAGATAACCAGCTGGGCAAAGAAAAGCTCAGAAGGCAAAGGCAAAGAAACAACCAGAAGAAATCCAACCAGGGAGAGCAATGTTACTGAATATCAACAGCACACCCTGGAGAGAAATCAAAGCATGAAAAATTCACTAACTCCCATTTGGAAATAGAGCCCTATGTGTTTTGTCTCCCAAAGCCACATTCTAAACTTTTATATATTTGTGAAAAATTAACCTTGAGTCTTTTAAATTGAAAGGTTTAAATTTAACCATTCCTCTACTTAAAATGAACTATTCAGGAATTCCAAGAGTAATGTTCAGAGAAGAATCTTTAAAAAAAAATGTTGTGTATACTAGTCTCAATGTCAAACAAAATGATTCATTTTTTCAGTCCCCAGAGTAAAGTATAAATGTATTGTAAAATATTAGGAGTAAATGTAAGGTCTAGCAATCGATTACAATTAATACAGTATAGACAGGATCGTAAAAGTAGCAGATTAGATAGTAAGTGATCTGATCAGAGAGCCAAGACTTGAAACATGATGTACAGTTTAGAGGCTGAAATGTTTTAAAAATTGGAGATAGGTGGCCAGAGGCCTCCAGGCTTCCAGAGAAAACACTTTTAAAAATAAAAATTTCTATCCAGGCGCCGATGGCTCATGCCTGAGTTGTAGTTACTCAGAAGGCTGAGATCTAAGGATCACAGTTCAAAGCCAGCCTGGGCAAGAAAGTCCATGGAACTCTTATCTCCAGAAAACTGGAAACTGTGCTGTGGCTCAAGTGGTAGAGCACTACGCCTGAGCTGAAATACTGAGGGACAGTGTTCAGGCACACAGTTCAAGCCCCACAACCAAAAAATTTAATTAATTAATAATTCTGGGACCAACTAATTTCTGTATAAAAAACATAGATACCTTTCAAATATAAATTATATAATTACATACCATGTATATATTGAAAAACTCAGATGCAAAAGACAAATAGGGTGATTTTTAAAAATTAAAAACATAGAAGACAGATTGTGACTTTATATTAGGCAATGTTTTCTCAAACATATCCCAAACACAGATACTAGAACAACTATTTGTTTCTGTTTGGGAGTGTGCACTTGAAAATCTTTTGCAGATGTAAACTAAGAGACACATGTAAGCAAATACATAACTGGGCACCAGGTGCTCACGCCTGTCAGCCTAGCTACTCAGAAAGCTGAGATCTGAGGATCACCACTCAAAGACAGCAGGCAGAAGCGTCTATAAGACTCTTATCTCCAATAAACCAGCAGAAAACTGGATGTGGCATTGTGGATCAAGTGATAGAGTACTTACCTTGAGCTGAAGAGCTCAGGGACAGCACCCAGGCCCAGAATTGAAGTCCCATGATGTACCAAAAAAGAAAGAACGGAAAGAAAGAAAGAAAGAAAGAAAGAAAGAAAGAAAGAAAGAAAGAAAGAAAGAAAGAAAGAAAGAAAGAAAGAAAGAAAGAAAGAAAGAAAAGAGAAAGGAAGGAAGGAAGGAAGGAAGGAAGGAAGGAAATGGATAGCAACCTGTCTTATGTAAATAGAAAAACAATACCTATGCTCATCAATGGTAGGCTTTACAAATAAGTATAATACATTCATAAAATGGCATTCAATTAATCATAAACATGTTTTATAAAAGTATAGCTTTGCATACACAAATCTGACATTCATATTTCTTGAAAATAACATTACATAGATTAAGCGCAGCATTATCCAACCTTTATAAAGAAGAAACTGTAAAAGCAAAAAATGTGATTGCTTGTGTACATGTATATCACAATGTAATACTATTAATAGGTTTCACCTCTATCAGACAAATCATCAGGATTTTATCATAGAATTAATGACATTAAATCTTTGTAATGGACTATAAAGAAGTGATGACATTTGTTTTTCTGTACTTTCTACCATGGGTATACCTTAAAGAATAGCCATCTTGGAAAGAAAACTGTTTCTTACCAGAGAAATAAGATTTATCTGCTGGTGCCAGGATATGGGACTTCTCAGTCCCCACAATTTTGGGATTTTTTTTCATTGGTCACAAGGATTTCGTTATAGTAGTAAAAATGAACTCTGTGAGTGTATGTGTGTGTGAGTGAATGCACCTTGTCACAAAAGAAAAGAGGAATGAGAAAAACAATATTCCAAATCAACAGTATTTATGTCTTAGAAAAAGGGAGGAAAGGGATCAGGGAGTCTCATACTAGCTGAAAAAAATTAGTAATACCTTAATTCTATGTGATTATGTTTACGTCATTTGTTAAATTATAACCATGTTCCACATATTTTTATAGGCACATATGCAAAACATATAAATGAATAGGGTGACTGAAAAAGGCAGAAAATTGCATAAGATAAATGGAATCAAATTTGTGCAGTTGTGAATTTAAAATGTCCACAGAACATGCATTATTTTGCACAGTAGATTTTGGTAATTTCAGTCTAAGAAACTCCAGGTAATACTTTTCCTTCTATAATTAGCATAGCTTACCCTCAGTCCATTTTTGTTTGAATTCTGCATGGGGGGGCACAGACTATTTTGGCCACATCTTAGGATGCTGTGTTTGGGCGAATCTTGACCATAGTATTTAGCAAGACTTTAACCTTCACTAGACATCTCTGTACCTCTTGATTCCTTGATTATGTCTGACTTGAGTCTTCTAAACTCCTTTTAAAAAACTTATGATTGAACCCTTTGATTTTGTGTAATTCAAATGGTAACATTTTATACTGTGGTAAGCAGGTAATTTGCCTGTGAAGAAAGGCTCTTGACTTTGTGAAAAATGCTTCCCTTCCCGTTACTGGAAATACATAACTTCTTATTCTCTCTGTGAGTTTTCCATTACTATTTCATTTTTCACAAGCAACAGACTATTTCTAGACCATACATTCATTTGTCTCTTGTAATTTCAGTATTTCATTTGCTTTGAGGATCATTTTCTATGGTAATACCAAGTCACTGTATGTTAAACATTATTTGCTGAGAAATAATCATCTCCAAACCTCTATTAATTTTTAAATTATTTCATTGAAACCCTACGAAGTAGATCTTTCTGAGTGGTCTAACTTTTTAATAAATTTTAGCTTTGCTGATGTATGAAAACAGAAAATATCTACCCTTCCTTGCCATCTAATGCCCTTACTGCTTATACTCATCTAAGGCTATCATGTTTTCAACTTCCCTATGGATTGAAAAAAAAAATAGAGTCTTTGTGGAGGGGAAGGAAAAAAAAAACAAGTTGTTTAAATAGGGATACAGGTGGAAATATTGCAACAATGAGATGTACAAGACGTTATGTGGAAAAATGAACTTTACAACTTTGGTGGGGAGGGGCTGGGAAGGGATGCTAAGGGGAAACAATGCTTGATAAGAAATGTACTCATTACCTTGCTCATGTAATTGTAACCCTTCTGTACAGTATTTTCATAATAAAAAACGTATTAATTTAAAAAACCCTAGACTTCAAAGACCATAGAGTAAATTGTCTGAACCTCCCCTTTCCCTTAAACCTGACTTCACTTGTATTTGCTCTGTTTCACTTCTTCCTTTAGAGATTTTAGTTACTCGGACATTTGCCAATGAGACTTAGTAAAGACAAGTGTTGTCTTTGAGTATACAGAGTTTTGTTCTTATTCATGTTCTAACAAGGCTTATGTCTTTCAGGGTGACCATCATTCCACACAAGCAGCCCAAACACAGACACCAGGTCTATATGCCTTTGCCTAGACTCATTTTACCACACCTAGACTGCCTTCTGTTTATTAGGAGTGTGGAGCTGCAAATATATTTTTATTAAGTATTTTCCTTAATTTAGTTATGGCAAAATAAAATAAATTATGCACTGTCTTTCACATTTCTTGTAATATCATCTTGGAAACATCTGCTCAAGAACATGCATCCATTATTGCTGACGCTCACTATATTCCATTTGAGGCTAAATAATGACATTACAGTTTTGGATCATTCTAGGATACTTGCCATTCCTTTTCTCAATATCAATATCAAAGTTCATTTTTTGGGGGGTGGGGTCTGGTGGTGGGCCTGAACTCTGGGCCTGGGCGCTGTCCCTCAGCTCTTCAGCTCAAGGCTAGCGCTCTACCACTTGAGCCACAGCGCCACTTCCGGATTTTTTTTTCTGCTTATGTGGTGCTGAGGAATCGAACCCAGGACCTCATGCATGCAAGGCAAGCGCTCTACCACTGAGCCACCTTCCCGGCCCCAAAGTTCATGTTTTTTATGTGGGTGCCTTATTAATGTTTGAAAAAAAGCTGAATCTTCTGTATAAGAAGTGGTTGTACCCAGGTATTTACTCAGTGGATTTGGGTTCTGTCCTACTCACACATTTAAGATGCTTGTTTTAAAAACCATTTTTTAATTTGGTTTATCTTTTATATATTGTTTGTCTTTTTAGTGTGTCATTTGGGATAACCTTCTCTGCCAATGAATGTAGAGGGCATGGCAAAGAAGACAGACACATACAAATATTGGTGAAATGAATACTTAGATAGGTATATATTACTTTAAAAAGCTGATCAAAAATCATTTTCACAGTGTGGAGTCTAGTCAGGAATGGCTGAGCGTGAAGTGTTTGAAGCTTTACCACCTGTGCAGAGTGTTGTCTCAAATATATAATTTAAGACGCAAGGTGCTCTGGAGAAAATATACTGAAAAAATTCAAATTAAAAATTTATAAGACAAAGTTCAAAAATTACATACACATACATACGTACACATATTTATTTATTTATTTATTTATTTAAAGATTGCTTTCCTTCTTACTTCCAGGAACGACAACTATACCCTAATGAGTTTTCAGTAACTTAGTCATATGTGTTCTCAAGTAATTTAGAACACAAATGAGATTGCATATAATGATTTTGAAGTATAGTCATTAAAATAATTATAAAATAATAAGTATTCATAGTTCAAATAGATCAGAAAACAGATAAATCATCTTCAGCAACAATACAACACTGATAAACAAATCTCTTTTTTAGATATCTCAGCAGACTATAGTTTTATAAAGAGATTTGAATAAAGTTGTCCAAAGGGAGAAAAGGTAAAAGTAGAGGAAAATAATATATCAGGTTTCAGAAATCCCCAGTGCCCTCTTTCTCCATTCTCTCCAATACATCACACACACACACACACACACACACACACACACAGAGACTGAAATAGTTATTTTTCATATTTAGCTATTAATACTTCTGTTTTTTATTTCGTTATTTTTTTTATTTCTTTATTTTGTTGGTTGTGGGGCCTGAAATCTGGGCCTGGGTGCTGGACACTGTCCCTTAGCTCTTCAGCTCAAGACTAGCATTCTACCACTTGAACCACAATACCACTTCTGGCTTTTTCTGCTCACGTGGTGCTGAGGAATTGAACCCAGGGCCTCATGAATGTGCGGCAATCATTCCATCACTGAGCCAGCTTCCCAGCCCAGCCCCAAGACTTTTAAAATAGAAGAAAATTTGGAAAATTGTGTCCAATTCAAAACAAGTCCTGAAAAGTTACTTATAAAGTAAATATGAGAGAAATATCTAGTTTGTATCCTTCTAAGTTGCCAAACAGTCTAGAATAAAAACCAATTTGAAATTTCTCTTAAACTAAACAGAAAATATGTGTGAAAATATTGTGAAAATATGTGTGGATATTCCTTCATAAGTCTGTTGTTTATTTCCATGCCTTATAAACATAGATAGATAGATAGATAGATAGATAGATAGATAGATAGATAGATAGATAGATAGATAGATAGATAGGTAGGTAGATAGATAGATAGATAGATAGATAGATAGATAGATAGGCAGGCAGGGAGACAGGCAGGCAGACAGACAGACAGACAGAAATAGATTGTAGAGAGATATGCATATATCTATCCTTTGTTACAAATATATAATGCATTTTTCAATAAATATTGAAGTGTGTAAATGAAAATCACTTGTTCTAGGAATGCCTGTAATATTATGATAGAAATCAATTAAGATTCATCAACAGGAGTAAAATTGAAAGTCATGAGCAGGGTTTCAGTCCCACCAGTCATGAAACAGGTAGATATATCACACTTGGATATCCCTGAAGACGTGTACATGGAAAAAACTGTTGAGATACTATAGAAACAGACAAAATTGAAAGATCTGTATTAGAAAAATTTTATGCATATGTATTGCATGGGAGTATGAAATATTTCTTTATTTCTTTCATTATAACCACATTAAATTAAAAAAAAATTTCTGCAAAAGCAAAAATAAAAACCAACAACAACAATTAAATCTTTATTACAGTCTGGCTTACATTTTTGCAGTGTTGATAATTCTAAATTTAAAATTAAAGCAGCATATACTTCCTGATTATTTACTCAGTTAAAGACACTAATATGGAATATATAAAGTACAAAACCAATACCTACTCCTAAAACATTAAAGGATACAATAGCATATTCATATATTAGTGAACTTTATGGAAAATACTGAACTTCCTTTTCATTACATACATTCATTGAGACCTATTACTTGTTGCACTGATTTCTTAAAACACACACACACACACACACATATATATATATATATACATATATATATTATAAAGGTGATGATTAGGGGATTAGAGTTACATAAGTAAGGTGATAAGTACATTTCTTCTTGAACTCAGGTTCTTGAGCTTACTAAGTAGGTGCTGCACTGCTGGAGCCACATTTCCAATTTTGTGGAAAGTGTTTGAAAACATATCAGTAACAGTATTTTTTTGTGGAGGACAAAAAAAATGTATGTTTTTAAACAGAAAGCAGTTGAGGGAAATGGAATTTCAGGAAGAAAGATCGAATGGACAAGTAGGAGAAAATTGACAATCAAATCATTCTAAGTATACAATCCAATCGGAATTTAAATATGAAAGTATAATAAGATGAAACTGACAAAAAAAACTACAGACAGTGCAAAAAAAATTCATAGTTTCTTAGGAGAACACATTGCACTTATATTTGCCAGGATCACCTATATTCCACACTTACAAGAAGGATTATAAAATATAGAATATATACATACATTTAAATATATATACATAAATAAACAAAATGGTTATAAGTAGGGAACAGAGCACAACATCTATGCATGTTTATATTTAAGAAACACTATTGAGGGCTGGGAAGGTGGCTCAGTGGTAGAGTGCTTGCCTTGCATGCATGAGACCCTGGGTTCAATTCCTCAGCACCATGTAAGCAGAAAAAGCCAGAAGTGGCGCTGTGGTTCAAGTGGTAGAGTATTAGTCTTGAGGTGAAGAGCTCAGGGACACTGCCCAGACCCACAGTTCAGGCAGGAGGAGGAGGAGGAGGAGGAGGAGGAGGGGGAGGAGGAGGGGGAGGAGGAGGGGGGGGGAGGAGGAGGGGGGGAGGAGGAGGGGGGAGGAGGAGGGGGGGAGGAGGAGGAGGGGGAGGAGGAGGAGGAGGAGGAGGAGGAGGAGGAGGAGGGGGGGGAGGAGGGGGGGGAGGAGGGGGGGAGGAGGGGGGGGGAGGAGGAGGGGGGGGAGGAGGAGGAGGAGGAGGAGGAGGAGGAGGAGGAGGAGGAGGAGGAGGAGGGGGGGGAGGAGGGGGGGGAGGAGGAGGAGGAGGAGGAGGGGGGGGAGGAGGGGGGGGAGGAGGAGGGGGGGGGAGGAGGAGGAGGAGGAGGAGGAGGAGGAGGAGGAGGAGGAGGAGGAGGAGGAGGAGGAGGAGCACTTTTGGGAACATAAAAGAGAGGAACTGTGATGACTGTGGAAATATGAAAATCATACAAAGAAGAATAGACATAATAAAAGGTAGTAGACATGTACTACTTATTGAAAATAAGGGTAACCATGTGACCTATGCTTCTTTGGGCCTGGCTTAGAGAAGATGAGCAGAAAAGCTCAATAGCTATGTACATATGACCATATAAGATGATGCTGAGCAAAATGAACTCCAAGACATGGACACAAGACATTTTCTCTTGGTTGTTGTTGTTTTTAATGTACTAATTGATTTTTTTTGTTTCCTCTGTATGTGCTTCCACCTATGGTATGTCCCCTGTTGTCACTGTATTTGATTCTGGTACCAGGGTATTGTATATACATTTATTTGAATTAGGGAAGGGAAGGGGAACAAGAGAATGGTGAGGCAAAGGACAAGGAGGGGAACCAGTGCAACAGCAATATACACAAGACAATATGTTGGAAATGGTCTGTGCAACTGGAGGGTGGGGGGTGGAGGGAAAGGAAAGTAGGAGAAAAAAGAAGGAACAAATTTGACAAGAAATGTACTTATTACCTTGCTTATATAATTGTAACCCCTCTGTATATCACCTGAACAATAAAAAACTTAAAGGTAGTAGAATCAAGATTTAAAATTGTAAAATATTATAATTAACCTCAGAAAATAGGAAGATGAAACAGATATTCAATGAACTAATGAATGACCTCCTTCCTCCTTCAGAGAGAGAAAAGAAGGTGAGGACATAGAAAAAAAGATGTACAAGACACTATGTTGAAAATAGCTTTACAACTTGGGGGGAGGGAGGAGTTGGAAAAGTGGGAGGGAAGGGATGGTAAAAACAAAGGAGGAGGTAACAATGCCTGATAGGAAATGTACTCATTACCTTACTCATGCAACTGTAACCCCTCTGTATAGTATTTTTACACCAAAAGTATATAAAAAATTAAAAACACACACTCATATCCCTAAAAAAAGTAGATACCAATAAATGAAAGATTATAAACAGGCAGAAATACTGAATAAGAAGAATTGACCACAAACTTGCCATGCATGCTTCTAATTCTAACTAATCTTGAAGACAGCCCTTGCAGAGTTCAGGCAATTTTATCTCTAAATAAACAGCAAAAACAAAGCTGGACTCAAAGCCACACACAAAGGTGTGGCTCCAGTGGAAGAGCACTAGCTGCTAGCAAAACATCCAAACAAGAATACTGAGGTCTAGCACTAGTACTGGTGTGCCAAAAAGTAAGTAATCAATTACCTAGCTTATTAAATAAGATAAATGCTGAAATAAGGATACAGGATGACCCATTGTAACAATGAGATGTACAAGACACTATGTTGAAAACGAACTTTACAACTTTGCAGGGGGGAAGGGGAAGGGATGGTAGGGGAAAAACAAAGGAACAAAGGAAGAGGTAACAATGCTCGATAGGATTAGGAAATGGACTCATTACCTTGCCTATGTTACCTCTTCTGTACAGTCTCTTCACAATAAACATATATATTTAAAATTAAAAAATAAAGAAACCTGCATAATTTACCTTTTCCTAGTGTATTTTTTAAAACCATCAATTCTATTTACGTGTAGATTTATAGGAATATTCTAGTTCCCACATGTGAGAGAAACCATGCAACCTATGTTTCTTTGGGTGTGTACTTCACTTTGTATGATTTTTTCCCAAGGTAAATATCTTCCAGAGCATTGCATTTGAGAATCTAATTTTTTTAATAAATAGGACATGGCTAGTACAAATTTTCTGCTCATCTTCATTGATATGTTGTCATATTTGATTTTATATTATTAGAAAATTACAGCAAAGATTGTTTTGAAAACTACTAGATAGAATAAGTCAGGCAATTAAACCTCCAGAAATACATTGCACTACTCTTCTTTGAAATAATAAAATGAAATAGACATTTTAATATATACTTATTGAATAAGCTATATGCTAACTTTCGAAATGAATACAAATCTTTCACTGAAATTTCTCCTGTGTCTGGAATAAATTTAATTTGTACTGTTAATATAATCATCTGTAGTTATTCTTCAGATGGTTACAACATTATGTTAGACTGGTATTTTATAATATTTAAACTTATTACCAAAGGAATGTTCAAATTATCTCTCTGCTTTATTCAAATAGGACTGTATCTAAATTAATCATGCATGTAATTCTGTATCAAAACAATATTTACTTCATGTCTTGTTTATGTTCTAAAAAGTAGGAAATAGAAACAGATGGACATATAGATACATGTATGCATATATACATGCATACTTAGAGGTAATATAAACACAAATGATGGTTATGGATGTAGACTATCCTGATGTTATTTGAGATGAGCCAATGTGTATCTATGTGTATAAATATATATATATTTATATTAAAGATTATATATATTGAATAAGGTCAAAGAAATAAGAAAATACATATTATTGAGAAAATATTATCATTCTATATGTTTAGTTTACTTCTGAGTCAACAAAATTATTAACTATATATTTTTATGATACATTCTATAAAAGTTTTTCCATATTTCTGTATAATTCAGATCATACAATATTACAGTTCCTTAATTTTTTAATGAATTCAGGTGCATCTGAATGAACACTATACATTTCCATATATGTGATTTTAAACCGATTTCTATTTCCAAGTCCCAGGATTGTCAGAAGAAAAGGGAGGCAGGTTTGCTGATAGAAAAATGGCATCCATTCACAGAAACTTATGATGGCTATGAATGGAAACTCTGAAATATATTGAGCACCATTTTTTAAAACAAAATGAGTGTCCAACTGAAGCAGTTCTTGCACAGATTTATTAATATATTTTAGTTATAACATAACTTGGCAAATATAATGCATTTTATTTTATTTTGTTATTCAAATGAGAGAAAAATCTTTCTGATATTCAAGTGGCAATCAGAAAGAACAAGACATATAACAACCTACTATTTATAATAAATTATTCTCTTACTTCTATGATGCAACTAGGCTCACAACAGCAACTTCAATCTTGTAAGTAATTCACCCAATTAAAAATGAATTCACCATAAAATTCATGTATATTTTACTCAAGTACTTCATAACTTTTCAACAAAATGCTAGCAGAATGATTTTCCCAGTATATTGACAAATTATTCTCTAAATCACATAGGATTTATCCCCAGGATGCAAGGATGGTTTAATGAAATTAAATAGTGAATGTGATATACTGAATTTATACAATAATTGTTACCAACTTTGGATCATACCAATACATACATGAACTAGTTCATACATTCAACATCCTTTTATTACTATGAACTCTTAATGAGTAAGATATAGAAAAAAATGTATCTTGGTTTAATATAAGTCATCTAAAGCAAAGTTATAGCAAACTCAACAATGAAATGCTGAGAATGTTTTCTCAAGATATGACACAATATATGTGATTAAAATTGATGATAGCCCCACCCCACCTCCCAAAAAAGAACGATGTATTGCATTTACAGGCTGAATAGACTTGTTTAATTTCTTAACTAGGTGAATCTAGAATTGAGGGGAACCATGGGACCGAAAATGTATCCACATAGATACTGGTGATCATGCGATGCACCGGCATAAATACCGCGAGGTAGGCTGGGTAAACCTGTGGGAACGGTGGAAATACAGCTGATTCAATAAAAGGAGGAAACAAAGAATCAAAGGCAGACAAGGAAGGGAGGCAAACGGGTAAGTTTCTTCATTACCCCTCTCTGGGTGGCACCAAGGAAGATTCTTTTTGAAGCTCTTTGCTTAATTCCTAAATATCCAGTAAAAAGCTCTTGGAAAAGTCTATTCTATGTATACTAATCCTATTTCGATCACTAGTGAACATAGAAGTGTGTTGCTCTCTGCTTTTCAACTCCTCCTGCCCTGTTCTTTTTTATTTCACGGTTTTATTACTTTATATTACAACTCCCATGTAAATATAGTGTGAGTATTATTTTTAAGTAGTTGTACAAAGGAGTTGCCATTTAACGAAGCACTTTATGAATACAATATACCTTGATCAATGTCACCCCTTCCAACGTTCTCACCCATCCCAGTCCGTGCCCACTCCTTTCCTCGCTGTCGAATATACATGTATTCTTGTCGGCATTTCTCCCTTCTCTTCATTCATCTATTCCTTTCGAGTGTGTGCTTCCTGGGGTTTTATTCAACTTAGACTTTTCATTTCCATGGAATTACACTATTTGAATCTTCCATATTTCAATCAACACACATGTATACACTTGCAAACAGTATTATTCTGTAATTCTTTTTCTTTATCCTTATGGTTAGGGACTGGTGGCCTAATGTCAGGCCCTGAGCTCTGCCCAAGCTTTGTTGTTTTTAACAGGTGAGGACTGTTTCTTGAGGAACGGCCAGGGGCACAGACCTTCCTACGGATTTGGAGGTTGTGCCCCATTCTGAACAACCTTTTTGTGTTCAAGAATAGAGTTTTACCATTGAGCAATAGCTCCAATGCTGGCTTTTTTTGTGTGTGTGGGAGGGGGGAGGAATGGCCAACTGGATGTAAGAGACTTATGGACTCTCCTACCCTAGCTGACTTGGAAGCACAGTCTTCAGATCTTTTTTTTTTTTAATTTAATTTAATTTTATTGTGAACATAGTGTACAGAGGGGTTACAATTACATGAGCAGGATAATGCGTACATTTCTTACCAAGCATTGCAGCCTCCTCCTTTGTTTACCCTTCACATCCCTTCCCAGCCTCCCCCCTCCCCCCCAATCCCAATCCTTCTCCCTCCCCCCCCCACCGACATTGTAAAGCTTGTTTTTGACATGACAACTTGTACTTCTCATTGTTGCAACAGGTCCACCTGTATCCTTAAACGACTTGTTTTTCCCCATCTCCTCCACAAGTTATACTGACATCAAATATAGTGAAAGCAGGGGTTATACTGTGGGAGAGGGACATACAAAACAACAAAGAAATAATCTTATAAATGCGTTAGAAACACATGCATGAAAGAAAAAAACATTAAAATACATATCTAAGGGTTTATTTTCCTAACATCACATTATCTGACCTTTTCCGCTTGACTCATACATATACTAGATATTGCAAATAAGGGAAACCATGGGACCTATGTTTCTTTGGGCCTGGCTTACTTCACTTAATTTTTTCCAAGTTTTTCCATTTCCTAACAAATGGGGCAATGTCATTCTTTCTGATGGAGGCATAGAATTCCATTGTGTATCTATACCACATTTTCTTGATCCATTCATCTACTTAGGGACATCTGGGTTGGTTCCATATCTTAGCTATGGTAAATAATGCTGCAATAAACATTGTTGTGCTGGTAGCTTTAGTGTGGTCTTGTTTGTAAACATTTGGGTAAATGCCCAAAAGTGGGATTGCTGGGTCATAGGGGAGATCTATGTGAAGTCTTTTGAAGAACCTCCATACTGCTTTCCAAAGTGGATGAACAAGTTTACATTCCCATCAACAATGAAGTAAGATTCCCTTCTGTCCACATCCCCTCCAGCATCTGTTGTTGTTAGAGTTCTTGATTTTTGCCATTCTAACTGGAGTGAGGTGGTATCTCAATGTTGTTTTGATTTGCATTTCTTTTATGGCTAGGGAGGTTGAGCATTTCTTCATGTGTCTATTGGCCATCCTTCTTTCCTCTTCAGAGAAGTTTCTCTTTAAGTCATTAGCCCACTTATTTATTGGGCAGTTGTTTCTTTGAGGATTTGTTGTTCGGGGATTTAATTTTTTGAGTTCCAAGTATATTTTAAATATGAGATCCTTGTGGACAGAAAGGAACCTTACTTCATTGTTGGTGGGAATGTAAACTTGTTCAACCACTTTGGAAAGCAGTATGGAGGTTCCTCAAAAGACTTCACATAGATCTCCCCTATGATCTAGCAATCCCACTTTTGGGCATTTACCCAAATGTTTACAAACAAGACCACACTAAAGCTACCAGCACAACTATGTTTATTGCAGCATTATTTACCATAGCTAAGATATGGAACCAACCCAGATGCCCCTCAGTAGATGAATGGATCAAGAAAATGTGGTATATATACACAATGGAATTCTATGCCTCCATCAGAAAGAATGACATTTCCCCATTTGTTAGGAAATGGAAAGGTTTGGAAAAAATTATATTAAGTGAAGTAAGCCAGGCCCAAAGAAGCATAGGTCCCATGGTTTCCCTTATTTGCAATATCTAGTATAGGTATGAGTCAAGCGGAAAAGGTCAGATAATGTGATGTTAGGAAAATGAACCCTTAAATATGTATTTTAATGTTTTCGTTTCTTTCATGCATGTGTTTCTAACGCATTTATAAGATTATTTCTTTGTTGCTTTGTATGTCCCTCCCCCACAGTGTAACCCCCGCTTTCACTATATTTGATGTCAGTATAACATGTGGAGGAGATGGGGACAAACAAGTAGTTTAAGGATTCAGGTGGACCTGTTGCAACAATGAGAAGTACAAAATGTCATGTCAAAACCAGCTTTACAATGTCGGTGTGGGGGGGGGGAGGAGGGTATAATTGGGTGGGGGGAGGGGGGTAAAATTGGGTGGGGGGAGGGGGGAGGCGGGGAAGGGAAGTGAAGGGTAAACAAAGGAGGAGGCTGCAATGCTTGGTAAGAAATGTATGTATTATCCTGCCCATGTAATTGTAGCCCCCCTGTACAGTATGTTCTCAAATAAAATAAAATACAATTAAAAAAAAATAAATAAATATGAGATCCTTGTCCGTTGTATGGCTAGTGAAGATGGACATAGCTAGCAAAATTTTCTTAATAGATACCCAGAAACACAACAAATCAAAGAAAGATTGGACAAATGGGATTGCATGAAGTTGCAGAGCTTCTGCATGGCAAATGACATAGCTAGCAAGATCAATAGAAAGCCCACCGATTGGGAGAAGATCTTTACTAGCCATACAACGCACAAGGGTCTCATATCTAAAATATACTTGGAACTCAAAAAATTAAATCCCTCAACAACAAATCCTCAAAGAAACAACTGCCCAATAAATAAGTGGGCTAATGACTTAAAGAGAAACTTCTCTGAAGAAGAAAGAAGGATGGCCAATAGACACATGAAGAAATGCTCAACATCCCTAGCCATAAAAGAAATGCAAATCAAAACAACATTGAGATACCACCTCACTCCAGTTAGAATGGCAAAAATCAAGAACTCTAACAACAGTCTTCAGATCTTAACCTCAGATCTTAACCTTCTGAGAAGCTAGGATTAGAGGCACAAGCCACTAGAGCCTGGAAAAGCTTTAGTTCTTTATTCAAGTTCTATTTGGGAGAGGTCCCATGCTAAATCACAAGAGATTTTTAATTAAAGCAAAGTTAAAAACAACAACAACGATGGAAGCAATTTAATGCATTTGAAAATAGCCAATAAATACATTTTCAGATTTTTGTTAGTGACAAAAGTAGGAATCAATCTGAAAATGCACAGAATGATGCCTCTGTGTGTGTGTGTGTGTGTGTGTGTGTGTGTGTGTGTGTGTGTGTACATATTTTGTGCTCTTCCAGAGGCTTGAATTCATTTCCTAGACATGGTTCTTCATCTTTTGCTTAAGGCTAGAACCTTACCCTTGAGCCTCAGCTAGACTTCCAATGACAGAACAATGAAGGGAAAAGAGCATTGTTTTGTTTTCTTTGGGATAATATGGCCAAAAAATGCTTCCCCAGCAGGTAAAGAATGAAATAGAAAGAAAGGGTAAGTCAAGCAAGAACTTAGTGTCCTCTGGCAGAAAATTGTAAATGTAATGTCAACTTAAAGGGAACATTGATTTAAATCATACTTCGAATTCCAAATTTCCAAATAGTTGAAAAGTCTTAAATTAGTGAGATCATTATGACAAAATAAATATGTCTGTGAGTTGGACATTGCATATAGCTCTTTTTTTATAAATTTTTTTATTATTTTATTTTATTTTATTTTGTGAACATACTGTACAGAGGGGTTACAATTACATGAGCAGGATAATGCGTACATTTCTTATCAAGCATTGCAGCCTCCTCCTTTGTTTACCCTTCACATCCCTTCCCAGCCTCCCCCCCAATCCTCCCCCCCCACGCCCCTCCCCACCAACGTTGTAAAGCTCGTTTTCGACATGACAACTTGTACTTCTCATTGTTGCAACAGGTCCACTTGTATCGTTAAACGACTTGTTTTTCCCCATCTCCTCCACAATTATACTGACATCAAATATAGTGAAGGCAGGGGTTATACTGTGGGGAAGGGACATACAAAGCAACAAAGAAATAATCTTATAAATGCATTAGAAACACATGCATGAAAGAAAAAAACATTAAAATACGTATCTAAGGGTTCATTTTCCTAACATCAAATTATCTGACCTTTTCTGCTTGACTCATATATATATATGCATATAGATCTTTTTTATTCTACCATCAGTAAAGGAGGATGAGTCCAGAAGTTTTTAAATGATCAATTAGATAATATTTATAAAATGTTTTAAAGATGAAAATTGCTGTTATTTTAAATATTTTTATCATAAAATACTGTACAGAGGGCTTACAGTTACATGAGCAAGATAATGAGTACATTTCTTATCAAGCATTGGTACCTCCTCCTTTGTTTTTCCCCTCCCCTCCTTTCCCTCCCACCTCCACAACTACACTACCCACCTTCCCTCCTCCCCTCCTAAATGGTAAAGTTCATTTTTCAACAGTGTCTTGTACATCTCATTGTTACAATGGGCCAATATGTATCCCTATTATTTGCAATAACTAGTATATGCTTGGAAAAAGCAGAAAAGGTCAAAAGCTATGTGCATATGAGCGAATAAGATGATGTTAAGCGAAATGAACCCCAAGATAGGGACACAAGTGTTTTTTTCTTCCTATTGTTCCTAACTTATTTGTAATGTACCAGGTGATTTTTTGTTGTTGTTGTTTCTCTGTATGTTCCTCCCCCATGGTATAACCCCTGTTTTCACTGTATTTGATGTCAGTGCCTGCTCTAGCTTGGGCAGGGGAAGGGTAAATACAAAATGATAAGTGTTATTATGTTTAAAACTTAACCACGGACTTATCACCGACCCTAAAGGACTAAATCTATTAGTCGTTAAGCAATCAACATATCAAATCATCAAGACAGACACTGAAAATAGCTTCATGTCTTTAGCAAACTGGAACTACTACAGTTGCCTTTAGAATGGACTCACTAATAACAAGAAGATTTGTTGTTGTTGTTATATTTTACCTATTCAAATATCCTCCTACAAGGTTATTCACTAAGATCTCCAGAAATCTAAATTATTTCCTCATTTATTAATTCATTTCATTGAAATATTGCTTTAGGATAATGACTACAGAAGCTCATCAGAACATTTAAAAGATTTGCAAGAAAGCCTGTAAGTTTTTCAAGCTAACATTTAAGAAAATATGCATTAAAAATAATGCATTTATGAGAGTAATGAATGATTGCATTGCTAGATATATTTTGGGTAAAACAATAACATATTTGTTGATTTCACTGACTAACAATATATTTGATATGCTTTACAGTCATAATTAAGACAGAACATTGCTGGCTCCATGATTACAGTATCTCAAAATAACTGAAAGTCTCTCTCCCATTCATTATTTTACTCTTTCAAATTCTAATTTCAAATTAGATAATATTTAGAGCATATATTAATGACAAAAACTGCCCCAAATTTTCAATTATATTACAAGATATGTAAAAATATATTTATACGTACAATAGCCTGTCTCCCCATTTTCGATGATAAAATGGGGCCAAATTTGTAATATATTAATTCGAGCTAAAATTGGAAAATAAATTCAGATTCAAATTCAAGACATTTTGCAATATTTCAATTCTAAAAAAATAATTTCGCAATTCATAAAATGAAGGCTTAGTGGAAGTAAATATTTAGTCCAATAATTTTGATATACAAATTTTACAATTGAAAATATTATTGAAGAAAAGGGTAAATGTTGATAATCTCTTCAATAAGGATAACTTTCACTTTACCATTTTGTTGCAGATTTAAACTTGCATTGAAATTGTGTATATATTGAAATAATCATATATGCTAAGGGGACAGTTATTCATCAGCAGACATCATTTCTTTGGTCCTGTCATGCTGCATTCTTCATGGTGTTTAGGAAAAATGTATAGACCTCATATTAATAAAGCTGGGATGCAATTTAATTTACTTTGACTTTATGTACCAAGTAAACATTAAAAAACAATTTTTAACAGAATCTGTTAATAGAATCTAGTTCTACACTGGAATATAAAATAGAATAGAAGAATTTACATCTGTTTTCTATATTAATTGAAAGTTTTATGGACATTGATTGCCAATTCCTATAATGAAAACAAAATTGACTAGCATACAAGATTAGAATATACTTTGATGTTTATTAGCAATACTTTGACTATGTAAACAGATGTATTTAGAGATGGGCTATAATAGGCTTTTGATTCATTTTGATGTGTCTTAAAATCTATTTTAATCTTATCTTTTAAATTAGATTAGAGGTCTAAATCCCAAAGAGTTTCTAACTGCTTGGAAATAAAATTGTGCAGAATTGACACTTTTAGGCAGTTTAAGTAAGGAATTTAAAATTCACCAAAGACAAGATATAGTCAAGAAAACAGACTATGGAAAAATCCTAACATTTAAGGAACAAAAATAGTAGCATGGCCAATGACTTGGGGAAAAAAAAGAGTCACAGAAACAGAGCTCAATTACATGTCATAAATACACACACACACACAAAGTTAGCTTAATATGTAAGCAGAAGTTAGTGGTGTTTAATGGTACAGATAATTCCTATTGCATGATACATGCCATTGACTATTTGAGCTCTCTTCATATTCAAATGCTGAAATCTTGTTTGCTGATGGGATGTTATTAGATAAGGACTTTGGAGGAAATTATTGCATGGAATGTATCCAAAAGAGAAGGATTAATCATAAAGCCATGCCAGACTCAAAGGGAATGAGAATAGTTTTACCTCCTCAGGAGGAAGTTACAAAATTAATGACGCAAAAAAAAGCTTTACATTGCAGTAAATCATGTATAGGTCTTAATGAACAGAGGAAATGTGTGTTGACATTTCTGGGTCAAAAATATGAGTATGTATTAAACAAACAAAATCATAAAGCCATCACAGGTGAAACTTAACACTTATGGAAATGTTCAAATTTGGGCCAAGGTATTCATTGACCAAAAATTGCTAAAAGTATTCAGCTAAACTTGAAAAAAGAAAAATTACATCATAATATTTTATACCTAGGGTGGAGAAATGCCCAATATTCAGATAAAACGGGCCCAAATGTAGCTTATATTTTTAAGCCTATCGTAAGAAACTTAACATGCAATTCAAAAGGGTTGAAAACACTCAAAAGGATGTGTTCTGGAATATGATTAGGATTTTAATGTAATAGGGCTTTAAAATGCAGAAAATACCATGAATTAACTAGAAATTACCTACATTTTCCATCACTAAGACTTAGACAGAACATCTAGAGCTGTCTAATTTTATCTAATTTTAGAAAAATTATAGGAACTTTTAAGGCATTTGAAATTGAAATTGAAAATACCCACTAAATTTGACTTCACAATTCTTGTAAAAGAGAAAATTTAATAAATTTTGCCTTGAATTCAGGAAAAGGATTAACTAGATCTACAAGTACCAAGCTAACTCTATTGACAAACTAAAATGGATGGCAAGTCTTCAAGTCATAACATTTGTCACAAAAAGTCCTTAATTCATACAGAGTTTTTTTCACCTTTCGTCACAGCTAATCTTAACTAATAATAATAATATTCAAACTTTTCACACACATACAACAAAAGATGTGATACAGCAAACCAAAGTGTCACAGTGTTTAGAATTCTAATTTAAAAATGATAGAATTTATATTTATGTTATTTGTATTTGTCAGTAATGAATTCATGCCTACATATAATCATTCATTTGTAACTCATCTACAAAAAAATAGAAGAGACACAATTCTTACTAACCCTCATAGAATTTAGTAAATATCCATTTACACATTCTCTTGGCTTTTGTTTTCTTTGTTTCTGCTCTCTGAGCAGAAAAGTTTCATATTTTACTGAAGTTACAAATTTTAAGTGAAGCTTATCACATTTGTTTAGGTTCTGAAATTTTCTTTGTATTTCCTCTGACTGCTTTAAAACTCACAGTTGCCATCATTTCCATTTCACTCTCATTTAAAATAAAATTTGATGGCTGCATTTTACTTTAATTAAGTTTCTACTTACATTAATCTAAGGTTACTTGTACTTCAAATTTTCTTGATCGTTGAAGTTGCATGCTGTTTTCAAATATATATTAGTGTAACATATAATCCCTACCAGGCACAGAGATACTGCTGTGACATTTGCAATAATCTATTTATTTACTCTTCAATTTCTCAAATATCAAAATAACCCTAAGGTTTATGAGAAAAGGAAATAAAATCGGATTGTCTTCACATTTTTTTTTAGAGGAATGAAAACCTAGCTACTTAGTGACAGCATGTGAGTTAGCTTATCATATAGTTCTCATTTGGGATTTAAACACACACACACACACACACACACACACACACACACACACAGTGTTTCAATCCTCTCCATTTCTCTGAATGTCAACCTCTACATGACGATAATTGGTAGGGCATTTTTTAAATGATCCTGAACTAGGCATTGATGCAAATTATCTAAGAAGAAGACAATATAGACAGAGCTGATCACAATTTTTTAAATGCGTGTTTGCACTTCTAAACGAAATCTAACCAGCATCTGCTCATTTTGCTGAAAACATTCCCCATATATCAGAGAACAGAGGAAATGGAAGTTGTTTTGATTTTTTTTTATCTATCCTGAAAAAGAAAAAGAAAAAGAGAATATCAACAACAATCCCCTCTGTTTTAAATCTACTGAGAAAGTTGAGAGAAGAGATTCTCTGGTATTTGTAGCATAAAGTAGGTGTCTTCAAGATCTGTCCGTATCTCCTCATAATTTCAGCACCCTGGTGGTATGTCTTCCTCTAAATAGTGGCATGAATTTTCAGTACCCTAGAGGTACCATTTTTGATATCCAATTTTAGATGACAGTAAGTCTTTTTGCTCTAATAGTACACACAGAAAGACTGGAATAAAAAAAAAGTGTCTCAAAGAGAATCTAGCTACATTTTGTAAGAGACTTAGTAACAGGTTAGTCATAAACAAGCTTTTCCTCAGCTAGGCCAGCTGCAACTATTGGGCTCAAAGATGGTTAGTAATCCATTAATGGCATAATAGTTATATTGTAGACCTCAAAAATAGCACTTAAATGTATTGCTTTAATTGAGCTGCAAATACTGTGCTTAATGAAATATGTGCATCTGTTTTATAAATGTTGAGGGTTAGACTAATGATGCCTCTTCTCTCATTTAAAACATAGTGTAAGGGATCTAAAAGCTATATAAGAATCTGGATATAACTCGGTAGTATAAAATAGCAGAAGACATTTGTTTTCTAAATAAATTCTAAATTGAAATTCATTTTCCAGTATAAAAGAGCTATTACTAAAAATTGAACGGGAAAGAAAAGAAAGCAAGATGAAACTAGGATTCAGAGTCTCTGATCAGTCCTCTTCACAAATAAGCAGTTAACAATTGTGAAAAGAATAAAGTTGGACTTATGAAACTTGGAATGAGTAATCACTGAGTTCAAATCTGAATAACACATTCTCTATAGAGAAATACTCATGTGCCAATGACAATTTTAATGCAGAAATGTGTACACATCAAAACACATTATTTTTTTATAAAATGTCCAAACTCCTCCTATTGCACAACACAGGGAAGGGCATTATTAGATATGGATATATTATACATGAGATGTATACACACATAGAGAGAAAGCAAATAAACTAAGCACTAGAACTAATTGTGTGTTAAGCTGCGCGCAATGAAGGAAAGCACAGATGGAAAATTTCAATATGACCAGGTTTAATGACCTTTTATCAAACTCTCAAGGTAACGTGAGATTATTAATATGACACAGATAGAGAGTTGTTATCATGGTGGAATCATATATATGACCAAAAGCAAAGATCCAAGTGTTTCCTTGAGCCAAGCTTAGAATTATGCTAGAACTTAGAGACTGAGGTAAAAGCCATCAAAAGCATATCAAGTTGTTTTTCAGCAGGGTTATTGGCATTTGTTTTAAATAATTTGAATACTTTCACTAAGGTCTGATGATTGTGATACATGGATACATTGGTGTGTGTGTGTGTGTGTGTGTGTGTGTGTGTGTGTGTGTGTGTGTGTGTGTTTGTGTGCTGATCCTGAGGAAAGGACCTGGAAGCTTCCCTGAGTTTATTTCCTCAAGGTTAGCGTTCTACCATTTAAACTATTAAGTAAAAACTCATCTTCCTGGCTTTTTTGCTGGTTAATTTGAGATACTAGTCTCAGAGTCTTTCCTGCCTGTGCTGGCTTCAGATCTGTTTCTTAAGCAGCTAAGTACAGAGATAAAACATGGCACATGGCTAGATACACTGTACATTAATCTCATGTAGTTTACATATAGACATGCATATGTATATGTAGTTCTAGCTTGCTTGCTTCTTAGTGATTAGTGAAAACATGAGCAAGTAAATTAATTGGAATATTGGTGTATTTGTATTATTTCATTAGTACTAAACTATCCCTTCTGTCGACTGAAAAAGAGAAATACTGTATTTTCAAAGTAATACATTCCTGCTCACAAGATTTTAAGGTTAAGTGATAAGTTTTAGATCAAGTTTTAGTTTTCATTACTGTATACATAAATGGAAGCCAGTTGTTCACATAAGAATCTCCAATTTTGGTTCATACATATTAAGTAAGCTAATATGTATAATTATTTGACTTATCAATTTCCTATGTAATATGTTGTCATTAAAGTGCATGCATAGCTTTCATATAGGTTATCTCAATAATTACCTTAAAACAATGCTTAAATGCCACTGTAAATTCCACAGACTGTGAGTGAGGTGTTCCTTATCCCACTAGACTCTAGCCTTTCCATACTCAATTTCACACCCAGTCTCTTTTTCAATAGGGAATCTTCCACTGTGATTTCAACATCAACATCCTGGTATATTATATGTAATTGTCATTGTGAAGGGTTTTTCTGAAATGGTTGATCTCACTGATTGTGATATTTTGCCTCCAGAATGTACTCTGAAGTCCCATGTGTTGTAAGATTCACAAACTGTGATGCTATTGGGTTGAATGAAATAAAATTGTCATTTCAGTCCTGTTTTTGTCTACTAAAAGAACTTGGTTGCAATGTGTGACTAACCCTACTGCAAATATGCTCAGAAACATTTGCTTTACCATACTATAATTTTATCATTTTTTATTCACATAAAGTGCACATATACTAACTATGTTATAAATATCCTGTATATTGAAAAACGTTTAGACACATCTTATATGTTGAAATAATAAATCTATATTGATATTTATTTTTGCAATATAACACCACAGAATCATTTTTGTTTTGTTTATTCTAAACGTTTTACTCCCCGGGAAGCAAGGTATAAATTCTGGATCCCATTAGAGATGTTTTTATATTTATTTGTTCAATGATAGCATTTATATAAAACAAAAAAACCTCATTATTTAATTCACCTTTTTAATGTTTTGTCTTATTGAGGAGAATATATACGAACAAAATGTTGGATTCACTTTCTTTGGGTTCGGCATTCTCAAATTTTAATAATTCTTATTTTGAAATCACTATGGACTTGCAAGAATGTGGAAAATATGTTTTCTTGGAAGTTTGCCCATGCTTTTTATAAGTAGTAGCTTGGATAATTGTAGATAATAGCCCTTATCCGTATTTTTAAAAAGTTTTATTTCATTTATATATATTTGTTTTTGTCCCAACTAAACTCTGACTTCTGTCTTAATAGGCAACGCTGTCACCCAGACAAGGCCATCCAGCCTTGTCCTCATGGATAGATGAGATGCATGTATACTTTTCTATCAGTGCGTAAGTTATAATTACAGCCTTCTTGTGATCCTTCCTCCCGTAGTTTCTGATCATTGCACCTCTCTTCCTGTTCTCCTTAATTCACTTTCAAGCTTCTTGTCCTTCCCCTCCATTTTGGCTGTGGGAATCACTCCAGTTAAATTTCCTGTGTTCCCAGGCCCTTTGTCACTAGTCTGTATGCCACTTAGATAGTTATTGAATAATAGATTCAAAAATATCCCTGAGTGAAAAACTTTGTTTTTAAATATATACTTTTGTCACTGATTTTTAAAACAGATAAAGTTTAGTATTCTCAAATTAAAATACAATCCTCAGATGCAGAGAGAACAGAAAGAAATAAACTGATTCTGTACAATACTTATTGAAATTATGTATTGAAATTTGCATAGGTTTGAGTTCTTTCAACAAAACCATCATGTCTAATTCTTATAAAAAGCTCTGAGGTCAAGTACTGTTTAATTGTCTATCTGACTTCTGCCTTATTATTAGCACAAAAGAAAAGAAACAAAGGGACATTAAGGAGAGTGAGAGCTAGGAGAAGGAAAGAGAAAAGGCTCAAAAGCTAACGAGAGAGAAGAAAACAGCAAAAGTTCAAAAGCTATCCTGAGATTAGTGCAAAGGTGGAATCATTTTATAATCTATGTTCTATTGAAATATGCAGTGTAGTATATAATTATGCAAGGGCTTTGAGCAGATACTATAACAGCATCCACTTTCTCGAATAAAACCACTGCACTCTTAATAATGCATAATATTTAAAGAATTTTAAAAATAGAAATTGTCTGTTACTAATACAACCCTATGTATTGGAATTATGCCTTATGGTGCCTACAGAATTTCTAACCCAAAGTCTAATCTCATTGTTTTTTTTTCTTAACAAATGTCAAATGAAATTATTTTATGTAGCCATTAAAGAAAATAACAAATCATATGTCACAATTGAAACAATGAAGTAAATGGAACCTTAATTATAAAACAAATCACAAACTTGCAGGTACTATGTAGTTGTAAATTAATTATTAATTACGAAGTTTAAAATGTGAGCAACGAGTATAAGCTAATGATGCAATGAAAGCAAATATTCATGCTGAATATTACATTGGAAAATGTCATTAATGCTTAAATTAAAAAAGTTATTACTCCAAAACTTCCAAATTTAAAGGGCTTTGTAAAATGATACAAAGAAAAAAACGAATTTAAAATACATCCACCATGGGAAAGGAAATATTCTGTAATATATTTGTATGTAAATATAAATTTGACCATATATGTTGGGTAAATGAGAGATAGATGTAAATAGACACACACTTGTTTATATGTAATTTCTTTTACCCCAGAAAGTTTATATCTTAGAATATGACTTTAAAAGATATCAAAAATCACAAAAGACCACTTTTATTTCACTTAAAAGTTAATCATTGACCTATGATTATACCTATTAAGCTTTACACTCCATTAACCTATCTTTGTAATGTGCAAGAAGAGATGCTGTAAGGACATAGTCTTTAAATTAAAAAAAAAAGTTAAAGGAAATTATTTCTTCTGGATCATTCCCTTGTCTCTTTATTTTTCTTTCTGTTTCTCTCTCTTTTTTTCAGTACTGAAATTGAAGTCAGGGTATCCTGCTTGCTATACAACTCAAGGATCTACCCTCCATTCACCTGAGCCATAATCCCAGTCCTATCAACTTAATTTATTTACCATATTTAAAAAAGAAAGCATCATTTGGAATTCTCATTACAGAAAAAAACAGAAATCTAATGGTTGAAAGCTAGAAAATACTAATGCTGTTACAGATAAAGAAAATCTAGGGAAATTTTAAATATTCTATTATTTCTACTTGGAAGGCTATAGAATTAGACAGAGCTCTGATGTCAGACTCCCTGAGTTTCAAGTGACTAGCAATAACCCTAAATTCATAGCTAGCACTTCCACTTGAGCAACAGCTCTACTTCTGATAATTTCTGGAACTTTGTTGGCGACAACAGTCTATGTCCAAAAGACTCTATACTGCCTTTCCTGGCTGGCTTCAAACCATGATCCTCAGATCTCAGACTCCTGAGTAGCTGGGATTACAGCTATGAGCCACAGATTCCTCATTTGTGCTCAACTTTTATATCCATGAGTGGAGTTCTACAACTCGAGCCATATCTCCACTTACAGGCTTTTGCTAGGTAATTGGATATGAGTACCTGACACATTTGTCTGCCTCTAAGAAAGATCTGAAACTGTCTTCAGATATAAGCCTAATGAATAGCTTGGTATATGCCAATGGCACCTGGAAAGGACTATTTTCAGAGCTCTATTTTATGAAAATCATTTATTTCCTGTCTAATCTTATACATTGTATCTAAGAAATCAGAAACTACTCATTTCCTGAAACATCCAATTAATAAATCTCAACCAGCTTTAAAGTTTATTTTATCCTGGGGCTGGGAAGGTGGCTCAGTGGCCTTGCATGCCTGAGGCCCTGGGTTCGATTCCTCAGCACCACATAAGCAAAAAGAAAAAAGCCGGAAGTGGTGCTGTGGCTCAAGTGGTCGAGTGCTAGCCTTGAGCAGCGCCCAGACCCAGAGTTCAGGCCCCAGGACCGGACCCAAAAAAAAAAAAAGTTTATTTTATCCTCTCATGTATGAACTATTACACTAACTTTAGTTTCATCTTCTTTAAGCTATCTTCTAACACACAATATCTTCATTGTTCTAAAATGACATGTTCTTTGTTACTTTACTATCAAAGTCTTAAATTGATCCGATTATCTATTTTTTTTTCATTGTGAGTGCAGATACTTGCCATGTATTTGGCTTGCTAGTTCAGCTGATGTTCTACCACCTGAGCCATGTCACACTCTGTCTCTTTGCTAGTTACTTTATAGATGGAATTTTGAGGACTTTTTGGACCCAAGCTGACCTTCAGCTATGATCCTCTGGATCTCATTCGCCTGAGCAGATAGGATTACAGGTCTGACACAATTACATCATTCTGATGTTATTTTTAATATAATATAGTTATAGTTATTTTTAATTTAAACTATATTTAAATATATTTTATATTTAGTGAATGTCTTAATGTGGGTATATATACATATATATCATGTATTTATATATCATAAAAACATTTATATATTTATCATATATTATATATATCTTTTTATATGATACATACCATATATAGCCTAAATACACAATTTATTGCTTATTAATTCACAAGACAAATATACTAATATATACAAATATATATGTACAAATATACTATACAAATATACTACACATTATTTTAGTTAATGTATGACATTATTTAGTTCAAAAGTGTTTCTTACTGGAAGAAAGGCTACTCTTTTCTCTCTCTCTCTCTCTCTCTCTCTCTCTCTCTCTCTCTCTCTCTCTCTCTCTCTCTCATCTCATCTCACTCTCTTTTTCTTTACAAGGAGTATCCTTTAAGGGAAACTGCTGTCACCTTCAAAAAAATCACAACTTCAGAACAAGACTCATTTGTGAAGATACACAGTGTGACTATATGCTACATTCTTTATATAAGGCTCTGTGTGCATCTATTACTATTAAGTCCTGCACAGACAGTAATGTCAGGAGACACAGCAGAGAGGAAGGAGACCCCACAGAGCGTCTACAAACCCTGGCTGTTAATTGTATTCTCTAAGTGACATATTAGGAATCTTAGGAAGTCTCTTCACTATACAGGCAAAAAAAGATGATTGGAAAAATAAGATGCAAGATGAGAAAGCACTGCTACCCCATGAAGCCAAGTGGCAAGAACATTGTGATTGACTGTGTACAGAGCCACTGTTAAATTGAGCCGAATCAAGACTGACAGAAGACTCTGGGGTTGGCAATCAGGAAGTCACATTTTGTTACATGCACAAGGAACAGAATACATTTTATGAAACATACGGAAAAAAATGAGAGTCGTATTGGTGAAGAAAGAAAAAACTATTTTGAAAGTATTAAAAGTTGAGTTTTGTACAGTTTTGTGAAGTTAAATTCAAAATAATGTTAATAATGTGCAAAGTTTTTACAACTGCAAAAATGTTAAGGTTAGTATACTGAAATAAAATGATATGAAGTATAAAAACAAGCTTTGTTAGATATGTCTCTGGATGTTGGAGTGTCACATAGAAATAAAAAAGCTCCACGAGACATGGTTTACTTTTGCAGAAGAGTTCAACATCAATCCAAAGGCAGAAAGCAAGGCACAGAGTAGCTGGACAGTGCCCCTTTTATTCCTAGTGCAGCAGACCCTGCCCCTGGCTGAGCTCAGTTTCACAATCTGGAACAGAAGGTTCTCAGTGAAAGGAACAGGAAGTTGTAATTAGCAGGCATGGTATTTAACTAAAACTTAATGAGCTTGCAACAGAAATTCTTAATTAAATGGGAACAGGAAAATGATGTAACGAAAAGACAATCAATCAGGACTAAGTAACCTGGCCGAAGTTTTACTTTTCCAGAAAAATAACTAGCGCAGGATTGACAGAAAGGATGCAACACACTTTGACAGAAAAGACAGATATTCTGGCAACTTGAAACTTCAGCTCAATTCTTGACAAATGAAATGGTCAAGATATTTTAAAAATAAAATTAAAATTAACATATATGTTAAAATGAGAGAAGGAAACAATAAAAGCAGTAATAAATCATAGGAATAACTATAATGTGACTCTTGGATTACAGAAAAGTTCACAGACAGGAGATCTCAGGTCTTATATAAGCAAATAATTTCATATTTCTAAATCTCTCTAGTGATAATTTTATTGGAAAATTATTTTTTCAGGTATGTGGTCAAATATATTTAAAATATAATTTTGCATGTTTATGAAATAGAGAAATAATTTATATAAATACATTTTAACATTCTAAAGTCATATCAATGTGAATTTAATGGTATCTATCCAATTAATTTTGATATTTTCATCACTGAAACTATTCTAAAAATTCAGTTTTTGAGGATGTAGTCCAATAGTAGAGTACATGCTCAACATGTTCAAGGACTTGAGTTCATGGTCATATTTCCTAAAGTATGACATTGTGCTTCTTCTGGTCTGACTTATGTTACCTTGACTTACTTTTACATCCTGTAAAGGCAATATTTCTATAAATTATTGCCAGCCTACGTCACCTCTTATGAATCACCTTTTATAGCTAATATACTATCTATCAATCTATCTGTCTGTCTATCTATATATCTATCTTGTAAAATGTTGGTTGCAGTATAAACTAGTACAGTAATTATGGGAAAATATATAAATACCATAAATATTATAAGACCCAGTAATCATACTACCATGAATAGAGCCAACCAGATTGAAAAGTGTGGTAAAATGACATCTGTTCTTCTATTTTTATTGGAGCTGTATTCTTAGCAGACAAACTTTGGATCTAGGTGTTCATCAGTGTATAAATGTGAAAAGAAAGTATGACATGTAATAGAACAAAGAAAATTCTGAATGAAGGAACAGGAATGAAACTGTACTTAGGATAGGAATGTTATTGGTTCAGTTTACTCCAACTACACCAGCCTTGTTACTCAAAACAAACCTCAAGGTACTAACTTTAGTGTCTTGGCAACCTATTCAATCATCCTAACACAACTAAGCTATGGACAGAATACCTTGCAATTTTCTTCCAGAAAATTGCAAAAGAGATATCCAAGCATTTGTTTATCTAAAGACATGTATGTTATTATTCACAACTGCTTTATTCCTAATGGCAGAAAATGGGAAACAACTTAATTATCCAGCAATAGATGAATAAACAAATGATTATTCTGTATTCATGAGTGTAAGGTAATTCAGGTAAAAGAAAATGAACTAGTGAATCAATCTCAAACCTAGTAAGATGAACAAAATAAATTGGAGTGCTGAATTCTACTTACATGGAGAGTTAGATATATAGACTTAATCAATAATTGCCAATATAGAATCATTCATTTTTAAGGGCCAAACTGAGATGAGAAGGAGGATTTTTTTGTCAAGAAAACTAAAGAATTTTTCTATGGTGATGAGAATACCTTCCATTTTTTTCTTAGTATGACAATTATTCAGGTGTACAAGAAATTGTTAATTTTTTTAAATACATGCTTCAGTGGGCACATTTTAAGATAAACAAAGAATAATTAAATAAATTTGAATAAATGTGCATCCAGTGAACTTGCATTCTTCCATAGAGAATTAATTATCACAAGGAATAATTTGAAGTATGGGAAGACAACTTTCTTGTCACATAAAATAAGCATGATAAAAAAAAACAAATAAAACATTTTCTATTCAATGTAAAATTAGGAAAAGGAAAAAAAAGCAGATGAAAATGAAGTCAGAAGTATTAATCTACAAAACATTGTTCTGTATAGTCTGATGCAGGACACCAAAATGCATATGGGGTATAGAAGTAAAAAAATAATTTTTTTGCCTACATATGTAACATCAATTAAATGCCTTTAAGATAAAGATGTGATATGTTTTCTCACATCATTCCCAGTTACTCAGGAAATAGAGACTGAAGACCACACTTCCAGAATAATCTCGGCAAAATATTAGAATCTACTTTGATAAACAAGGTATTGACCTGTCATATCAGCAATGTAGGAGCCATGGTCAGAGGATTGCTGTCAGAGCAGCTTGAGGAAACAAAGTACAATATTTTCTAGAAAATAAGTAAAGCAAAATCAAGTAAGCGCTTAAGTAGTAGAGTACTTGCCTAGCAGTGTGAGGCCCTGAGTTCCAACTCAGTGTCTCATATTAAATAAATATCTTAAAATCTTTAAAAAAAGGTATTATTCTGGCTATTGTGTATTATATTTGTGCATTTAATGTCATTTAATGTGGAGCTCATTAGCTAAAGAAAAATTGTGAAGTTAGCAAAACTGCTATTTGTTAAATTCTATCAATCGCAATAAAAACTGACACCTATAGTCACAGCATGGACTGCAGTTTTGAGTGATTCTTTGCTATGAAACGTTTATCAACTAAGAATAAATAAAATTTTATGGGTTTAAAAGACAATTTACTAGGCAGAGAAGCATCATGAAAAACGAACACTAGCAATGTTGTTCAGTTTATCAAGCACTTGATTAGCATGCAAAGTTCAAGCCATAGCATTAAATAGTTAAATAAACTAACAATGAATAAGCATATGTGTGTGTGTGTGTACGTGTGTGTGTGTGTGTGTGTGTGTGTGTGTGTGTGTGTATATCTTAGAATAAAATAGCTAGGAAAGAAAGTTTTAAAGCAGAATTATATGTAAAATTTCATATTAATCTTACAATTAATTTTACAATGGATAACTATTACTAATGATTGCCCATACTACATAAAGTACAGATTTTAATCTCCAAGGAGAAACATTGTTGGGATAGGTAACTCACTAAGTGACTTTATGCATTGATTTGTGAGTCATTAAGTAGATAGTCTTCCTCCTTTAGCCTGAAGTAGTATATTCATTACACATATGTTGAAAGACAGATTGGAATTACTCAAGAAACACACCCATATTTCTTCTTCTAGGAAGAGGTGGAAAATTCACTTTGCAGTTCTATGCTTTAGATGATCAATTTAAGGTAATTGACTCACAGGTAAAAGTAGAAATAAGACATTATATTCCACTAAGTTGTTCCTCCTCACACAATTCTCCTCCTTTTTTCTTCCTTATCTCTTCTCCATTCATGTAAAAACCCAAGACAATGGCTTTTTTCTCTTTCTTATTAATTCATTAAAATACAGGTTTTTCAAAAATGTACTATAACATCATCCTAATAGGAAAAAAAATTATTGAAGTCCTAAGGCCTTATAGTGACAAGGGAAAATGCAAAGATTGTAGGAAGAAATAAAAGAACTCTAAGAGACAAAATGGCTATCTCTAGTAACATTACAAATGAGGACACTATAGTAATTAGGGTTTTATTTCAAGTTTTAATCTTTAGTCTTTTCCAAAGTTGGTCTTCTAAAGAGAAATGGAGTGGAGCAAGTCAAGTAAATGCTTAAGTCAATTCCATTCAACAGTATTACTTGAACCTCCGCCTCAGATTCTACCGATGAATGGCTTGTGCTTTCTTAGAAAAACTAGATTGGAAAAAATAGGACCAGAGCCGAGTTATTTTTTCACCTGTCCTGATGTTAATGCACTAAGAGCTATGTGTTGTTTCCATGGCAAAAATTAAGCAATCATATTAAGAGATGGTATTAGTTTCCAACTTACAATACTCATGTAGCTGGAAGATGATGCGGTCCTTTCCTTCAGTGTGACATCTTGTTCTGATAGACTTCTGAGTATATCCCGGGCAGTAGGTGACTCAAACATCTGCTGTAGCCTCTTTATCTGTGCATGTTCCCCAACAGCAATTCTTTCAATGGAGGAGCTGACAGTTTGCTTGCTTAACTACTTGCCCTCAGTTGTGAGAAGGGGCCTTAGTCTCCAAGTTATGAGGTAAGAAATAAGCTATATAATATTCTTTGAAAACACAATGGGGGTGCATAGGAAACTAAATTGACAAAATAATAATGCTATTATTGCACCTTGTTCTTGATCTTAATGTGATTTTCACTTCTCTCAAGATCAAGTCATGATTCTTCTATATGCTGTATAAACTATATGCCTGGCTTTTACAAAGTTCTATGGTTTCAGGTTTTGTAGATTTCTCCCTTGTTTTCTCCACTGAAGACACTACTTTCTGTGTTTATAGGTGATTGGATTATCTGATGATATCTATCTTAGATGGGCCACCTGGTCTATAAAAATAAAGTAAAATATTTAAGAGAAGCTAATTCAGAAATATACATTGACTTGAATACCAAATTCACTGTTATATATAATAAATGATTGGCGAATGACCACTTATGGAACAGAATTGTCATGGAATTTGTGTTTAGAGAAGTCAAATGCCCACTTGAGAATGAAAATGGTTTGTAATATAACAACCGAAGATGTATAGCTGAGAGGGCTCTGATTCCAGGAAAATATCAAGGGTCAAAATAGTGAAGCAGTGAAAGGCATTACAAATGGAGGAGAAAGAAACTAGTGTCCTAAGTAGATAAAACAAAGGAGAAATGTATTATATAACCTGAAACAAGAGAAGTTGGTGAGGGCCACTTACACTATTTATGTAGTTTATAGAGCCTAGGGTGGAATCTTGAACTGATGCTGAGAAAACTGAAAAACACACTAAATCAAAAATATAATATGTGAATTTTGAAAAAAAATCATACCTATGATGTAAAGAATTCAGTGTACAGGCAGTCAGAAATGGTTTTCCATAATCTGAATAAGAAATATTTGATGGACTGATTGAGGTATTTTGAGCTATAGCCTGAAAGATGTGATCACAATTGAGCTATTCACTATTTGAATGCATTTGATGATCATTAAACATGGAAGAAAAACAAAGAAGTGATTCAAGACTGCTTTCCAGAACTAGATGGATGATGGTGGTATCATTCACTGAAATTGGAAGTCTTGGTAAAATGATTAAGTTCTGGGGTAACAAATGGTGAGTTTAGCTTTGAGTTTATCGATTTGGAGTGTTTCTGACATTCCTGTAAGAAGAGGTGTCACATGGTCATTTTTTGCATCAGTCAGAAGCTCTGCAGAGTCTAGCTTAAAACTCTTCTTATTTGCAAACAGGTTCTCTATAAGCAAGCCCTAGAAACAACTACAGATCAATGAAGCAAATGAGTTTATTGGGAGGGTTTTTAGTAACTGAAATGAATGTGGTCATAAAAGTAGACTCAGAAAACAAGAGCAAAGAAAGAATATCTGCTAAATGAAAATTAGCAGCAGAGCATAGAATTCAGAAGATAACAATGAGGACCTGCTGCCTTCTGTACCGCTGAGCCCTCTGTGCTATAGGACTCAAGATAGTGCAGGTACTGAAGGTGTTGCTACAGCTACTGGAACTACAAAAAGGATGCTGCTGCATCTGCTGCTCACAAAGATGAATCTTTTACTTTTTGTGAGTGTTTGTGTTCCAGCTTGGAATGTATGTGTAAGATTACCTAACCTGAAACAGATTCTGGAGCTACAAAAGTATATCTCTGTAGTTTCATAGCGTCCAAATCAGTCCCATTCATCAGACAGTATCTCACTCATAAGAATGAGTTTTTGACAATATTTCGACACATGAACCTTCCAAGCATCATAGTAACTATGCACCTGAATTTTAAAAACCATTAGGCATAGAGAATAGAAACGATGGGAGTTTCTCTTTGAAAAGTTAGTGAATTCAATTTTTCCTATATGGCAGGAAGTGTCTTAGGAATGTGATACTGACATCCTGAGAAAAAATATATCATGTCTTAAAACCACAGTGAAATCTCTTGACACAGTTAATAGACACTAAAACAACTAAGGATAGGAAAGTAAAGCAAACTAGTGAGAGATGGACTCCAGCGGGATGGGAGAGGGAAACAAAGAGGATAAATGAGGATAAATGTGGTCTAAGTAGCTAATCCACATATATGAAAATAAAACAATGAAAACATGAAATTGCATTAAGAAATAGGAAGGGAGGTAACAGAATGTTAGAGAGGGTGACATTTGGGGGATACACTCTATTACATGCATAGAACTGTCAAAATAAACCTTCCCTTTTATAATTAGTGTGTGCTACTTATTTCTTTTTCTACCTGGAAAAATAAAAGGCTCAGTTGGGTACCTGGGGAATGGCTGAAGTTATCTAGTCCAAAGGAACAAGTTCAAGGCTCTAGTTCACATCCCACCACCTTAAGATAAAACAAAACAAAACCATAAGCAAAAACAAAAAAAAAAATTAAAGATACGAGGGAAGGGCAGGAGAGAATGGCAGGGAGAGGTGGAAGAGGAAGGAAAAGGAAGGGGAGGAGATAAAAGACTGATTCTAGTTTCTTCACGAACATAATCTCATCGGGTTTGTTGATTGATTCACTGCTCTGAGTCTTATTATACTTCCTTTGATGTTCAATTATAATAAAGAATATAATGTAAACCACAACGAATTTCATACCCTCTGTTGAATACTCTACATATGAATATTCTTACTTCTGTTTAATTAAAATAAAGAAGAGAAGAAAAACAGCTGCCCATCAAGACTAAGAAGACAAAGACTTACAGTTCAAGACTGTGCCTTTATGGGTGAGTTAGTATTCAAGCAAATTCTAATGCTATGTATGTTATTCTATATGCCATAAACTGAATGTTTTCATGTAGAATTCATACATTGAAACTCTTACCCCCATAAGTGACTGCATTAAAGAAATGGCCTTTTAAAAGCTGAGGCTAAATAAGGGGAGAGCTGGGTGAAAAGGTTGAAAAGGGTGACATTGAACAAGATGCATTGTATTAATAAACTGAAGAACGGCAACTCCTTTGTAACACTACTTAATGATAAAAAGTACCTTTTTTAATGAGTCAAACCTTGATCTACTGAAACTATGCTCTGTTATGAACGAATGGGAAAATTACAAAGCTCCTCTCCATCACATGCACACAGTATGAATATGTCTGTCTGCAAGTCTTGAACAAAGAGCTTACCACACATTACCTATACTAGTACTGTAGTCTTAGACTTTTCAGCCTCCAGAATTGTAAGAAGAACTTTTTCATTGTTTTGCCACAGAACCATTATCTCTATCTAATGGCTTACTATGGCATCCTGAACAGATTAACACACTAGTATATTATATGCTTTGTGCAAATGTTGTATTCCAAATAGATTCAGAGTGTGAGAAGACTATGGTGTACAAAAATATCTCCTAGAAATGTTGGAGAGGTGCAAAACTCAAATTATAAGTAATTCATAACTTTTACTGACCATAGGTAGATAAACAAGCTTGTTTTAATGTTATTAATTAAATTAAAAGACTTGTTATAATTCATATATAATACATTCAACATTATGAGTATGTTAAAAATAACATTATTTCTTACTACCAACACATATTAATTTCCAACTAGACATATAATTATCCATGGAAATGCTATACATATTTATATTTGATTACTAACATCTAACAGTATAAAGATTGTGTTATTTTTATGAGCAAATAAGAATGAATGTGTCTCTTAAGCAATGTAGAGTCTTATCTGAGAAATTAGCAGTGTTAAAAGAAGTTATTTTGTTTCATCATTATTGATTACATTATGTTACCAAAATTTCTACTCCTTATTCCAGTAACCTTTATTTTAATTGATCATATTGTTTTCCTATTATATGTAAGTGAAATATAATGAAATCTCGCATAAGTTTAGGGGACATATTATTTTACTTATCTATGAAATCTTTTAGCCTGTTAATGTTCTTTTCATTTATATAAACTTATTTTTAAAGTATTTGTGTAATGTTTCTAAAGAATATAAACTGAGTATGGGAAATAACTGAGGACTGGTAACAAAATAAAAATAAACACAGCTTTACTTACAAATAATTCTCTTCTGTAAAAAACAAAAAAATAGAGGGCTGGGAAGGTGGCTCAGTGCTTGCCGTGCATGCATGAGGCCCTGAGTTCAATTTCTCAGCACCACATAAGCAGAAAAAGCTGGAACTGCCTCTGTGGCTCAAGTGGTAAAGCACTTGTCTTGAGCTGAAGAACTGAGGGACAGCACCCAGGCCAAGAGTTCAGGCCTCATGACCAATAATAATAATAATAATAATAATAATAATAATAATAATAAATAATAAATAGACACTTTATTTTACAGTGTAGATCCTATTGAGGTTTGGGCCTTTAACAGAATGTCCCAAGAAAGGAAGGATTATTTGCTGAAAAGTACAAGGTCATTGGAAGAGTAAATAAAACGATATTTTAGAAGGAAATGAATATAAATTAATAATGGATGTGGGCCTCCAAAGTTAATAGTGGAGAACAATGTGAGTTATGGTAAGGATTTTGATGCTTTTTCTATATAAATGGGAAGACATTGTACATATATTTTGACAAGAGGAATTACAAGATAGATTTTCATGTTAAACAGGATTATATTTCTAGCTGTACTGAGGATAGAAAGAGTAGTAATAAGAAAGATAGAACAGGCTAACAAAGAGATTATTGGAGTAAATCCTGTGAGGAGTTGCCAGAGGCTTGGATTAATATTTAGCAATGGAGGAAGTGAGACTTATTCAGATGTTACATGTGATTTATAGGTACAGCCAAGAAAGTTTCTGTTGCATTTAGCATGAGCTCTTGCAGAGAAAGCCAAGAGTATGTTCATTGTACTTACCTGGTCATCAACAAGAATGGATTTTCATAAACTAAAGTTAGGGAAAATAGAGGTAGATCAACTTTGTGAACGCATTTCAAGAACTGGACCAAAATATAATTACAACTAAGTATCCAAGTTCATGAGAATGGTCTTCAACAATTGACTGAGCAGCCACAAACCAGTGATGTACAAGGAAAATTAATACATTATTTTTTCGTGAAAGCAATTCATGTCCTACTAAAAATATTTTTAATGAATAGCTAGCTAGGTTCTGCGGTCTCAGGCCTATAATCTAAGTTCCAAGCTACTGTTGAGTCTGTGTCAAAATAAAATTAAAATTAAAAAAAAAAAAGAACCAGCAAGAAACTGGAATTGAGGTGTGACCAAGCCCAAAACTGGCAGGCTTAAAATATTATTGAAATTTATATTACATCTTTTTAAATTTTGAAATACCTTTTGTTATTGTATCCAAACATCACATCTAAAATGGATCACTATGATTTTATCTAAGAATCACTTCCAGAATGTTGATGGTTTTCAATTACATATTTAGACCTGTGATCTATTTTCATATTATACAGTTTGACCTCAATTTATTTTAGTTTTGTGAAAGGTACAAAGTTGGTTTCCAGTATTTATCTGCCATATTGAATGATATAGGTATAGTTTATGAAATCCCCAAAGCCAATTTTCATTCACTTAAGAAGAATTAATTCAGCATCATAGATGTACTAAATTCATTCTAGTTTTCTGGCAGAGGCTGAAATTCTCCCTATTACCTAAGAGAGCACTATCTATCAAATTTCTTGATATGATTCACTCATGCAGAGGTAGATTCCCCATCCTAGTATTAATGTGAAGCTGGATGTCTTCATTGTGTAAAGGAATGCTAAAGTATTACTTTTGCCTTTTGACTAGGAATGTTTCATCTTGATGTACATGTTTTCTTGGTAGACAGAGAGCATGACTCCACTGTATAGTATTCTTTGCAGTTTGAAATGGCCATGAGAGATTTTTCTGATCAACCCATCTTGTGAAGTCACTTACATGATCCGACACAGTATCTTTTACCTAAATCTAACAAATAAACGCAAATAGAATATCCAAAGACTTAGTGTCAATGCTGAGCCTTTGGGTAGAAGCTTCTTGGCATCCTGAGACACTGTGAATAGGAACACCAAAACCACACTATCAACCCTACCAAACTGTATGTGAGGAGAAAGTTAAATTTCCTTTTCAGCAACTGAATTTTGGAGCTTAAAAATACATTTAACTTATGCTGACAGTAACATTCATCTTTCCTCAGGTGCTGTATCTTAAACTCCAAGAAAATTCCTACTGATATTCTACAAATTCACAACCAGGTAGACTTTAAGCTTGGAATCTTTTGACAACTATAAACTATTGTCATCCACCTTCCACATCTAATAAAAGGCTATATGAAAATGAGAAATACATGCTGAATATATATATTTTTTTTGGGGGGGGTCCAATTGTGGGGCCTGAACTCCTGGCCTGGGCGCTATCCCTCAGCTCTTCAGCTCAAGGCTAGCACTCTACCACTTGAGCCACAGCACCACTTCTAGCTTTTATCTGCTTATGTGGTACTGAGGAATTGAACCCAGGGCCTCATGCATCCAAGGCAAGCGCTCTACCACCGAGCCACCTTCCCAGCCCATGCTGAATATATTGTTGAACATATTTTTATATGCTAAAGACAGCAGGATTCATTTAATTCTAGGATTATTAATTTCTTTTCTTTATGCTTATTTGATTATGTTAAAATTTCTAAGTTACTCTAGGTCTTTGCCCTTGATTGTCTTATTGAGGAAATTATTCTTGAAAGTACTTGGCCAGAGTTAGCAATCAATAGATTTGTTTTTCTTTCTAATCAAAGCATGATTGATACAAGTAAACTACATGATGGAATCAAAAATATCTTTTCATCAATTTACACTCTTTTTCCCCCAATGAGGATATGAAGGCTCTAATTTATTTTTATATTTTCTAACATTTAAAATCTTGCATCTTCTATAAAATACTACCTAGAAAGATTATTGAAAAAATGCTCAATAAATATTTGTTGAATTGACTTTTATACTTTTCTCTTTCCATAAATATAGAATAATTCATTTTATATAGTCTCTTGAAATTATTTTTGTCCATAAATTCATATTTTCTCCTCTGAGCCAGAATGATAAATGTGAAGGATTGTTTTTCATCCTCCCACAAGATTTGTATTTCTTCTGAAGAGAAAATGCAAGCCTTAGAGAGATTTAAAGATACCAAAAGGATTGGTAATCATGTAGGTTAGCTTCATCTTATTTTCATGAAAGAGGTGAAAGGCCTTCAGAGTTCATAAGACATTAAAATTAATGATGCATCCTAATTAAGTAAATGTTCACTTCCTTTTCTTGATGGCAACACTGTAAAGATGTAAGGAGAAAAAAGATCAAATGGCTTTATATCAATCTCTCTATGAAAAAAAGACAGCCTCCCACTCCCACTCCCTGCCAATCATTCTGCTAGGTTTTATATTGGATTTTAGATGTCTTTTAATACTTTTGTTTCATTTTCCTGATTCTGGGAGGATACTATACCAGCCTATCTTGGCTTTTCTTCACCCACAATAATTCCAACCATTGTGCCTATCCTTTTAACAGTCTCTGACTCTTATCTTCCAGCTCTCTCTCATGTGTATAGCCATAATTCAGATTATGTCTGTATTATAAGTGCTTAATAATATTTTCAAAGACCCTTTTTGTCAGACATAGCTTGATAAATGACAAAACAGGTCCATTTTATGAAGTAAGAAGTCGATATCATCATTGTTCACTGAATTTATTCAAACAGAACACTACTGAATAGATTTTTGGTAATTATATCAGAAAAACATCATTTTTGTTAAAATAAAAGTTAATTCCGACCATTTTAATACAAATTTTGATATAAACTAGCTTTATAATTCAACTCAAAATATTAAAAACATTTCTCACTATTATTCTAAATATATTTGCTTACAAAAATTAATGGTTGTATAATTTATACATTTATAATATTATTGAAATTGATGAGCTAGCTAAATTTGATATTTCCATTCTATTTTTTCCTTCAACATAGATTTATTATTAATCAAAAAGCACATATTGAGTAATATAAATACTTCTTAACAAATGCTTCCTGAAATGTTTTTATAAACCAGTGGGTTTTTTTTCCTCAGAAAACTGCAATATTTTTAATTTTGTAAGAGCACGGTATGGGCATTTAAAAATGTTTGAATTTGATTTATCTCTTCTTGTGTTGTTTAATGAGGAATGAAGACTGCCAAATGGATTTTAGTGTTGACATAGAACTTCAAGTTTGCCATTTACCCCACATTCATATGCACAAAGGGGAAAAACAATAGAGAGGATTAAACTCATTTATTTCTTTTAATAATTTTTATTCACAGGCTATCTCTTTCCCATATTTTTATATTGAAGTTCTGCTCCTCAATGTGACATTATTTGTACATCTAGACCTGGGGAGATCATTAGGTTAGTGTAGGATTGAAGGAGAGATCTTCAGAATGGAATCAACACTGTAAAGGTATCTGTCTCTCCCCAGTTTTACACACCTAAGGAAGGCCATCTGAGCCCACAGTGAAAAGGCAGCTCTCTACATATTAGAGAGTAGGTGTTAACTATGAACTAGACTTTACAGCGACTCAGTCTGAGCCTACTTCTTAGCAGCTAGAATTATGAAAATATCTATCATTTGAAAATAATCTATGCTAATTTCTTATAGTAGCCTGAAGAGAGTAAGACAGAGATTAGTAAATCATCTTCACTATCTTCAGACCTATTTTATTTCTTCTTCAAATACACATATTGATTTTTTTTGTGACACAGTTTAGAGGATAATGCTAGAATCCTACCTACTAAGGCATTTGTACAATGTAGAGTCTTGAGAAGCATCTCATGATTTGGGTCAGTGGCTCAAGCATATGCCAAACATTGTGAAAATACTTTGAAGAAGGCTGCATTTTATATGTCAGTATTTTTAATAATTAGATAAAGTTAAACACGGCAACCCTTTGAAGAATATTAAACAGTAGGTTTGTACATGTTAGCAGCCTGTAATCTTAACTATATAGGAGGCTGTGATTCCTGGATTAAGGTGCAAGAATGCAAACACTTTTATGCCAAAACTTTAAAGCAAAACTTTTTATTTTTATAAGAGCATAATACGGACATTTAAAATATTTAGGCTTGCCAGATGCAGTTTGGAAACAGCCTGGGCAAAAGACCCTATCACAATCAACAAAGCTACATATAATGACACCCACTTGCCCTCTTATTTGGGAAGCTTAAATGGAAGGATTATACTTTACACTGTCCCCAGCATAACAATGGCATCCTATTTGAACAATAACTAAAGTGAAAAGAGCTAGGCTTTTGCCTCAAGTGGGAGAGGGCTTGCCTAGTGAGGACAAGGCCCTGAGTTCAAAACCATCAAAACCAAAAAACCCACAAAAAAGTTAGATGAAAATTATATGAGGTATTTAATTTCCCCCATTAGATAAATATTTAGTGAGGTTCTTCCCTCTGCAGGCTGCTGTGCTTGATCGTGTGAATAAAAAGCAAGGGAGCTGAGAACAAATATGAAAATATACAGCTATGCTCCCTTCTTCATGAATTCAAGAGTCAGCCACATCTGCTTTCAATATGTTAAGAAATATATTGCATTAGATACCCATGAAAATTCATTATTAATCACATAAAACATACTCAGCAATGCAAATGCTACTTAACGATTACTTGCAGATATGGTTCTATAAAACATTAGTGCTTCCTGGATCAAAACTTTTATGCAAACACTTTAATGCAAAACTTTTATTTTTGTAAAAAGCCTAGTATGAACATTTAAAATATTTATACTTGTCAGGGATGGGTAGCTCATGCCTGTAATCCTAGCAACTCAGGGGACTCAGATCAGAAGATCTTGATTTGAAACCAGTCAGGGCAGTAAAGGTTGTAGGACTCTTATCTCCAATTAAGCACCAAAAGAGACCCGAAGTGAAGCTGTGACTCAAGTGATAGAATGTTAGCCTTGAGTTAAAAAAAAACATTCAAGGACATTACCCAGACACTGAGTTCAAGGACACACACACACACACACACACACACACACACACACACACACACACACACACACACACACACACACACACACACACACACACACCCCTCATGCAAATATATGTAATAGCTAGCTAGCTAGATGGATGGATATATATATATATATATATATATATATATGAATATAGATATAGAAATGCGCACATACAAATACATGCATAATTCTTGTTTCTTCCATTATTATTTTTTATTGTCATGACTGGGGTATAAGCACAGGGCCTCATGCTTGCTAAGTTAGCATTCTTTCACGTGAGCCATAACAACAGCCCTATGAGATAGGGACTTATATTTTGTCAGGGAGCACATGAGTTGTGATCCCCTTAGTGTAGACTTCTCATGTTGCTAGGTTCAGAGGTGTATGCTACTATGTCCAGTTTCCCTCCTTGGAAATGGAGTCTTGTAGACTTTTATGTCCATGTTGACTTGGAACCACTATCCTCTGAATAGCTGTCTTTGAAATGAGAATACATGCGTGAACTGCCAATGCCCACTTCCGCTATTTTTGTCTTATGTAGTGAAGGAAAGATAATTGCCAAATTGTTATTACTATTTACAAAAAATAAATGTTATCATAATAACTTGAACGTAATGCTCAAATGTTATAGTTGTAAAAAGGTCTCAAAAATTCTTGCCTGGAACCACTCCAGAAAGGGAGGGGGAGGTGAGGCTGAATTTCATTTATTTTCTTTACTAATTTATTTATGTATTCATTGGACTAGTCCTGGGACTTGAACTCACGGCCTAGATGCTCTCCCTAAGATTATTTTACTCAAGGCTGATGTTTTACCACTTGATTGGGTAGTTAATTAGAGGTAAGAATCTCAAAAAGTCCCACCAGGCCAGCTTCAATTATAATCCTTAGATCTAAGCCTCCTGAGTAGGTAGGTGCTAGGATCAAAACTTAATATCTTTATTTGACTAAAGTCTTGTTGCTTTATTTCTAATTAAAAGCTTAAAAAATAAAACATAAATATTTTTGAATGATGTTACCATCCCTGTCAGTCTCTACATAACTTTTTTAATGTGTGTTTATGTGTGTGTATAAAATATCAAATGTCAGGTGTTTATTAAAACTTATCATACACTATCTTTCTTTTTAGGATGATCTTATTTTATACCTTGATGAAGAGTTTAACAAGTACAACAGAGTGGTAAGGTGATGATGTGATATTGCATCTGAATGGACTAATCTCTATGGATTTTTGCAGGGGGGGGAAGGGGGGAAGGGGGGAGGCAGGCAGGGGAAAATTGTCAAGAGAACCACCTAGCTCATGTACAGAAAGAACACTGAAAGAATTTCCCAAGCAGTAATAATAAAGAATGTTTGTACTTACCAAAATAAGGCACTTTCTGCTACTTTGTTTTTTTCACTTATTTTCTATCTAGTCTCAAAAGCTGTCTGTTTAAGGAGCTAAGAATAGACTTTACTTGATTTAGAATGAGTATTAAAAAGGCAGAAAAGCTCCATTTTTAGGTTATTAGTTGGTGTATGATGATACCAACCATTCCATCTCTCTAATCCTCAGATTAAATGATCCTTAATGTCCTCAAGGTGCAACCTATATTACTTGTCTTTGAGAATTTTTTGTTCAGAGCTGGGGATTGAACCTAAAACCTCAAATGTGCTACATAAGTGCTGCACCACTGAGCTACACCTCCAGCTTTCGATGTATCTAATTTGAAATTCATTTGAGGTATTAGCCTTTGCTAACTATTGTTCTTACAAAGAAAACAGTGAAGATGCTTAAATACTTAGGTAATTAATAAAATTTTAGACAATTTCAAAATATCTATACACAAAACAAAAACCTAAGCATATAGATTAAAATGAATCAATTTTAATATTTAATGATGTAATCATATATGCATAAATGTGTGTAACGTGTCTCTTATATTCAAAGAATAATTTGAATTTATTCATGTTTCTGTTATAAAATAGATTTACAGCAAAATGAAATCTAAATCATGTCCATAATATTTAGCATCTGAAGCCCATTGCTTTCCAATTTCTGTCGTATCTTCTAATTATTTCTTTATATGTATATGTATTTATAGCTCTGGGAATAGAACTCATGGTCATGTGAAAATCTAGGCATGGGCTGTACTACTGAGCTATCACTCTACCCCTATTATGTATTGAATGTTGTTTTAGAGTTAAGGTTTTAATGAGTTAAAAGAAAATGTCTTAGTTTGCATTGACTATACTTAAGATGTAAAGTGAGCAGAAGATAGTGTTACCAAATTATATTAATGTCTGCCTGCATATGTGTACTGTGATCACAAGGGAAAAATATTTCTCCATATGAAATCAAAATGTTTAACTCTGTGTGTGTGTGTGTGGATGGGTGTGGGTGTGTGGGTGGGTGGGTGTGTGAGTGTAGTCATCCTTGTGCTTCTACTCAGAGCCTTATGCTCTCTCTTGACTTTTTTGCTCATAGCTGGTGCTCTACCACTTGAACCAAACTTGCATTTCTGTTTTTGTTTGTTTTTGATTGGAGATAAGTTTAATTGGAGATAAGAGCTGTATGGATTTTCTATTGAGACTAGCTTAAGATGTCACTGGTCAGATCTTAGACTTTGGAGTAGTGAAGATTGCAAGCATAAACCACAAATACCTGGCTCAAAATATATAACTTCTCAGAGCAATGAATAAACAGGATTTGAAAGGCAACTGGGAGACAAACAGTCTGTGACAATTTAGGGTGTTGATGAAATCAAATGGTATGATTTATGTTCAAATATTTGAATTATTGAATAAAACATTCAATTTTCCAAACTATTTTAAGGTTCCAGAACCAAGAAACATAAAACTCATTATTCTTTTCATAATTCTATATTTCAAATATTTATGAGAAACAGCTTTATATTTGCTTAAAAACACATAAAATGAAAATTTTAATGTCTCACTTTTCTAATTCATACCGGGTTAGGTGTTCCCAAACCAATTACATTTCCTAGAATATCAAAGGTGTACTACGTAGCCAATTGGGGTCATATGTGAAGTATATTTGGTAACATAATTGTTGCAATGGGTTTAGGAATGATTATAACTCAGCAATTGATCCTGATTACGTGGACCTCCAACACAGAAACACACAGAAATCACCCATCTTCTTGCTAAAATGGAACAAGAAATAAAAACCTCTGTTCCAGCTCATCATTAGGGCTGCAATATAGCCTGAGGAGAGAAAGAAAGAAAAGTTACAGTACCATGTCCTTCTTAAATGTTTTTACCCCTTAGCAATTTTCATAGTAATAAAAACTTGTACATTCTTGAGAATATGTATATTTTATCTTGCTGCTGTAACATGCCACTTAACTACCTTTATTCAGGGACTTTTATTTAAAATGAAGTTTATTGTTATCAAAAGCATTTGCACATCAGCAATTGCTGATGTGATGTTATTTTTTCCTGCTCTGGGAATAAAATTTATGTCAATAAACTCATTCTTCATTACTAAACTGGGAGGATAAATGGTAATAATAAAATTAGCAACAATAAAAATAATATAAATATCTGACTAGTAAGGCATACTTAGTGGTTCAAAATTTCATTGCTTTTTTTTTTCTTGAAGAAAATCTACTTTACTTTTCACAGTAAATTGATCAGCTTATGTTTGAAAACCATACTCACACGATTTGCAAATCCTGTTATTCTCCACACTTAAGAATGATATAAAAGCACAATCAGCTAGTTTGTTTTTACCTAGAATTGTACCTACCACTCTTCACAATCTGAGCAGTACAGGCTGGGGGTGCTATAAGCTCATGGAAAACCAGAGGGCTTTATGAATTTATAGTAGAACTACAACCTGCAGATAGCAGGTTGGAAAACTACTAATTTTGTATCTGATGCAAAAGCCATACATAAAATCCATGTTTAGAAAGAGCTTCATATTGCTTTCGGTTACCTGCAAAATGTGGGAATAATCATTCTTATTTGTATCACTGAAAGAATATGATATTTAAAAACAGAGCCAAAATATACTAAAAGCATAAGCATGAGACCAGTAATTCAAAGCTAATTTCTCTATTTTTAGAAGGGAGTTTTAGAAAAAAAAAAATGGTAAAGGAGTAAGGGAGATTCTTAAATACCCCTTCAACAAGCAAGCCCAACTTGCTTTCGTTGTTTGGGGGATTTTATGAAAGACTTGAAAGGGTTTATACTAGCTCCTTAACATCCCCCTTTTCGCCCCCCACGTCCCCCCTAACTCTACCAACTCTTCCCTTCTTCAAAATCACCCTCCTTTCTAAGGAGCAGGGCGGGGGGGGGGGGGGAGAGGGGTTACTGACCCAGCTCGTGATTTACATACAGAGAGAAAACAAATGAATGGGATGGGGGTTGGGCAGGGACAAGCAATGTGTTTCTCTTTCAGCCGCAGAAAATAAGATTACTTACCAAGAAGATTTTTTTCATTCAGGGCAAATATATTTTTTTTCCCCTTCTATCATTCGGCGATTCAGTCTCTGCAAGAAATCAATTTCCATTCTCTCTTTTCCTTCTATTTCTGAAAAAAATATGCATACTACTTAAGCTTCGGGGTCCAGAGGAAAATCCAGCTAGAGCAGATCAAAACACTTATGTTTGATACAGATTACCAGCCCCGAGAGCCAAGCAATGCAGTGAGGGCATAAGGTCTTTATTTGTTTATTTATTTATTTATTTATTTATTTTACGGGAGAGGAGTGTGACTGGGGAAGGGAGGGGTTGGTGGGTGGCACAGTCAACATATAAATTAGGGGAAGTAAGTTTCAAATGGGCGGGGGTGGGGAAGCGGGGGGGGGGGGAGGGAGGCGGTGGGTTTGGGCTTGGAGAGGAAATGGGACCAACCGAGAGGAAAAGGGAGAAAGGATCAAGACAGTCTTACCCGATCGATCAGGTGATCGTTTATGCAACCTCTCAGGGACATAGCTAGCAGAAATGTAACTGTGTAGGAATCAGACCCAAGGCAGATGCCTTTGAGCCTGCTACCTGCTTCCCCAGGGACAGGCACCGTTCCTCCGATGGCCCGAAACCCCCACTTTCTAAAGCAAGCCATTTGGAGCTGAGGCTTCGGGTGGAAGTCAATTGCCCCGAGCCGATGCTGCAGGCAGCAGGATTTACCAGGGTAGTGGGACGGGGGAGGACCACCACCTCAGCCCTTCCTCCTGGAACGGTAATTGCTGGTTCCTTAGCCTAAGCCTCCCGGACACAGCGCCCCCCAAAGCGCACAGTAGCTCGGTCACATCTGCGTTTTCAAGTCGTCCCCCAGCCCCCAATGCTCCAAATCTTAGATGATTTGGTCATCACAATGTGACCGATGATCGTGGTAGTGGTTTGTGTGTGGGGGGGGGGGGGCTGCTGATTGTGTTGGGCTTTCTTGACACCCCTCCTTCAGTGTTCCAGGGAGATCCTAGCGGAATGTTCTGATGGAATACTATTAAACCTGATTATAATGTTCCCAGCGCAGGTAACTCTGAGCGAACTGAGAGTGGGAAGGGTTGAGTGCAGGATTTCCGAAGCAGTGCTCTCTTGAATTCTCATTGGATCTTGCCCAGCTGCCTAAATCATTCTTGCTGCTACAATCTATAAGGATGACTACAGCCTTGCTCAATAGGTCTCTCTTTATCTGGTTGTCTACCACATCTTTTCACTTCTCTCTGCAGATTTATCTGTGTTTCACCTCCCGTTCTCTGGGGTTACACAGCTTCTGGCTTCCCCCACTATTTGGGGCTGTAAAGTCTGTAAATTTTCACTTTTGTTTGCCCAAGGAGCACCACGAATAAGCTCCCAGCCTCCAACCCCAAATTTAAAAAAAGCACTGCGTTCACAATTGGTTTTCACTGAGTTACATGCCACCAGGAACTGCTGAGTATTTCTGAGTCCTACCACCCTGCAGCTCACTACTTTTCCTTGATTTGGAAGACCATGGAATATCTGCTTGAATCCTGGATGTATTTCCTCCACACGCATCTTGCTTCCTGAAATTTCCTCTGGTAAGTTACTCTCTTTATTTGACACGGATAACTAAATGCTAAGATTGTTTTTAATAAGCATTTCTTTTTTCAGATGTGTCTCAGGCTTGTTGTTGTTACTTTTCAAACTCAGATACCTGACCATATTTATTAGTTATTATGCTACTGGCAACGGAAGTACTAAGATGTAACCCATGCAGTCAAAGATCCCTTCCTTTTTACATTCCTTCTGGTCTGGTTTATAATGCACATTATATGGATTTTAGTCCCTAATCCCTCTTCCCATTAACTCTTTTGGGCATGTACTTGTGCCAGTTAGAAGGTCAAATCTTACATGTTTATCTAAGAGAGAGCCTTTAGGAAACCTGACTACTGCAGGGTCTGGGAAAGTTCACTAGTCTCCCATCCTGGAAGGTTGTTCAGGTCAGTGTGTTTTTAGATGATCCTAAGCAATTGCATGAGTGAGGGAGGACTTTTGTAAAGTACATTTTTCTAAATATTTCAGAACCCTAACCACTAAATATGATTTTTTAAAAAGAGTGCAGTCTTTGAAGCTTTGAGGGTACCTTTTATTTTATTTAAAATTTTTGTCTTGCAACATCCAAAATCATCCATGCCACCATATACACCTTAACTTGGACATGGTATTTCAATATGGGCATAGCATTAGACAGCACATTTCTGATATTAGGAAAATTAACTCTTGGCCAGTTAATTGGACCTAAAGGGGTTATTTCAGAGGAAGAGAGCTATGAGAAGAACCTTTGATTATCTTGCTTGTAGTTGAAGTGGAGGGAAGGACTTTATGTGAATTTTTTAATTGCTTCACTAACTACGCTTGCCCTCCCCCACCCTCGATTTTTAGTAAGTATAATTATAGTGGTCAGTGCTTTCTGCTTCTCTGAATATTTCTATGGGTTTAACTGATAGGGTTACACTTTCCATTCAGTAGAGTTATATTGACAAACACAGGAATCTTTGCTTCGACTTTACATAGGGACAATATTTATTAAACACAAATCTGGATGTATCAGTCACCCTATAATAGGTGCTGAGGATTTTCTCTGAATCACCCCTCCCCCCCACACATATAAAGGCAAGTTTCTGGTTTCTGCTACATTTCCTTTATTGGATGGAAGGAAGTGAGGACATTTGTTCAAGTTCTACTTTTTTTTTCTTCCTTTTCAGTTGTTCAGAAGAAATTAATCTTGTCGTCATTGAATTAATGGCTGACATGACGATCTTACTTTTTTTTTTTTAATCCCAAAGCCCTTCAGCTGCCAGACATAAAAATACTCCAGCTGCAGTGTCACCCCCTGCCTGTCTCAAGACTCAGGGGCCCCACCCCCCTTCCCCATTCTCTCCTTCCAAGAGAGAATCTAGCTGACACCAGGGTGGGCACTACCAGACACCCCTAGCCAGTCTCTCTACTTTCTACCTGTTCTCTTTTCAGGTCAGTTGGGTTGTCCTGCGTGGCAAGTCAGAGCCACCAGTGTCTCTGACTTCATTTGCAGAGAAGGGGGTTTGGTGTCATTCTCCAATTCAAACATCCTCTTTGCAGGATCACTGCGTTGTGCAAGGGAGGAGGGAGGGAAGGAAGGTGTGTGAGTGTGTGTGTGGGGGTGGGGAACCCAACAACTTTCAGTGCAGTCAGGTATTTTTTCTTCTCAAGCTAGTCTCCTGTAAGGGACAGACACGGGGTACCTAGGTAAGTGCATTTTGCTGAATTATAACCCAAAGCACGCCAGGGTGGAAGGGAAATTGGGCAAGAGAGGCTCTTGTAGCCAACAACCAATGCGTTATACCCGAGGGCGATCAACAGGCGACTATGCCTGGAGATTTCACAGCAGCGCCTGGCTACACCTTCGGAAACCACCGGGGCTCAGGGAACCCGAGGGCTCCCCCATCCTGGCTGGCCGGCTGACCGCAGGCTGGGCGCTGGATGTGGGAATGACCCGCGCGGTGGCGACGCTGTCCCCTCCTGACCCGGTGGCGCAGACTCCCCGCTCAGCCCCTGCGGCGGGAGGAGTAGGACGTGTGCCGGCCGGCTGTGGGCATTCTCAGCCCACCACAGTGGGGTTCGCGGGGGAGAGAGGGTTCATGGTCGCAGAACACACGCTTCCCAACGCTTCCTGGGACCAATAACCTCTTCTATACTAGAGGACAGACTTGGGATTTTTGGAATCTCTTTTCACCCCCTTTCTGCAATTTTCGCCAACAGCACCCATGGCTTTTTAAAAGGGCCATCCGTGCAGCTCTTTCCATCCCGCTGCTTAGTAGGGTTTGGGATTGCTGATTGACTTCTAGACCCCACCGTGAGGTATTGCTGTCTATCTTTTACTCCCTTCTCCAACTGCCAACAATCAGGAGGGCTGCAGGGCGAAGGAAAGAGTTGGATTTCAACTTGAACCTTCAGCGTGGACTACAAGGAGGTAGTTAAAAGCAAAGCCCTGGATGCGAGGTGGGGGGGGGGGTGTCTAGCTTATTCTGTAATGTTAGACTGTTTTTCCCTTTTTGCGAGTGTAAGTGTGGCGGGTTGGGGGGGGGAGCAGTTGGGAGGACCTGCATCTGGGCACCCTCCCCCACTCCACCCCCAAGCTACCCAAGAGGAGGTGGTGCTTGCATCTTGGCCACAGTCACCGACGCTCCCGCAGCCTAACTGTACCATAGAGTTTAAATTTCTGAGGGTTATTCTCCTAGTCTCCAAGACTTGAACCAGAGAGGCTTTCACTCTGCTACAGGTCCAGGAAGACCCCTCTACTTCCAGCAGGGCCCTCCTTCTAGAGGTAATGAGCCTGGGAAACACTGGGTAGGTCTTCTTCTGAAAATATAACCTGTGTTTCCAACCCTGGGAAATGCCAGCTGGCTGATTTTTGAGGAGAGAGAGAGAGAGAGAGAGAGAGAGAGAGAGAGAGAGAGAGAGAGAGAGAGAGAGAGGTGACTGGGGTTACAAATTAACCCTAGCTATCTGTTTTTGAGGGGAGAGAGAGAGAGAGAGAGAGAGAGAGAGAGAGAGAGAGAGAGAGAGAGAGAGAGAGAGAGAGAGAGAGAGAGAGAGAGAGAGAGAGAGAGAGAGAGAGGGGTGACTGGGGTTACAAATTAACCCTAGCATCACTTTACAGATACTCTGGCCAGTCAAATGCTTCTAAGCAAAGGAGATAGCACCAGGGTATAAAACTGTCACAGCAGCGTGGAAGATAGATGATTTAGCTGATTGAGATTCTGGGGACTTTTTTTTTCTGGCTTGTTATTTAGATTTGTTGGTCATCATGCAATTAAGCAGGTAAGGAGTGGATGTCTATATTTTATTGATAACTGTATAACCTGTGTTTGATTCAAACCGGTGATGATTCTTCTGTTTCAAGCTCTCAAATATATGCATTTCCTATGATGCACAAGTTCTTAATATTCACATTCATGAACATGTTCAATACTATTGAAATTGTTAGCATGCATTCATTTGAATGTTTAATGTGCATTTATTTAAATGTTTAACAGTGCAATGAAAAATCCGAAATTGAACATAGATCAGAAGAGGGAGGGCAGAGAGTCAGAGGAAGGGATGGATAACTCTAATAAAATATGGAATATGGCAGATGCAGAAATGCCTTAAAACATTGCTTCTTGATAATGTCACAGATATTAATATATAAAGGACAGCTGGAGAATTATGAATAGTGTCCTGAACTAGCAAAGTAATTGACTACTTTATAGAGATGTGTGTGTGTGTGTGTGTGTGTGTGTGCTTGTGCGTATGTGTGAAAATTTTGGTAATGTTTTCTCAATCCTGAAAAGAATCTATGGAATGGGGACAGAGGTAGAGGTTGGTTTGGTTGTGAAGTAGAATGAGAGAAAAAACAAACAAGAAAAAACTCCAAACTAAACAGAAAACAACTTAAGCTAGGGCCAGACTCTGTTGATCCCAGTAGAGAAATCTGGCCATAAGAAAACAGTTAAAGAACTGGAAAAAAAAATCATAACAAATTTAGAAAATTTTCAGTACACTTGCCAAAGGAAGCCTCTTTGAAATTCAAAGTTTTGTAGATCTGTATGCTGAGTAACTAATCCACTTTTTCCATTAGCATATTTAACTCAATTGAAATGATGAACATTTCTGAGTGACTTAAGTTTTGTTACTATGATGGTGATTGTTGTGTGATAATTTCTTACAGTTGAAGAAGGCTGGAGTTACCACAAAGTGAATAAAAACAAATCACCAATATAAAATTATATAATGTCTCTTTGCTAATAATAGTTTCTCTTTATAAGGAAATTATTTATATTTTCTTTGGAAAGGTTTATTTATTTACTTATTATTTTTGTTCTTACATTTATTGATGTGTATCTTTGATTCCATACTTGTTTTGTTTATCAGGCTCATGGAAAAAAATCTTGAAGCAAGAAAGATAATAAGAACTTTGGGTGGTTAAATTTGAAAATTATTGTTTTGCTTTTAGTTTGGTTAAAAGGGTAGTATTTTTCCACTGGAAAAAGTCACTTGTCAATGAATTGCTCAATTCTTCTGCATTTTATATTCTGGAATTTTATTGTAGTAATGATTATTAGTGTATGTGCCACTCTCTGTGTTTATAAACATATTTGGGTTAACTGAAGGTATTCATTTTTAATATATATTGTATTGTTTTAATAATGTTTTCAAAGTAAATTAGACATATAATAATCACTTTCATTATCAGGTAATGTTACATGATTCCATCTTTCATGACATAATTTCCTTCAGAAATCCAATATTATTATTAGAACATATATTTTGTAAAATAATCATACAGTTGATTTGCTTCAGTAAAATGGTTGGTATGTTACCGGAAAATAAATCAAACCTAAGCAAGAAGAAATCAACTGATCCAAAGAATGAGAGGACAGAAACATACATTATATAAATATACATATATGCAATTTTTACCTTTATGTGAGTTCCTAAATTTGAATTTCTTAAACATTGTTAAACATTTTTTTAATTTACACTTTTACAATAATGCTTTACTGTGTCTCTAAAAATGTGAAGAGTCACTGGGTTTACCAAACTTTCAACCAATGCTTCTGTTTCCTTTATTTCTTGTGTTATTTTATTTTCATATCTTTAAAATGAAAAAAAAAACTACTGTGGGAAATTAGAGTCTTGCATTTTGCTTATTTAGAGAATTGGATATTTGTTTCTAAATAGTGTCCAAATACATGGAAATTTAACACCATTATATGACAAGTTTTATATAAACTTAGTGTTTTCCTTAAAAACATCTCAAATGTGTTTGAATATTAGATTTTTAACAAGATTGATCGTGTATTCTTCTACTATTCTACATCTTTTTGTTTATTTTCTAATAATGGGAGAATGGGGAAAAATAGATTAGTGACAGATCTAGTCCTGTGGTTTCCAGATTTCAGCTCCGGTCTGCCCCATCACTGTACTCCTCTTAAGGAATTCTGTGACCACTCATCACTTTTCTTCATCTCGCATATGAAGAACTTGATGTATACTTTAAAAGTTCTGAACAAAGTATCATTTAAAAAATGTATTTTAAGAAGACAAGTCAAAGAGGAGAACAAACGTGCTATAAAAACTAAACGGGTTACTGAAAAGTTGCAAGTTAAGTTTTACATTTTAAGTTAGTTGTTTAAAGTAAGTTCTATTGTCACACAAGAAATAATATTGATTCACCTTTCCTTAATGCTAGCATCAAACTTATTGGCCTATGGTATCATGGAGCCAATTACATAACATCAGTATTGCCTTTGTTTTCAAAGCATGCAATTAAAAAATATTGAAATAATATGACTCCTAAGGTACACAGATCTTTATGCATAGCTGCTTCTTTTGCTTGTAATGCCCTTGAATAGTCAAACCCTGTTTTTTTTTAAATGACATTTAATGACAGCAAAAATCTAACTTGTTAGGTGATTTATATTACTAATTTTGATGAATTTAATGGAAAAGAAGATCACAATGTTCTTACGTAAAATACCAAAATGAAGAACACTGGAGTGAAAAAAATGAGACATTTCTAACATGTTTTATACAATCCATTTTTACCAAAATGGATTAGGTATTATTGGTATTTTAATTTAGCAGCTACTAAAGTAATTCAAACTAGGATTATTTAATCTGAATGATCGCAGTGTGACTCTAATATTCCATTCACCAGGGTAGGCAATGTCATTTATTTACTTAATGTTTCCATAAGTTGTAAGGAGAGTAGAATAAAAAAAAAAAACTACTTAGTTTGAAGTTTTTTTTTTTTTATTGATTGCTCATCAAAGATCTTAAATGTTAAAGAAGTGGAAAGTGTTATAATGCTTATTGTGTAACACATAAAACGAGTGTGGAGATGAAATTGAATCATGATTACTAATGGCCTTTCTACTAAAGAAATGCATAGACGTTCTGGACTAGACTTTTTCTTTCTGGTATCAAATAGCCACTCTATCCATTTTACATTGGTCATCACATACCCTCATCAATAACATTTTAAAGGTTTTATATCTATCATTTCCAAGAAGAGAATTAGCCATGAAGAACATTTTTATCCAATTACTCACTTACAGACATATCCAATTATAAAGTAATTGGTAATTATTTCATGAGCTATGAATCCATTTATTTACATGTAATGTTCAAAATAAACAACATTATAAATAGTTTTGGTGTATTTCCCAATTAATATTTAAAGTAGTTTATTATGATTAGCTTTTTGATTTTTTAACAAGCAACATAAACTCAATATGCTTCACTAACAAAATTATTTCCCCCAAAGATGAGAGGATATAATGAATATAGTTTTAGCAATCAAGTTGGATTAGAAGACATTTTGTTATAAAATAAATAATTGTATTGATACTCTAAAATACTTATTTTTAAACAAAAAAGAATAGATGTAGGAAAATGATACATTATTGAAAAGACATTGTAGATTCTCATCTTCTACATTTCATTTTTAAATAATCATCATTATTTCTCAAGATGTTTATAGTTACAGAGTCCAAAAAGATATTTACCCTTAGTTTGACCTACTTTATTTATAATAATTTTAAAATATGTTTAATGCCTAAATCCTAATTTTCTCAGATGTAGATGTCTTTAAGAGCGCACAAAACATAACAAACTCCTTTAATAGCTAATAAAGTAGCTACAATATTATAGCTTCAGCAAATTAAATCTATAAAGTACACATTTATTGATTAAATTAATAAATATGTGAACACTACATTCAAATGTATTATAGCTCTCCGCTGTGGAAAGAATTATTCTCTCATAATAGTCTGTTTCATTTAAATTCCATTATAGATTTATTGTGAAAGAGTACTTATAGATGGACTTACTCTTCCTGAATTCTGTGAATATCGGCCAACCTCATCAGGATTAAGCTGCTTTTTATTAACTTTTCTGGACTCTTGCATTTTGTTAATTTTGAAAGCTATTTCTATAATATTACACTATTAAAAAACAATCTAGCCTTGGGAAGATTAAAATTGAGGAAGAATGCATTTTAGATTTCTCAGTGTCAAATACTGGCCAGTAAATAGCATGATATTACTTCATAGATTCATTTTATTAAACCCTCACTCTCAGACATGAAATGGTTTCCTTAAAACATTTCAGATGAAGTCTATAAATATAACTCTGTGTCAGAAAACTAAATTAAATCAAAGATTACATTTGTAAATTATAACCCACTCAGTAATCATATTTGAAAATCACATGTGTTTATCTGAGTTATATATGGTGTTTGTGTACTGGTGTGACACATTTTTAAGATGAAAATGGTTTGAGCACTGCTTTTAGATATTCAGTTTAATGATGAATGCTGATGCCCTTTGGTATAGGTAACTATAATAAAAGAATTAAAGGAAGTTCTTGAGGTAGACAACATACTCAAGTAGCTTTTATGTATTTAAACAGCAATGTTCCACAGGTGTTTAGAAAAATTAGCTCTGAAGTGTGTTTGTAGAGATGAAGAACTATGTTTTTTAGGAGTGAACAGTAACAAACACCTCATAAACAGTAATAAACACTAGAAAAATCATGAAACATTGAATTGATCATGCTATAGTGTTGTAAAAATTACTACCTTAAAATAATTTAATGCATAGTTGCTCAATGTGTGTGTGTGTGTGTGTGTGTGTGTGTGCGTGTGTGTGTGTGTGTGTGTGTGTGTGTGTGTCTCTGTGTCTCTGTGTCTGTGTGCTTGATTTCAGGTTCTAAGCATTGTCTCTGAGCAATTTTGTTGAAGAGTAGCACTTGAGTCACAGCTCTACTTCCAGGTTTTGGTGGTTGATTGAAAATGAGTCTTATGGATTTTCTTGCCCAGGATGGCTTCAAAGCCTGATTCTTCGATCTCAGGCCCCTGAGTCACTAGGATTTCAGCAATTAAGCCATTTGTGCCCCACCAGGCTCAACAATTTTCTTTTATACCATTCCTGAGGCATGAGTCAGGGCCTGGACACTGACTGGTCCTGAACTTATTTTCTGCAGTGCTAGTATTCTACCACTTGTCCCACAGCTTCACTTCTGGCGTTTTTTGTGGTTTACAAGAGCTGAGTCTCACAGAGTTAACTGTACAGGCTGGTTGTGGATTGTGATCCTTGAATTTCAGCCTTCTGAGTAGCTAGGATTATAAGTATGAGTCTTGGGTCCCCAGCTAACATTTTTATAGGCAATACTGAACATGGTAACATGTATAGCTAGTTTACTCAAGATATTAAAATAGGATTGTTGTGATTTATAGAACTAGAACTTATACATCCAGACCAGTCATTCTTGTACAAAGTCTGTTTTATACATGCAAAATGTGATATTTTGAAAGTTATACTAAGGATTAGTGAGAAAGAAAATGGTTTCCAAAACTGTATAATTTTAAGTAAAATGATTTTCCAGTTAACTAAAAAGTATACTTTTTTCAGTATTCATCTCATTCCAAATGGGCTTTACAATAGCCTAGAACTTAAAAATAAACCCTTCAATAAAGAATTACGATGGAATGTATGTCTTCTAGATTTATAATGCATATTCATTTCAACATATAGGTTTCAGTCTGTCAGTCAAAGATGGCAGGATTCCTTTTTTTTGTTTTAAATATTGACTATAAAAGAATCCAAACTTCAAGTATTGAAACTTAAAACTTCATATTTATGAATAAAGGATTCTTGAGTTTCTTAAAGGGCACCCTACTAATGTTCAACAGGAACTTTAAAATTTCATTTAGATTAAAGTAGTATTTTCAACACTTTGAGTGGAGACAAAGCTTATGGATATTGAAACCCTTCCCTATTTCTGATAGATTCATCTTCACAATTCATCACTCTTTAGTTTTACTAACTTTTGCATGAAAAACAGATTGTTGATATTTGCCTGCATAGTAGTCTTTTAAACTTTCACTAAAAAGCAACACATGAATGATATGTTGGGATAGTCAGGTAACTATGACAAATAAATGCAAAATATTTTCATATTAGAGTAAACTCTGGTAGAATATGTATATATGTGTGTGAGTGTGAGTGTGTGTGTGTACTGCAAATTTTATTTTTATTATCCAGCCATAAAATGAAAGAATTGATCGATTGTCTTTTTCAGATGATTTAAAAGACAAATACAGGGGCTAAGAAAGTGACTTAGTGGTAGAGGGCTTGCCTTGCATGTATAAGGCCCTCAGCATCAAATAAGCAGTAAAAGCAGGAAGTGGCACTGTGGCTCAAGTGGTAGAGTGCTAACCTTGAGCTGAAGAACTGAGGAACAGCTCCCAGGCCCAGAGTTCAGCTTCATGAATAAAGAAAAATATAATAGATGAAAATTATTTTTTAGGCTAAGCCAGGATGAATATGAATGGGACACCCTTTTCACTATGTCTTGTGATTGTATGAAATGGTAGCTATGTTTTAAAGAAATAAATTTTTATTAGAATCAAAGTCAGCAGCTCCAATATAAATTGCTGTGATTAGCTATCAAAGTATTTCTTTTTCTTCAACAAACTTGAGTAAATAAGGCAAACAAAAGTTTCAACTATGTTCACATGATTTTATAATCACAAAACTGACATATTTTACTATCTTTGTCATATTTTACACTCTTTAAGATACATATTTGAAGAAGTCTAAGCTAAAAATGACAGGATTAGAAAACAGTTATTAAGTATTCATTACCATGTCTTCATCACCAAATTTTGATCTCAGATAAGTCTAGAAATATTAAATCCTGTGATTATTATTGGAAATGTAATTCCTGACACATTCAGGCAAGATTTAAAAACTAGAATTTATTGCTGGGTGTCACTGGTTACTTGGGAGTTAAACATCTGTAAAATCAATGCCTTGAGGGCACCCAAGGTTTGAAAGATCTACTCGAATTCATCTTCATAATAAGCAGTAATATTTAAGTCTAGAAATGTGGTTGAGGGGTGGGAAGGTGGCTCAGTGGTACAGTGCTTGCCTGCATGCATGAAGCCTTGTTTTCGATTCCTCAGCACCACATAAACAGAAAAAAGCTGAAAGTGGCGCTGTGGCTCAAGTGGTAGAGCGCTAGCCTTGAGCTGAAGAGCTGAGGGACAGCACCCAGGCCCAGAGTTCAGGCCCCACAACCGACCAAAAAAAAAAAAAAGTGGTTAAATGCCAACCTTTAAAGTTTGAACACTTTCAACTGTATTACTACCCAAAATAAAACTAAAATAAAACAAAAACAAGTACATTGACATCTATTAAAATTCTGCTGATTCTTTTTACAAAGGTGCCTTCCTCAAACCATAAGTGAGTTTTAAATAAATTTACTTTCCTATTTTAGTATCGTACAACCTTGAATTTTGAAAACAATATGGGCTATTTTAATAGTTACAATAATTGGCTGAAATCAGTGGTTTTCTTCAGAAGTGACGAGTTTTCTCAAAATTCTAGGTTGAATAACATTGATACACAAAGAAGCTTACTATTATTACTAGTAATAAAGCTAGTTAAACAAACTAGAATGCATTACCAATACCAATCATTGCAGTGTTAGCCTCCTTGTGAAAATACAGCTTCTGTAATCATCTCTGTAAACAGGATAGGAGGCAATAGTTTCATTGCTAAAGAAGAATTCTTTTGTTTGTTTGTTTGTTTGTTTGTTGTCAGTCATGGGGCCTGAACTCTGGGCCTGGGTGCTGTCCCACAGCTCTTCAGCTCAAGGCTAGCACTCTACTGCTTGAGCCACAGTGCCACTTCTGGCTTTTTCTGCTTATGTGGTGCTGAGGAATTGAACCCAGGGCCTCAAGGATGCAAGGCAAGCACTCCACCACTGAGCTTCCTCCCCAGCCCAAAAGAGGAATTCTTTAATTAGAAATACACAGTGTTTTTCAGGCTCTAAGATGGGAGCTGAGAAAGTATTAGAGAACACTGAATAAAATTTTAAATTATTAATCCTGAAGCATATGTAATCCTAACTAATCAAGAGGCTGAGATAGAGGTTCTTGTCTCAAAGCCAGCTGAAGCAGGGAAGTCCAATAACACTTTTATCTTTAAGCACCTGAAAAGCAGGAAGTGGAGTTGTGGCACAAATAGTATAGCTGATAGACTTGAGCACAAAAGCTCAGGGGTCATTCAGTCCCTGAGTTCAAGCCCCAGGACATGCATACCAAAAAAAAGAAAAGAAAAGAAAAAAGATAAACTTAGGAAGGAAGGAAAGAAGGAAGAAAGAAGGAAAGAAAACCAAGGTACATTGTATTTGTAAACTGCTTTGTTAAGTGACAACTCCTCTGTACAACTACCTAAAGATAATAAGAAAAAAATACAAAAAAATTCTTAATCCTGAATTGGTTTGTTGGTAATCTTTTTCTGTAGTTGTTTCTGATTCAATATGTGTATTTGATGTCAGATGAATTGTGTGCATGAGGATAAATCTAGGGAATATAGCAACGAAAACAGATATTGCTCATGCAATATTTGAAATTCATTGTTATTTGAAGCATACTTAGTTTTAATTAATCTACTAAAGTACATGTAAGCCTTGGCCATTCATTTTATTTTCACACATGTCCAATTGTGATATTGTAAATATAATTCTGTTTTGAAGAAGATTGCTTAATTCCTTACCATAAAGGCCATAATGAATGTATTTTCTGTCTGTCTGTGGTATTAAAGGTAGCTATTAAAGAGGCATGGAAAAACTAGGTTTTGAAAATTTTCAAACTGTGTTTAAAAGTAGTCATAATATTTCTCAGAGTGATGATTTAGATGTTCTTTTCTTTTCTTTTTTCTTTTAAAATAAAATAGTATCTTCCTTGCCATGGGAACATTTCAATGGAATATTCCATTTGATGCAACGATTGAAATTAATGAAACCCAGATTAACTTTCCAGAGTTAATAGTGTAATGGCTATCCTATGAAAAATGACCCTCATACAGGATGAAATTGGCAGGAGAAACTGAGAATATTTATAATCACAAATTCCTCTATTATAAATTTGCAGATTTTAATTTTATTACATGTGAGTTAAAAAGATTCTAAAGTTTATTTAAAAATACTAAATTTTCCTGTAGCACAAGTAATCAGAAGTTATGCTAATCTTTAATAGAAAGTTTGCGGAATCATCCTTGAAAACTGCACATGTGTTTTTTCCTTGTATACTGTCAGGACAGCTTATTTATGTCTCTCTGTAAAGTAACTTCCAATTATGCAACTTATTTTACCTTTCCTATTGGGTCAATCTCTCCTTACATTTTGGTCCCATTGCTGGATTTACAATTTTTGACTTCATTGTATCACTCACTCTTGTTCTTAGCATACATTTTTTGTGTGCCTTTAAATACAAGATAAGGAATGTCTCTGTTGAATTAGTAATATTGTTCCATTTTCTATCTAGTATCATTGTGTTTAAAATAAACAACACACACACACACACACACACACACACACACACACACACACACACACACACACATTTCTAAATCCTTAAAAACCTAAAGCTGAGGACATGGTCCATAAAGTCAAGGTCAGAAATATAGAATATACTTGCATAAATCTGCACTTAGTATGTTGCTGAAGAAAATTGTAGTACCTTGGTTACAGCTGGCTCTCTACAGCTTCATCCATGCCTCCAGGCTAGCTTTTTGGCTGATTGATTGAAGATTGAGTCTCCTGAACTTTACTGCTTAGACTGGGCTTACACTTAAATCCTCTAGGTTTCAATCTCCTGAGTAGATAGGATTACCTAGGAGAGCCTCTGGCACACAGTCTAAGAAAAGTTTTGAAATTAACTGTAGTCCTCAAATTTCTTTAAAAACGATACTACCTGAAAAACAAATGCTAAACAACATTTTTATTTTCATAAAATGTAAAGCTTTCTACTATGAAACACTACCCCGAAAAGGGCAGAAATGGCAATGCCATATTCATCTTAACCTTTATGATAGGGAGATTTTTAAGTTAGGATTTGAAAATAACATTATAGTTGGCTCACTTTTGCAAGCAACATTAAAAACAGGCAATGTGCCACCAAGCAGCAAGGTGCGAGTGAATGGATGAAAATGTAGAAGAGGAAAGGAACATCAGGAGTAAGGACTAGTCGCGTTCAGTAGACCCGTCAGAATTCTTGCTAAAATCAGGGCTAACATCAGGCATTGCCTGGAAGATGGTAGATGGTGAGGAGCACAACCACATGTCTCTGTTCTCTTATCTGAAACATGGCGATTCTCTAAATCGTACCTGGTAGAATACCCTTAGCAGTCTCAAAGTCAGAGATTTTAAGAGAAGAGAGTTCACAGAAGCCTGACTTGCCTCCCATCAAAGAAAATATCTCTGTTAAAGCATTTATCGTATCTACTTAAAAACTAGAGTTTAATCTATTTAAATTTAAATTGGTTCCTAAAAACCTAACTACATTGGCTAAACATCCTTCATTTGACCTTTACTTTTCAGCATCTGACTACTTTCCTTATTATTTGCAATCCATATCTTACAATAACATTTTGTTATGTGATACCCTTCATAGAAATAAGCAATCTTTTTTTTTTTTCTGTATCAACTAACTCAGGTGAGTATTATACTTTCTGCTTTTATGAATTTACTCCCCTAGGAGCTAGGCAGACTTACAGAATTCACTTTCTCTCAAATTTTTCTAATCAGTTCTACCATTAGGAAGCAGCATATAACTTCCTCTTTATTGGTAGGACAAGATTGTATTGACAGGATCAAGCAGGAGATTAGTTCCCCTTTCAGTATGTACTCCTCAGAGAAATACTCACCCTCATTAAGATGGAAAGCACTTAAAGCTGTAATTCAGAGCCACTGTATTGCCTGCTCAGTTAGAATAATCAAGGAGAAGTATTTTCTGGAATGCACGTTTAACAGCTGAATGATTAGAAGGATACCTTCTAAAACAAAAACAAAAGCAAAAAACAACTCAGCTTTAACCTATCCAATATGATTTAAAACAAAAGAGTTCAGTTCTTTTGGGTAGAGGAAGGAAAAGGCTAGAAAGTACAATGATGCATCATCAATGGATAAATGTAAGTGTGATCTGGATCTAGAATAAGCAGCTATAATGAAATATCCTATGAAGGTTTTATAAAAGAAATTCAGTTTCCATATATGTTCCCAGCTATTATTCTATACAAAATAGTATGTTAAGTATTAGGGACCAGAGGGAATTCTAAAATGTAAGTCCTGCCAACAGTTCTCTCTACTCTCTCTGTATGAAAATAAGGTATGTAGAGAATAATAGGATTGTGTTGCAAAATTTTAAAAGGCTTGTGAATGGGAGAACATCTAATATATACTTACTTTAATAATATTCAGCCTACATTTATCAAAAGAATTTAAGGTTGTTATGAACTCATCAGGACAGGTTTCATAACTACATGTTTACTTTATGTTTAAAAAAAGTCTAAAATTTTTGAAAGAATAATTGACGGATACAGAAAAGAAAGCTTAATTTTTATTGTAATTCACAGCTATGCCTGGTGATTGCTTGTGTAGCTAAAAGTCAGAATAATCTTCCAATTTCTACATTTTACTGTTTATTTCAATAGAAGCACAAAGATCAACAGATCACCTTTCCTGGGGAAGTGCAGAAAATTCCAAATATTGCTAAGAAAAGTGGCCTAACTTTGGAAAATATGGGAAGACTTCATATCTTGATAAATTATTAATTTTTAATAAAATAATTTTATTTCTGGTTTATACAAACCTTAACAATAATTGTTTTTAAATGATTAGTGTCCAGATTAAGAGAGAACAATCTTAGGTCACACGAAATTTAAAGTATAGCTTGTAAATAGTATTTCACAAAATAAAGGGATACATATTTAACTGTTTTATATAATTGATTCATGAAAACTTTATTTCAGCTTGTTAGATAATATAAAAATATGAATCTTCAAAAGTGAAACTAAGTTGGTATTTGTATATATTAAAATGATGTATCTCATTGTTGATGTTAGTTAACAATTTACCAATTAGTTCTTCAAATTTAAATGCAATTCTAGAAAGATAAGGGCTGTAAAACTTATTTATTTTCATTTTTATGCTTAAGTCTTTCTTTGCAAATCGTATTATACATGCATTTTAGGTATAGTGATGAATTTCAACTATTAAATTGTTGGAAATATCCTCCATATTTTGTCACTCTCTGGTGTCTTTGACAGCATCAGAAAACTAGCTAACTAAATATTACAATTGTAGCTCAGAAAAATGTTATCAATCGTCCCTTTTCAGAATTTGTATTATGTTTACCATTTTCAGAGAGTAATTCTGTATATGTAGATGTGAGTACATTTTTTCTTTTGTTAGTACTACGTATTGACTTATTATAAGATTGAGTAATCAAATAGGGATACAAGTTGATCCATTGCAACAATGAGATGTACAAAACTCTACGTAGAAAACGAACTTTACAATTTAGGCATGGGTTGGGGTGGGGGTGGGGAGTGTAGTTGTGGAAATGGAAGGGAAGGGATGGTAGGGGAAAAACAAAGCAGGAGGCAACAATGCTTGATAAGAAATGTATTCATTACCTTGCTCCTGTAATTGTAACCCATCTGTACGGTATTTTCACAATAAAAAACTTATTTAAAAAAATTAAATTAAAAAACAAAAATAAACTTGCAATTTTCTCTGAAGAATAGGTAAGAAAATTAAATTGAGCTAATCTTACATATATTTTAAACATAATAAAATATAAAATTGATATATATATATAGTTATCTGAATTTTACAATTATATTTTTCTATTAAAGTTACTAAATGAAGTCATATTTAGTTGACTGAATCTATCAGCTTAACCGCAAATGTTAAATTATACAGTAAGACTTATGGAAAATATGTGAATATTTTATTACTTGTTTATAGTAGCTTGTGATAATAGTCTTCTATTTTAATTTCTTATTTCATGTTTTGTTTCTACATATTATAATTTTATTGTATTAAAAGTGACAATAAAAATTCTAATCAATACCAATTTTATCTATTGGTAGTTATGAGCTCTATCTGACGCTACTATCATAGAATTCTTATTGTACCTCATGTTTACTTCCTTTGAATCATTTTTTTTCCTCCTACGCAAACAAGTAAGGACAGCAAAATATATATCAGGTTGGATGCTTGTTAAACTGTAAGATCAGGTAAATGTTTGGATTTGAATTATCTAAAAGGATCACTAGTTTCAATTTTGTTATGAAAATAACATAAATAGCAAAGTATATTATTACTTCTATTTTTCTCCCTTACGGTGTTTTGGGAGCATTAATGTAACATCATCCCTAGTACATGACCTTCCAAAGTGAAAGATAGTACCCTATTCCACATAGGGGTCTGTATTAGATTTCCTTGAATCAACAATAAAAAACAGAGTAGCATACTGTTTTGAGATTTATGTTTCATTGTTGATTAATAACAGTGACTTTCATATATAAATTTTATTTTTAAAAACTAGGATAATAGAACACAAAAGAAAAAATATTAGTGTTTTATAATCATACACATGATAATGGTAACTCCTTATCATTTTGCCTGAGGCTAATAATGCATATTGTCCATCTGTTTCCTATGCTTAACATTAAAAAATATATTTAGATGGTTTTGCTACTACTTGATCAGGTAGATTTTGTTTGTACTTTGGACATAGAAGTTCTTTTAAAAACATTATTTTCTCATTTGAAATTTCGAAATTCAGCTTTGCTCACATGCAAATTGTTCTGTACAATTTTCTTCTTAATATTGTTTTTCTAAATCTTGATATTCATATAAATTATACTTTAGTAATTATATTTTAATCATTCACCCATTCACTCAATATTTCCTAAGAAACTTTATCATGGACTTTAATAACAGTTACATACTCATTGATACATGAACAATTAACTTCTTCATTCTAAAGTTTATATTGTTGTCTGGGATAAAGATGTGGAGCTAAATGTTCTACAACAGGAGAAGTCAGGGGAACAGAAACTATAACCAACTAGCTTCAGAAGATTTTAGGAAGCTATATTGATAAAGTATCACTTTGAGGATTCACAGAAAAGTCAGGGGTAGTGAGATGAACAGGTGTAAGTAGAAATGGTAGTTCAGGCAGAGTAGGAACTGCATAAGCAAAGAGAGGGAGAAATAAATTGAGACACATTTTATGAGTAAAATTTTAACTGAAGGATGCTGGATGTCTGGTTGGTGATGGTGAAGATGTAGCCCAGGGAAGATTTGAGTGAAGAGTTAATATTTTGTGTTTGTGAGTGTATGTGTATATATGTGGGCTTAAATTCAGGACGTAAGTGGTATTTCTGGTTTTCTTTGCTCAAGGCTAGTACTCTACCACTTGAGCCGAAACTACACTTGTTGGTGGTTGGTGGTTACCAAGAAATAAGAATTTCACAAACTTTCTTGCTCTGTCTGGCCTCAAATAACAATCCTCACATCTCAGTATCCTGAGTAGCTCATGTAGTAGGCATGAGCCACTGATATGTAGCTAAGGGGAGATGCTTCTATACATTATTGTGAAAACTTTGAATGATGTTATCTAGAAGGCAAAATCAAAGCCATGCACAGGAGTATTGGGAACACAAGCTTTGAAATTTTATTTGCAGTCTTGTTCAGAGCAACAACGGTAGTGTTGAGGAAATAAAGGACCTGTCAAGTGAATAGGATGAAGGAAAATGATTTGTTTTATTCCTATGGGGAAGGACACAGGGAAGATTGGGAGTGATAGGGTACATGCGATAAGGACTTGAGTACAGGTAATTATTTACTTAGATAAGGCAACTAGGAAGATAAATGTTAGGAGAATGTTGTGTTTTCTTAACAGAGATACAGGATTCTAATATGATGGAAATAGGTAGTGTGTACTACCTTAAATAATGACTCCATATAGTAAATTCCTAAAAACAGAGCAATATTTTCAGTCATACTGCTGGTTCATTGAAACCTGAAAATTCTCATAATATTCTTTGTACACCATAATATGCAAGTTGGTAAATGACCAATAAGACTCACTCTTTTATTCTGATTTTTTTATGAATTCTACAAAATTGGACTTAAAATGATGAATATACTAAAAAATATTGAAACTATTTAAACTATACTTTTAAGCCATATACACAAAGTTATATTCAATTTACATTTCAGGACCAGTATTTGCTCACATATAATGATAATATAATTACAAAATACATACAAATATTATATATATTATATAACTTAATATAAACTAGAAATGTTGAGTACAATATTTGATTTCATTTTATAGGAATTATAATTATTATAATTTAATAGCATATATATTTTATTTTTGTGACTTTTAAAATAAAAGTAGTAATTATGGTATTAAGGACTAAATATAAATGTTTAAAACTTGATTTTTACTAACTTCACTATTAATGAACAGTAATGTAATAACTAAGGAATTATTGTGTAGAGAAGTATACAGCTTCTTCAGTAAAAATATAGAGAACAAGGATAGGACATTGTACAAATAAATTTGCCTATTTAAAAATATATGAGGGTGTAGAGAAAATAAGAGAGAAAAACAGATGCATGTTTACTATAATATTTTTTAAACTTTTCCATGGGTTTAAATTTTTTAATGAAATATTTGATATAATTATTTCATGAAAGTATTTCTAGCATAACAATCAAGGTGTACATATAAAATCAGAAACTGAACTAGTGGCAAACTTCTGTAATCCTAGCTATTCAGAAGCCTGTGAACAGAGAATTACAGTTCAAAGCTAGGAAAGCTCATGAACAATACATAGTCTCTGAGTTTGAGCTCTGGATCAGAACAACAACAACAACAACAAAAACAAAGGCAGAAATTGTAGGGCTTTTGTTTTTTTGTTTTGTTTTGTTTTGTTTTGAAGTTGGTAGTAGGGCTCAAATTCAGAGTCCAGGCACTGTCCCTGAGCAATTTTGCTTAAAGCTGCTTCTCTAGCTCTTTGAGCCACAGGGCCACTTGTGGTTTTCTGGTGGTTAATTGGATATAAGAATCTCACAGACTTGCCTGATCCTTGCTGGCTTTGAACCATGATCCTCAATTTGCAGTCTCCTGCATAGCCAGGATTACAGGAGTGAAGCACCAATACCAGGCAGAAATTTGTAGTTTCGTGATGTTTATTGTTTAACAAGCAGTAATCATTCAAAAATTCAAAAATTAGACATTGTTCTCTAAAAGATGATATGATTCACTAACCTATATTATATGAGGTATTGCTCAATTAGGCCTAATATTTTTTATATTGTTGTACTTTTAGCAAGATTAGAAATTCGCTTTCAGTAGTATATGAATCATTATGAAAATTTCAAAGTTTTATAAATTTAAATTTAAATATGACTATCAGTATTTTAAGCTTACAGATGGTGCACTACTATTTAAGCTATGGTGCCACTTTTAACATAACAATATTTTAGATAATTTTATGACTGGTCACTTTGAAATAAATAAAAGCTATCTATTAAGGAAAAGTAATTATTATATACTAGAATATTGTATACATCACACAGTCTGATGTATACAATATACATTTGAAATGTTTCCTTTATATGTTTTTATATGTTTATATATATTCTTTGTAAGTTTTCATAGACTTTTTCAATATCATTCGATTTTTTTCAAATCAAATTGTATTGAGAAGCAATCATTATACTATTATTTTTTTAAATACTAATAGTTTTATTTGTCCTAAAAATATACTTTTAAATACTGAAATATTTAGACATTTTTATTTTTATTTTATTGATTTTGATTTCAGGAAAATGAAAATTCTAGCAATAATACTTTTTAAATAAAATATTATAGAATAAACATAATTTCTCTCACTTTTTATAATGCTTTATTTTATTCAATATTTATTATTCTTATTTTGTTTTTAAAAATGTGTCTTTCCATATCCCAAATGGTATTGTATATTGCTATCATTTTGTTACTTGTCCAATTATTCACTTATTCACTGATAGTGAATTTAAAATAATTTTCTCTACAGAATAAATGAAAAGTTAATGACTTTACCAATTAATTTTCATTTTTATATCATATTTTTGATTTTTCATCTTTGTAAAACATTAGTACTTTACATGCTTTGATCAACAAATATTCTAGTATCTTGTTGGCTACAAATATCTAATATTTTGTCACTGGCAAGTTTATTAGAAAACCATCTTTTATAGAAGAGTTGATATGGCTATTAACTCATCCAAACAAAGAAACTAATTATGGTCATTCAGTGATAATTTAAAAATTGCTATTTATATTAAGATGATTCACACATGCAATTATCTAATTTTGTTCCCACAAGGAAATTAAGCCCAATTGTTAGTTAATTTTAAGTCTAATGGGCACTAATTGTGAGGAAAACTGGAAGACAGAGTTTTTGCTTATGAAATCTGTCCTCTATTTTGTAACTCAAAATTTTTTCTCAAAAACTATTTCAGGAGAACTTAAAATGCTACATTGTGTCTTTAAATCCTAGTTACACAGGAGGGAGGGTGAATCATAGAAGATTGTGATTTCAAGTCGGCCTGGGCAGTAAAGTCTGGGGGAGGCTCTGTCTCCCCTTAAACAGAACAATGACAATTGGAGATGTGGCTCAAGTGACTCTGAGTTAAAGCCCAATGTACAGCACAAAACAAGCCAACAAAAATCTTGTGATTTGAACTGGTCAAAATAAGTTTATATTTGACCATGATTGATAGTCCTATATGTTAAATTAAAAAATAAACTGTACCCAAGTATTAGAAGTAGAAAAAAATACATGAATTAAACTTATTAGTAATACATTTGTTTATATTGCTTTTAGGCTGTTCTATATACATAATTGTATAAAATGATTCTATTTCCCATATATTAAAGTTGCAAATATATGTACATATATATACATATCTATGAATATGTACATATGAATATATGTATGTATATATAATCATGTTGTAACCAGAAATATATAAAATAAAATTTACTTTAACAATGAGAAAATATGAATCTTCCTCAGAACAACTGATGAAAACAGAATAAATATGCTTCTAGCTAATTACCTCTTCAAAAATTAAAATGTCTTAGAATAGGATCTTAAACATCATCTATATTGATGGTGTTTTATTTTTTCAATAGTACATACTCCAAAGTCATGTGTTTCAGCACAAATATTTGAGTGAAATATTATTGTGTACAATTACATAATCTAATATCCACATGAAGTATAATTTAAAACATTTACTGCCTCTGCTTAACATGTGCTAGGCACTTGTCTAGGTGTTTGTAAATAACAACACATACTGTACAGTTAGCAGCCTCTTGATGTGATACTCTGACAGCTGAGACAATTAAGGCACAAAAAAATTAATGCCTCTGTTAGAGGTCATACATCTGGTAGAGGATCTATGGTTTCAACTCAGGAAGTCAGGTTCTGGGGCCTATTCTCTTAGATGGTACACATTAAGCTTATTTGTAATAGAAGCTTATCGTGATTATTAGAATATTATTATTATTATTTTAACCGAAGTTGTTAAAAAGAAAGTTGTATACAGGTATTATGGTTATGATTTACTTTTAACTTAAAATTATTTCCTTTAAGACTAGATATTTAATATTTATCTAATAGATAGTGGGTAAATAATTTATTTTTCCTTATTTGTGAAGAAAGAACTTAAGAACATATATGTTTTTATTGTAAGAGTAATAACATGTTGCTACTTTCATTGTAATTGATTAGCAGAATAAAAAATGTAAGTGCTTCACAAAGAAAAGTAATACTTAATGATTATAGTATATATCTAATGTTATAACATGTAATTTTTAATATTTTATTATGATTATAATGATCAATAAGTAGTACCTATTGATTAGAGGATGTATCTGTGATAGATGATATATCCATTTATCTGTTATGAATACATCCTCTAATCAATAAGTACTACTTATTGTACTTATAGGTAATGTTATTACATAGGAATTTTATTATGAATAAAAATGCAACACAAAAATTGTAGGATTTTAAGGGATTGTTTGGATATAAGTAAAACAGTATGCAGGCTGGGATATAGCTTAGTGACAAAGTGCTTGCTTATCTAGCACTGGGTTCAATCCCCAGTTCCAAAAAGAAATGGCAAATAAAGAAAAGGAAACAAATACTGTATAGAAACATATTTAATATTCTTGTAAGAGTTACAAATTCCATGGGTTGATGCATTTAACAATGTAGCATTCACATAGCTAAGTGAAATGCAGAATCTTGCAATATCTATTTCTAAATATTTCTCTCTTCTTACAATAAATCACTCAAAATTACTATCAAATATAAAGATTTCTTATGCTGCTTACAAAACATAGTACTTGTAAGTCATGAAAGTGGAGTACTGTGTGTGACTGAGGCAATTCCTGTTGTACAGACGGTCTTCTCTCATTTTGTAGAATCAGATGATTAGCCCCCATTGTCTCTCTATTTTGAGGTAGTACTCTGTATTGTATAGTTGAAAATTATATAAAAATCTAATAGCTTACAATTAAATTAAAAATTAAATTAAAAGCAAAACATAAGTAGAAATGTTAACTAAGCTATTAGTATTTGTATCTCATCACCAAAGAAATATAATATGTAATACAAAAAATTTTACTTAATGCTGTGAGTCTTATTGTTATAAGAAAATGATTATTAAAATTCTCACATCAAAATCTTCCACACTAGTCAGAATCTATGTACTCTATAGTTGTATTTTATGAATAATATTATTAAAATAATGAGGATTTTTTGAATAATATTACTAAAATAATGAGTATGGAAATTAACAATGAATTCATAAGCTTCTGAATCATTTTATTAGCATATTGAGATCAATATGCTTATTGATCTCAAGCCACATGGGATTGCATCCTGGGATTATATGTCTATGACTTAACTCTTCCATGGCTACCATAGAGTGCATACATTTTCAGTTACTGAATCAATTGGACTCCTTAGTTTATGTATGCATATGAATTGGGCAAGTCTAATTATTTTTATCTCATGAACAAGACACAACATAAATTTACAAAATTGTTAAGGCTCAAGAAAAAATAATGTACTGTTTAAATATACAGGATAGCAATTTATTCTTAATATTGTGGGGACACATTTACTCTTCATCTACCGGGCCATACTCTATTTTCATGCAACTTCATCTGCTCTCCTAAACACATCTACATACCAATCACCCCATCTATCTATCTATGCATGTTTCATCCATCAACATATATTCCTGAACACACATGAACATACAAATATTTTATATGAATGTTTCTTAGACTCATAAATATATGTGAAATGTAACTTCATCATGGAAAAAATACATGGTTACCTACTGCAGGTCTCCAGTTGAAATATGAAATAGAGAGTTAAGTATTCCTAGTATTAAAATGTCATAATTTTTTCAAGATGCCATTTTCACACTATTTAATTAAAAATATTTAAACAAAAATTGAATGTTGTACCTTTGGCTGGTTATTCTCTAGGCTCCAAGAATCCCTTAGACGACATTGTTTTGTCATATTGTTATGGCGTAATTACTTATTTGTCATTACTTGGATACAAAATATGAAAGACTACTTGGATACAGAATATGAATGATGTATAGTGCTGATGAACATTATTGTTTTGGTTCTTGTTCACTTTTGCAATCATCTAATTTAAATCAATTACAATAGATTAATTTAGCTACCTCAGTACCCTAAATACTAGCCATGGCTCTTTCAGGGGCTAATGAATTGCCTGTGTGTTTTGTCTAGGTGTTGAAGGAAAGCTAAGAGAATGAAGGCTCTACGTCCGCAGTGGAAGCATGATATGGCGGAGCAGAGCTGGTGTTGAATTGTTCTCTCTGATGGCTCTATGGGAGTGGATAGCACTGAGTCTTCATTGCTGGGTTTTAGCGGTTGCTGCTGTTTCGGACCAGCATGCCACAAGCCCTTTCGATTGGCTCCTCTCTGATAAGGGACCTTTTCATCGCTCACAGGAATACACTGATTTTGTCGACCGAAGCCGGCAGGGATTTAGCACACGTTACAAGATATACAGGTATGAAGCCAAGGGAGAGCAATCACAAATATACTGAAGGTTGTGTTTAAATGAAGTCTTTCTAAGGAAAATCTTCAGAAGGGTTTTGATTATAAACTACGCACGATGGTAATGTTTCCTACCGATTTAAAAAAGACTATGTCTTATAAGAATGACGTATTTGAAGAAAAAAAATACATGATGGTGACCACTTATATATCACTCTCATATACTATACTACCTTTAAGTTAATACAAGTATCTAAAGCTAAGTTTCACATTAAGAGTAGTCAATAATTTTAACTGAAAATTTCTCAAATTGCTTTTCCTCTCTCACTTATACCAACTGATGCTACTTTTTTCACTAAATGGTCTTCCTTCCTTCCTTCCTTCCTTTCCTCCTTCCTTCCTTCCTTCCTTCCTTCCTTCCTTCCCTCCTTCCTTCCTTCCTTCCTCTCTTCCTCCCTTCCTCCCTTCCTTTCCCAACTCGGCCTCCAACTCTCTCTGTCTCTTTCTCTCTGTCTCTCTCTGTCTCTCTCTGTCTCTGTCTCTGTCTCTGTCTCTCTCTCTCTCTCTCTCTCTCTCTCTCTCTCTCTCTCTCTCTCTGTCTCTCTCTCTTTCCTCCTCCTCCTCCTCCTCCTCCTCCTCCTCCTCCTCCTCCTCCTCCTCCTCCTCCTCCTCCTCATTTTTCTTCCTTGCTCTTCTTTCAACCTCTCTTTCTCTCTCCCTCCCTCTTTTTCTCTCTCCTCTTTTTTTGTGGTGTTGCTTGTTCTTGAACTCAGGGTCCGATCACTGTCCCTTAGCTATTGTGCTCGAGGACTGGCGTACTACTAGTTGAGGCATAGATCCACTTCCTGCTTTTTGGTGGTTAATTGGCGATAAGAGTATCATCTTTTTTTTGATATTGTTGTTCGAGGTGACTTCAAACTATGATTTTCAGATATCAGACCCTTGAGAATAAAACCCACTTTATCTTTTCTTAACTGACAAGTAATTTTTTTTTTATTCAGAAACTGGAAGAGACAACAATGGATGAATTAAAGTAATAGGAGATGAATAGGACATGGTTGTACAAGTGAAAGAAAAGGAGAGGATCAAGATATATGAATTTAAATTTTGTTTCTCCCTCATATTTAAAATCTTAATAAGACACACACAATTCATATATTGTTTAACAGTCTGTTCGCTTTCTCAAAGCACATTAAATTTATTCATTTAAGGGGAGTATGAAAGTGGTTACCCAAATGAGCTAGATAGTATTGATCTGTGCCATAAATAATGCTTAAGGTAAAGTTGTTGCCTTAGATTATTTCTTAGTGTTAGATGTTTTCAATTTCTACATAGATTGGAAAAAGCAAATTTTATTTTGAAATTGTACATATGTGTGTGGGGGGGGTGTCTTTATTGTCATTGTTATGTGTTGTATTTTATGTTTTGTGTGCACCAGAGGGCACTCTGTTTCTGGTCTGTATGTACTATTTCCTAAAGCATTATGAGAAAATTATAAATCTTGTGAGTAATCTATACTTACAAGAGGGACTGAGTGCTCTAAGCAAATTCCACCAGTCACCAAATAAGTATTGATGTACCTTTTTTTAAAAGATAAAAATCTCTTTAGTCTACATAGGCAAAGCTCACACATGTCTAAAAAGGGGGAAAATTCTAATAATTAAATGAAATGATATATATTGAAGTTTTTCCCCCAAAATTCAGCAGAAACAATCCATGTTAGGGCTTCCTGGTTCATACATTTTTATGTTATTGAGTCAGTTTTAATTTATGAATTGAATGAAGCCATTTGAATTTAAGATTGTCCAAATGTCTAGTATTTTAGCATTCTGCACGAAGATTTTCTTAAGTTTGTCAAACTGGTACTAAAAATATGATTCCATAACATTCTGCTTTTTTAGCTAAGGTCTAAAGTGTTGTCTTATGTGTGGGATTGTTGTGGTTTGGCTGCTAGGGCTGTCATCTAAGAGTTGCAAACATGGTGTGACATTGTTTTTCATGCTGAAGAAAATGCATATGTGAATCACAGTGATGAAAAGTAATTTTTTAAAAGAAAGTAAAAGTCCCCCTCACCCTCATCCAGGCCTGAAGTCAAGGCCTTGTACTCTTACTCATATTACTTTGTTCACAGCTAGCATTCTAATACTTGATCCAGACATCTACTGGTATATGAGTAAGAATTTGGTAAATTTATCTGCCTGGGCTGGCTTAGAACTGCCATGATCTGATCTCAGCCTTTTTAGTAGCTAGGATTACAGGTATTAATTACTGTTGATTGGAAAATAGGAATGTTTGGTGATTGTACAGTTTTCAATCATTATGGGACACATTCCAGAAGAACTTTATTAACCCTGAGCTCCTTATCCTTCCTATATCTTTACCTTTATAGCTTGAAAAAGTATGTTGGTATATGAAAAATATTTATGAGACTTATAGTGGTTTTGTGATAATTAATAGTTGCTATACCATGTATAATATAATCTTTTAATTAGAATTCCTTTAGAATTTGTAAACTTTATTTGTCCAATTAATATTTTTTCATAATTCCAGAGAATGTTATTTACCTATCAATGCAATATAAAGGATCCAAGGTTTTATATCTTGGAAATACACCTTATATTTGAGAAGCTAGAGAGTGTCAACTCCAGGAATTACATTACCTTTCTGGAATTTGTTTTCATATTTGTCTTTCATTGAGCATCAAAATTAATTATTACAGACTTTTTCTCACCAAACCCGAATAGAAATCTATGAGTATTTAAGAAACAAATGGGAAATTAATATTTTCTTATATTTATATACTTGGTTTATTATTTTAAAAGACTATATAACATACTAAAGTGACCAGTCTCGTTCTAGTATGGCTTAATATTACTATCATAAATTCTGTACAATATTACATGGTCATACTTCCTGAAAAACAATAGTTATACATGCAAAGCATGTTGAAATAATTCAGCCAAATCTCTTTCACTTGTCTTTCTATATTTCATCTTCTTTTCCTGTAATGTATTTTCCTTTCCATCACAAATATATAATAGAACAACAATAACCATCAAAGATTACTAGGATTATAAGCAGAAATAAGATTACAATTATTGTTCATCTCTTTCCTAAAGATCTGCTTTTGTAAACTAAAAAGTTTTTGTGCTTTTAAATTGGTGTTTGTATAATGGATGTTCATGTTTTCCTCTTAGAAACACATGATGTCAAGATTAGAGTATTGCTAAATCGCTGAATAACAGGATTTAAAATGTGAATGTTCTTGCTTCTTTTGCTATTTGCTCACATATCACTTTTGTTCAGATCATGGGCTTCATTATCTATATATGGTATTGGGAACTCTCAATAAATAAATGTTTTTTTTTCAGTGACTTAAACTATGATTGCTTTTTGTTTGCTTTTGGTTTTTAGTTTTCTTTTTTCTTTCTTAATTTTATTCTAAAGGTGATGTGCAGAGGCGTTACAGTTATATAAGTCAGGTAATGAGTACATTTCTTTTTGTAACAGTGTTACCCTCCCTCATTTTCTCCCATTTTTTCCCCTCACAGTCCCCTCCCCTGCAAGTTGTACAGTTCCTTTCCAACATTGTGTATAGTGAGTTATCACTGTTGTTTTTCTCCTCTTAAGATATATTTTTATTGTAAAGATACTGTACAGAAGGGTTACAGTTACATGAGTATATAAAATGAAATTCTATGCCTCTACCGGAAAGAATGATGCCACCCCATTTGTTAGGAAATGGAAAGACTTGGAAAAAATTATATTGAGTGAAGTAAGCCAGGCCCAAAGAAACATAGGTCCCATGATTTCACTTATTTGCAATAATTAGTATAAGTCTAGAATAAACAGAAAAGTTCAAAAGCTATGTACATTGACCATATAAGATAATGCTAAGCAAAATGAACCCCAAGATAGGGACACAAAAGGTTTTATCTTTGTTGCTCTTGTTTTTATTGTACTTATAATGTACTATGTGAGTTTTAGTTTCTTTTGTATGTTCTTCCCCATAGTATAACACCTGTTGTCATTGCATTTGATTCTGGTGCCCTGAATTTTATATATACATTTTTCTAATTTGGGGAGGGGAAGGGAAATAACAAAATTCTGAAATAAGGATACAGATGGACCGATTGCAACAATGAGATGTAGAAGACACTATGTTGAAAATGAACTTTACAACTTTGGTGCAGGAGAGGGAGGAGTTGGGGATGTAGGGAGGAAAGGGATGGTAGGGGAAAAACAAAGGAGGGGGTAACAATGTTCAATAAGAAATGGACTCATTATCTTACTCATGATTCAGTTGTTGAACCACTGAAATAAACACTAAATTTAGAGCCCCTCAGGTTTATCACCACAGAAGAAACATTTCACATAATTAATCTTCAGATGCGGTGGCACAAAATTAAAAAAAACAAACAAATTAAACAAACAAACAAAACAAACAAATAAAATAACAAATAAAAAAAATTTTATTTTGTTAATTTCTATAATTTTGACAAATTACATGTGCAAGTACATACTAAAATAGAGCATGATTTTCTTATAATATTTCAAAATAATTACCATTATTTCACATTAGTTCATTGTGCTCTCTAATACAGGGGAGCTGTTCGAACAAAGCTTCAAATTTAAATAAGAATAGAAAACATTTGAGATTAACATTACATGCTATTGGTTTGTGTACACATTTTGAATGAAACATATTTTTTTTATTGTGAAAATACCGTACAGAGGGGTTACAATTACATGGGCAAGGTAATGAGTACATTTCTTATCAAGCATTGTTGCCTCCTCCTTTGTTTCCCCTTCCCATCCCTTCCAATCGCTTCCCCCGTCCCTCCCCCCCCATCTCCTCTGGTCAAAGTTGTAAAGTTCGTTTTTCAACATTACGACTTGTACATCTCATTGTTGCAGTGTGTCCACCTGTACCCCTATTTAAACGATTTGTTTTTTCCCTTTCCCTCCATAAATTATACCAACATCAAATACAGTGAAAGCAAGGTTTGTACTGTGGGGGAGGGACATACAAAGCAACAAAAAAAATCATCTTATAAATATGTTAGAAACAATTGCAAGAAAGAAAAACCATTTGAGTCCTTATCTCGGGTTTCATTTCACCTAACACCAACTTATCTGATCTTTTCTGCTTGTCTCAAACATATACTAGTTATTGCAAATATGGGAAACCATGGGACCTATATTTCTTTGGGCCTGGCTTACTTCACTTAATATAATTTTTCCAAGTCTTTGCATTTCCTAACAAAAGACCATACTAAGCTACCAGCCTATGTTTATTGCAGCATTATTTACCATAGCTAAGATATGGAACCAACCCAGATGCCCCTCAGTAGATGAATGGATCAAGAAAATGCATGAAACATATTTTAAAAATGACTTGTAAAGGGCAAGATGAAAGCCTAGAAAATATGCAAAAATACAAGACCACCTTATAAATGACAGGACTGTATGTAGTCAATATGTGGAAAAGGGTCCTCTTTTGAACAAATTAATCATTTGTATAATAATCTTATGATGAAACAGAGGAAAGATTCCTTCCTCATACTATGTATTAGTTTCTATTCTGTAATTAATAGGAATTTACAAAGGGACAAAAATATTATTTCTAGATGGAAGTGAAGCTAGCTCTTTTCTTTATATTGGGGTACTGGAGGATTTCTTGAAACAGAAGGTTTTAAGCATTAAGAATTATTTCTGAGTAATTCAGAAATACTAATATTAAGTAACATTAGCTTGCATATTGCTAAGAGTAACAGACTGATTCAATCTTTAAGGCAGAATATGAAGTCCAGAACAATATTCTGCATATGCACAAATTCTGATATATTTATTTGAGGATTAGAAAATAACCATATTATGTTGTTTAAATTAGCATATCTAATGTAAATTATATAAATGTTCCCTGCTATAACAAGTAACATAAACAGATTCTTCTGATTTTTCTTATGTTTTTCTTTTTTATGGTATTAAAAATTAAATACAATGCCTTACATGTACAAAACATATGAGCCACATCATAGCACATTTTGTTGTCGTTGTTGTTGTTGCTTTCTTGTCTTTGATATAGGATCTTTCTAAATTTGCCCATGAGATATTCTCATGATATTTCTTTTCTAGCCTCCTGTCCACAGTTTTCTGTACATTCAACTTGAACTATTGTTACTGAAACAATAAACATACCTTGCTCAAATGATAAAAAGGGCTAATTGTCATTAGCGACATACAATGCTGTTAAATAATTAATAAACACAATATAATATAATAATATATAATATATCTCCTAAGACACTGATAAAACAATTTTCTCCTGTTGTTAGTGGCTCCTGCCTTTCATTGTAGTTTCTGTGGAGACTGAGACAAAAGGATCATAGTCAGAAGCCAGCCTGTCAGGAAAGGCTGTGAGACTCTTATATGAAATTAAGCACCTCCAAACTGGAATTGGAGTTGTGGTTCAAAGTGGTAGAGCACTAACCTTGAACAAAAATAACCTCAAGGAAATCACCTAGGTCTTATGTTCAAGCATTGGAGCTCAACCTCTCCCAACACACACACAAACACACACACACACACACACACACACACACACCAGACCCCCCCACACACACACACACCAGACCATAATTTTCTTCTGAAATGAAACATATTTGTTTTCATTTTGTGTTTGCCCTGGGGTTTGAACTCAGAGCCAAATCTTTGGTCCTTGTGGGTTTTAGCTCCAGGCTAGCTCTAGGCTAGCATGCTACCACTAGAGCCACAGCTCCATTTCTGCCTTTTTGGAGGTTAATTGGAGTTAAGAATCGCAAAGACTCTCTTGCTCAGGCTGACTTTCAACCTTGAGACTCAGATTTCAACCTCTGAATAGCTAGGATTATAGGTGTCAGCCACCAGTACTCAGCAATATCCATGTCCTTTATAGATTAAATAAACAAGGGAAGGGTAGGGGTGACAAGTGATTATTTAAGTATGAAATTTGTGCATTGCACTAAATTTTCTACAATAAATAGGCAATACATTTCATCAAGTATCCACCGTCTATTTATATGGATTGGTTTTATTCTAATCCATGCAAAAAATTCAACACATTTAATAAAATCAATATATTTCTACATTTTGGAATATTCAAAACCTTATCACATAGCTTTAATTATTGTGTATTCAGAATATAGATTACTTATACAACTATGCATACAATTGTTTTCCCATCATCTCCTAAAATATTTTTTTAAACCAGTTATACCACAGTAAGTTTCTGGTGTCACTCAAACATAAATGTCATGAAGGCAGCCACATGTCCATTTTTTCTGGAGTTTAAAATATTTTATTTTACACATTTAGTTTATTTCTGCCTTTTTTCCCTACTTTATATTTCTAGAGCCTTACTCTTTACCATTTCTGATATTTTACATTGAAGATTTGACATTGAAGTTGTTGAGACCCTATAAATAATTAATTGAGTCTCCTAATACCATTCACAGTGCAGGAAAAATTGTATGTATTCTAGGTAGTAATCTTATAGATGATAAACTTAAGGCTATTTAAAAATAATAAACATTTTAAACACAATTAACCAGCAGAAAACTAGAAGTGGTGCTATGGCTCAAAGTAGTAGAGCAGTAGACTTTAGCTAAGAGAGAACAAGGCCCAGACCCTGAGGTTAAGCCCCACAACACACACACACACACACACACAAGTGGTAAAATTGATGTATTTTTGGTCAATACTGTTGGGGGCTGTCTGATCTTAATTGTTTTTTTTTTCCAAAAAATTCAAAGTTTAAAACTAGTGGAAAAATGAACACTTCTTTGTGAATTTCCTTGGCTTTTTAATTTTTTTAATTATTTATTTTTGGTGTGCTTGTGTGTGTGTGTGTGTGTGTGTGTGTGTGTGTGTGTGTGTGTGTGTGTGTGTGTGTCAGTGCTTCAATAGCAGCTGAGAAAATAAATTTGGATTATTGTTCTCATTGTACATAGATAGAAGAAGATCTGGAAAATAGCTTCAATATCTCTATTTTACCTTTATTTAAAATAATTAAAGAAATATTACTATCTAACTCCAATATTAAAAACTCCAGGTATTAAAAGTAGTCTTAAAATCAAGGTTAGTATATTGCTTCATTCATTTAATGAAAACATTTGGGTAACAATAGAAGACTTCATGGTTTCATTTAAATTTCATTTTCCAAAATAAAAAGTAGAGTTTATACTTAGCATTTTCAGCTTATGGTAGATTTTATTTTTCTGCTGCTTACAAATAGACCACTCTTTTATAGCAGTAGAAGCTTTCTGATTCTTAGCTTAATTAATTTTCTCATAAGAAAAATAAAGGACTCAGTAACAATCCTTGTTTACTGAAAGCACTATTCACAGTATTTAAGTTATAGAATCAGACTAGGTGACCTTCAACTGATGAAAGGACACAAAGTATAAGCACAATTAAATATTTTCATAAAAAGAATAAAATTGTGCGTTTTTTCAAGAAAAATTAAGTTGTATTGGGAATCTTCCTATTAACAAAGATGCATCTAGAAAGAAAACTAATGAAAGTTTTCTTCCATTTGTAAAATTTACAGCATACTTATATGTGTATGTGTATATGCATTTATGTTAGACATATTGCATCCGTTTATTTGTGGGACTTTTTGGTGGATGTTGGTGAAGGGAGGGAGAGAAAGGCTGACTATGAACAGTATGGAAGCAAATCATGTCTATGTATGAAGATAATGAAATCCACTGAACTTTAATTGAAAAGATGTACAAGGAAAAAAAACAGCAGAAAGAGTAAGGTAATCTGATAAAATATAATATATGCTGACAAGCTTCCTGAGCATGTCAGAAAATTATGTGAGATTCATTTGGCCTAGAGAAATGTCTTACATCAAGCAAATTGTAGTATTTATGCTTCAAACGTTCCTCTAGTACTGACCTGAATATAAAATATAGACATGCAGTGAATGTTGACAATATATAGATGCTCAGTGACTTGTAGAATTAAAAAAATTCATAGGCTATGTATATTTTAAAAAAATCCCTATATTTAAGTATCCCAATAATTAAATATAATATGAAACATGTACTACTTACTATATCAAGAAGCTTAGAAAAATGTCAATAACTTTTTTGCTTAAATGTAAAAGCTAATAATAAAAACAATTTTGAAAAGAAGAAAATAAACATGTTAGAAAAATTAGCAAGAAAGAACAACCATTTGAGTCCTTATCTTGGGGTTTATTTCACTTAACATCAACTTATCTGACGGTTTATGTTTGTCTCAGACATAGACTGACTAGTTATTGCAAATATAGGAAACCATGGGAACTATGTTTCTTTGGGCCTGGCTTACTTCACTTAATACAATTTTTTTCCAAGACGTTCCAATTCCTAACAAATAGGGCAATATCATTCTTTCTGATGGAGGCATAGAATTCCATTGTGTATATATACCACATTTTCTTGATGCATTCATCTACTGAGGGCATCTGTGTTGGTTCCATATCTTAGCTATGTAAAAAAAAAAAAATGCTGCAATAAACATAGTTGTGCTGATACCTTTAGTATGATTTTGTTTGTGTTCATTCGGGTAAATGCCCAAAAGTGGGATTGCTGCGTCATAGGAGAGCTCTTTGTGGAGTCTTTCGAGGAATCTCCATACTATTTTCCAAAGTGGTTGAACAAGTTTACACTCCCACCAACAATACAGTAAGGTTCCCATCTGTCCACATTGCTCCAGCATCTGTTGTTATTAAGAGTTCTTGATTATAGCCATTTTAACTTGGGTGAGGTGTTATCTCAATGTAGTTTTGATTTGCATATCTTTTCTGGTTAGTCTTTAGACCACTTATTAATTGGGCAGTTGTTTTTTTGAGGATTTGTTGTTGGGAGATTTAATTTTTTGAGTTCCTTGTTTTCACTGTGTTTGGTGTTGGTATAATTTGGGGAGGGAAAGGGAAAAAACAAATTGTTTAAATAAGGATACCGGTGGACCCATTGCAACAATGAGATATACAAGACGTTATGAGATGTACAAGACGTTAGGTCAAAAAACGAACTTTACAACTTTGGTGGTGGGGGCGGGGGGCGGGGAGATGGGAAGGGATGGTAAGGGGAAACGAGGAAGCAGCAATGCTTGATAAGAAATGTACTCATTATCTTGCTCATGTAATTGTAACCCCTCTGTATGGTATTTTCACAAAAAAAGCTAAACAAAAAATTTCTTTTTTAATACATATACATTATGTAAAAATGTAGTACATACGGGTTGCAGTTACATGAGTAGGGTAATGAATGCATTTTGTAGCGAGCATTGTTACCTCCTCCTTTGTTTTCCCCCTACCATCATTTCCCTCCCCACTTCCCCAACTCCTCCCACCCCCTCTTCCCTGACATTGTAAAGTTCGTTTTCAACATAGTGTCCTGTACATCTCGTCATCACAATGGGTCAGCCTGCATCCCTCTTTAAGTGTTACCCAATATCCCTTCCCCTCCCCAAATTATAAAATATATATACAAGATGAGAACACCATCAAATCCAGTGAAAACAGGGGTTATAGCGTGGGGGAATAGCATACAAAAGAAACAAAAGAATCACATAGTGCATTGTATGTACATTAATGTGTCCCTGTCTTGGTGTACATTTTTCTTAACATTATCTCATGTGGTCATATGTATATAGCCTTTGATATATATATATGTATATATATATATATATATAATATATATATATATGCACACAATGGAATTCTATGCCTCTGTCAGAAAGAATGATATTGCTTCATTTATTAGGAAATGGAAAGACTTGGAAAAATTATATTAAGTTAAAATCTTATTTCTTCAAAACAATATATTCTCAAGAATGATTTCACATTTAAAAGCAGTTTATCTATGCATTTTATATTTATTTATGTATTTATTTAACTGCAAATACTTCAATATCAGCAAGTGTTTTATTTGGATTAGATGTTGTGAGACCCCCCCCTCTTTTTTTCTCTAATTTTAGTAATCTCTCTTTTACACATAGGTGCACTTTTCTGTTTTATTTTGAAATGGTTTTGAGAGATGAAAGAGGCTACAACAGAGGCCTAACCATGGGTTTATTCATCCTTTATCAAGCAGCTTCCTGGCTGCTTACTTAAATATATATATAAGCAGCTAACTAATTAGGCTATCTCTCCTGTCAGCCTGAAATTTTTAATCAAAAAATTAGCAAAGTTCCTGCTTTCTTTTGGCTTGGTGTGATGTCTTTCTTAAATATACACACAGGTATTATCCTAAAACTAACAGAAAATTGGGATTTAAATAAACGTACTCCGCTAAATTTTACCAAAGTCTTTTCAATAAAGTATAATATTTCAAAGTCTTAACAAATATAGGATACATATTTGTTAGTGACATTAAATTCAACATTCCTAAGAAATCTTTCCATCTTTGATTTTATTATAAAAATATAAAGTGATTTAAAAAAACCACTTCTTTGCTTTATCCTTTTACTAGTGAGGTTTTTATTTTTCTACCTAAAGGTAGAAAAGGATTAAAAATTGTCTTATAACTTGGCTTTTCAAACTTACATTCATTAATTCATATTATCAACTTCTCATTCATAATATCAGTGTCAAACATTCATGTAAAACCTTTTTTAGTTTTCAAATAGCTCCAAACTCATCACAGCCCAAGAAAACTGAATTCATGTATGAAAATATCTGATCAACAGTGATGACTTTCTTATGATGAGGCTGAATCTGAGCGTTTATATATTCTGACCACTGTCTCAATTCTACCCTTTTAATCTTGATTCAAACGCCTAGAGAACTCAAGTTTATATTAATCTTCTGCTATATAGAGATAACATTGTGGTTCTGCTCATTGAGTTTCTATGGCATAGATTCATTTTCCACTGCTCAGAGAATTTCATGTTTCCATGATGAATTTGAAATAATATAAAATATATGTGCTCTATTTGTCTACTTTATGTAGAAGTTTCTTCTCTTGAACATTAAAATGTAGTGTATTGGCTTATATCAAATTTTCCCATTTGCAAAGAGTATCTATTATGTATTCATTTATATTACTGATAAAATATTTAACAGAATAATAGCAAAATTGAATCGTACAATTACATCATTAGGAAATCTTAACATTAGGTAAATTTCCACCTTCTGAACTGGTTAAAGTCCTTTATTAGAAATTGTAAAAATCCAACAGCTCTTAGTACATTTACTTTCAAAACTATTCCTGACCTGAATAGCTGTGAAACTAATTTTCAATTTATTTTTTATTTAGTGCAAATATTGATGAACTATATAGTGGGAATTCTTGATGATGATTTGATTGTCCAAATTTCACTAGAGATATCACACGCGTGCGCGCTCACACACACAAACACACACACACATTAATGGGGGGGTGATTGGGAGGGGAAGGAAAGTAGGAGAAAAATTAGGGAAGGGATAACAAGTTTGATGTGAAATGTACTTATTACCTTACTTATGTAACTGAAAGTCCTCTATACATCAACTTGACAATAATATATAGTATATATAATATATAATGATATGTGTAATATTATATAATGATATTATATATAATGATATTATTTACATGTATAATGCTATTATACATTTGATAGCATTATATATATAAAATAGCATTATACATGTATATATAGCATATATATATATGTATATATGTGTATATATATATGTATATATGTATATATGTGTATATATATATATATATATAAAGTTAAGACCTTATTTACCCCTGAAATATGACAAACAAATGCAAAACGTTCCTGAACTTGTCTTCAGACATGTATTGACCTCCAGGTTTGTTCTAGCTTCAACAGGGTAACATTTTTTGACCATATTAACTGGTTCAGTAGCATGCAGGAGTTCTGTAGAATATAGATTATAAAATCTCAGTACATCAAGCTTTAACTCATTTGATTATAATTTGAGAAATCCATGTAAATATATTTACTTAAATTGCCTCCTAATAATTGTGTGCTTATATTTACAATAGTAACTCCGATGCAGCTGACACATATTTGATAAAATTCTAGAAAAACAAAACTGGAATAAAGATAAATAGAAAGTAAAAATAAATCTGGTGAGGAATTGTGATCATCCAATCCAAACAATTCTATTTCTTACAACCACAATGAGGGAAGTGATTCAATACTTAAAATTTCCCAGTGTCAGTTTGCCGGGTTTCTGCTGCTACTGACCAGCTTTTCATTGTGTTCTTGGCTCAGCATCCAAAGAAAGGAAATTTGGGTCATCCTTTTGTTCTCATGACTCCATAACTTTTCAGTTTGGCTTCCAATGGAGATGGTAGAAGACAGCTCATTACCACAATATGCTGTTAGTGATGTTGTCATCTTTTCTACTATTTATTCTTCATTTACTGAGTACTAGGACTATGTATTTTTATTTTTTTAGAGTCACACAAAAAGTTCTGTCATTTCAGAGCTTTTCCCTATATATTTGTATTCCTTCCATTCTCTGGGCTGCCCATTACTTGTTTAGCTTAACATGGGCTTAACTTATCTTGATAAATGTTTAAACTGAAGCACTTATACCATCTCACTGGTAATGTACCAAATTAGTAACACTTCAAACTTTTGTAACATCCTCCCGTGATTCACGTTTCCCTTTAGCTTCTATCAGTCTTTCCTTGTGACAGAAATTCCTCAATGGCTCACTGGCACTTATGGGAGGGATATTTTTAGGGGGAAATAAGCACGAAACAAATGGCAGCTGTGAGATCTACAGCTGTACGGAGAAAGTGCACCATTTCGCCAAGTAGCACACATTAAAAAGTTTGGTATCGGCCTTTCCTCTTTTTGATAAATTTCATTTTATTATTAGTTCATATTTATTAAACAGATCATTTGAATGTGGATGTTTTAAACTGGAAATCATTATAAACTATGTCTATAAGTTATTCTATGCAGCAAGTAATCTTTTCATATAATCCCATATATGACCATTATCTGAGGCTGGTAAACTTTAGGTTGTGGTAAGTTAATGTTAAAGTTGTATTTACAAAAATTCAGAAAATTTCATACATGTAATAAACTGGATTTTAGATATGAAACACTAAGGGATGATAAACACTAGTACACTAGTCCTATGGGGAAGGGAACTTCAACTCAATTACACTTTTTACATTAGGCAGAACTGCACACAGACACATAAAGCTAATGTAGAAAGTATCAGGCCCATGTCAAAGGCTGAGTTTTGTTAAAAAACGTAGGTATTCAAGCAATCATGCATCCCTTGAAAATGAGAGTTTGTGGTAGAATTTACGCAAAGCTTAACGGTTTAGGGGCTGGGAAGGTGGCTCAGTGGTAGAGCGCTTGCCTTGCATGCATGAGGCCCTGGGTTCGATTCCTCAGCACCACATGAGCAGAAAAAGCCGGAAGTGGCACTGTGGTTCAAGTGGTAGAGCACTAGCCTTGTGCTGAAGGCTGAGAGACAGCGCCCAGGCCCAGAGTTCAAGCCCCATAACTGGCAAAAAGAAAAAGAAAAAAAGCTTAACAGTTTAATATGGTCTTCACGTGTGTGTGTGTGTGTGTGTGTGTGTGTGTGTGTGAGAGAGAGAGAGAGAGAGAGAGAGCCTCAATACCACAAATTTTGAATTATTCATAAGGGCAGGTAGAAAATTTCAATCCCCAAAAATGGCTACTGCAAGTTATGACTCTTACAAAAGAATATGTATAAAGGCAACTGAAAATCAGTTTGTTTTCCATTGCAGAATTTGCAAACAATAAGTAGAGAAAGTGCTTTCTGCAGCTGAGAGCTACATATAGTGGATTATAATTTGGCCTCTATGAATGAAATTAGCAATAATACAGTTATCTACACATTCTGTTTTAAAGAAAATTGTTTGGCCATGTGTTTGTGCTTTTAACTTTTATTATTTTGTACACTGTTGTTCCCCTTTGTGCATCTTTGTGATCATGCCTTGCTCTGTTTTTTCTTAGCACTTCCAGTTGTATGTTTAATAAAATCATTTGGTTTCTGTTCTAAAATGATTGTTCCATAGGGATCCTGAATTTATAATCAAATTATGACATTTTTCAATTACTTAAACAATGTAGATGAGTATTTGTATGATATTTTAGAAGAAAATGTTTAATGTAGCAATTAATATTGATTTTTGTTACCCTACAGATAGATGATCAAACACAGCTACTACAGTAGAAAATGATTGTGGTTTATTTGTTGAATTCATAAGTATCAATATATCTATTTTGTCTGGGTATTTTATCATCAAAAGTGAAATCATTCTCAGCTTATTGATAAATTATTTTTAAGGAAAAGCCATAATATTTACACAAGGAAATTTCTATATAATATATTTCATATTAATCATGCATATATTTCAGGGAAATATATACATACAGAAAGTTGATTGCATTTAAAATAAGTTGCTGAAATAACAGCTACAATAAATTCATCGGGTATATAACACTTTTCTCCAGAAATGTTTGCTTAAAAATAATAATGTGAGAGTTCAGGAGTGTGTCATGCTTTTAGAGATAGTTTTCAAATTAATATTCAAGATAGAGAACTTCTATATAATGTTTCATAAGTTATCTATTGCCTGAAACCTTCATATTAGACTGTAACCCAATGAGACATATTATTTAGGGCTAATGTTTTTGAGGACAAACAGTTGTAAAGTTATCATTTGAAGAGGATAAAGGGATTTGGATAGTTCAATGCATCTTTAATTTGATTTCTGATAAATTGTACAGTGACATTGAAGTGATTCCTTTTATATATGGACTCCAATTATAAAACAGCAATTAAATTTCTTATTCCATAAAGAGTAAATGTGATTGTTAGTCAACACTCCCTGTTTTGCACTAATGCAAGATGATAGCCATTGAGGCTTTTGAATCTGATGTTCTTTAAATGTTACTAGAGTTGAAAAATCCTCCTATATATATTTTTTTCTTAAGTGGTGGGTCTTGAACTCTGGGCCTGGACACTGTCCATGAGCTCTTCAGCTCCAGGCGAGTGCTCTACCACTTGAGTAACAGAACCACTTCCAGTTTTCTGGTGGTTAATTAGCAATGAGTCTCACAGAATTTCCTGCTAGGGCTGGCTTTGAATTGTGATCCTCAGATCTCAGTCTCCATAGTAGCTAGGACTACAGGCATTAGCCACTGGTGCCTGGCACAAAGTTTTGATAATAGAAGTGCACATATAATACTACAATATGCCAGGTACTGGTGGCTCCCACCTCTACTTCTAGTACTCAGGACACAGAGATCTTAGGATGGTAGCTCAAAGCCAGCCTCCTGTAGGAAATTTTTACTGGAGAATTTTTCTCCTGGAGAATTTCTCCAGTTAATCAGCTAAAAACAGCTTAAAGCTATTTTGCTCGATTGCTCACGAGATCGAGTTGGAGCCTTGAGCAAAAAAGCTCAGGAATAGTTCTTAGGCAATATGTTTAAGCCCTAAGAACAGAATAAAAGAAAAAAAACCCAACTAAACTAATACAAAAATTAAAATACTAAATAAATATAATAAAATATGATATAAATACATTATAAATAAATATAATAAAGTAATAAATAACAAATAAATTATACATTATATTTATAAATAATAAATAAAAATAAAATATACAAATGCTAAAAATACAAAGACATTTTAATCATACAATTTAGCAGTGTTGTTTAAACTTACTTTCTGTGCCTTAGTCTTCCTTTCTCCTGAAGTGGGACCTTTGACCTTTATCATCTTGCATAAGCACACAGGCACTCTATACATTTTGCCTTAATTCAAAATAGTGTAAATAATTATCACCAAACATTGTATGGCTGAGTTTTTTTTCTCCCTTTATTTTGTTCATTTGACTTGACCAGAATGCTTTTCCATTAATAACCTGGCGACCATTTAATCTGAGTTTTGATATTCTTGCTAGCTACAGCACTAAACTGCTTCTTTCTGACTCCATTCCCTTTTGGTCGTAAGTGGGATTGCTAGCTAAGAAGATATTGAACATAGACTGATTGCATTTTGATGTTTGGAAGTGTTTTTTTTAACTTTTTTTTGATTTCCATAATATACTTAACCTCAGTTATATGTCAAATTTGAAATAATTTTTTGCTGAAGGTTAATAGTAAAATCTCTCATTATGAAGTAGAGAAGTAGAAAAGACTAGTCTAGATTGCAATCATTCTTACTAGCAACGTTCCTAACGTACTAAATTATAGGATGCTATCCATAGACATGAAGAATTTCTAGAACTCAATATGGATTCTACTGCAATTCTTTTATTAAGAATATTAATCTTATATAAATAAATACTACTACTATTTAAAAATGGAAGGCATAATTAAAATTAAGTATCAAAATTTTTGGTAAATATGATTGAAATAATAGTAACAAGTAGAGAATATATTTACTACAAATTGAAACAGTGCAAAATACCTTTGATGTAAACTTGGTCTCCTAACATTAACAAGAGACGAAAGTAGATTTGATACCTTATCCCTTCATTTTTGAATCAAACTTCCGTCTTTAATTCACTAATGGTCTAGTGATCAAACTCAGTGAACTCTTTTTAGTTGGATTGACAATATGGGAGCAGCAGTGTTTCAATTAAACACTGACTTGTGGTCTTGTCATTTTATTTGTAACCTGAGGTAAATTATTTAATATATCATAACTATTTCATTCTTTGTAAATGAAGATAATAACAGTATCACTCTTAGAGATTCTTTTTTTGGGGGGCGGGGTTTGGTCGTGGGGCTTGAACTCTAGGCCTGAGTGCTGTCCCTCAGCTCTTCAGCTCAAGGCTAGTGCTCTACCACTTGAGCTACAGCTCCACTTGAATTGGACACAAAAGTCTCATGGCCTTTACTGTCAGGGCTAGCTTTGACCAGGGCCCTAATATTTTAGCAATCCAGGTAGCTAGGATTAAAGGTGAGCCAACAGTGTCCAGTTAAAACTTGGTTTCTGAAGAGATAAACACTTCAAAATACATAATATATACTTTAGCTGCTGTAACAAAGCCAAATCTCTCAACTTTAAACTTGGTTGCCATTGTGGCAAAAAAACAACCAACCAACCAACAACAACAACAAAAACCCTACCCTACAATATTTTGGCTATTTCACACAAGAATTTCAATGAAATTAACACTTTCAGAGAAGAAATATCCAAGGTGTTATCTTCTGTGGTAACATGAGAATTGTGAATACGAAACATTTATTTCAAATATAAAATGACAGTATCCAAAATAATAAGACATTCATTGAAAAGCTGAAAAATCAAGGAGCAGAAAATCAGATAGATAAAAAGAAAGAAACATTGAGGAGAAATTTGACCATATGAAAGTGTGCTTAAGAGTGGCATAATTTATTGATAGTTTGCCAATAATAATTTATAATTTAAGATTTTTTCACTAGGTCCTATACTGAATGATTTTTTTGATAGAAATTATTTAGTTGAATTTTCACATCAGAATCATGGGCTGGGAAGGTGGCTCAGTGGTAGAGTGCTTGTCTTGCATGCATGAGGCCCTGGGTTCGATTCCTCAGCACCACATAAGCAAAAAGAAAAAAGCCAGAAGTGACACTGTGCTATCCAGTGGGATAGCACCCAGGCCGGGGGTTCAAGCTCTAGGACTGGTACAAAAATGGGAAAAACACAGTTTTCTGACAAAATTAGAATACATTAAATACACTGGACATAAGATAAAGCATATATATATATATATATATATACATGGAAAATTGCATAAATATATTTACTAAGTTGCCTCCTAAAAGCTGTGTGCTGATATGGACAATAATGAACATACTGTAATTATTTTTTTCAAAGCATATAGATAAGTTGGAACAAGAATAAATCAAAGATTGACACTGATCATGATGCACTGTACTCAAACTGACATGTTGAATTGCAACCCTTTGTAAAACAACTGAAAAATAATAAAAATGGTACAAAATTTAAAAAGCAAAGAAGAAAATAAATGGAAATGAAATAGGAAACATAATACATTTAGATGTATGAATTGATTCATCTTGATAATAAAATCCAAGCATAATGCATTATTGTACAATCTCAATGGGTGTAGTGACCCAATACTCAAAATTTCCCAGTGGTACTTTGTTCTATCTGTACTTCTTTTCATTGTGTGATTTCTTTGCATCTAAAAAGATTCTGTTTACTTACAAAGAAAATTGACCAATTCTTTTGCTCTAATGGCCCCATCACTTTTCAGTTTGATTATCAATGCAATGGGAGAAGCCAGGTTATTATCACAGAGTATTTTTAGTAAGTTTTTTTTATTGTGAAAATACCATACAGAGGGGTTATAATTACATGAGCAAGGTAATGAGTACATTTCTTATCAAGCATTGTTGCCTCCTCCTTTGTTTTTCCCCTACCATCCCTTCCCTCCCACCTCCACAACTACACTGCTCGCCCCCCCTCGTTGCTCCCCCCCTTCCACTTCTCCTCTGCCCCCCCACCAAAGTTGTAAAGTTCGTTTTTCGACATAGCATCATGTACATCTCATTGTTGCAATGGGTCCACCTGTATCCCTGTTTAAACAATTTGGTTTTTCCCTTCCCCTCCCCAAATTTTACTAACATCAAATAAAGTGAAAATAGGGGTTATACCGTGGGGGAGAGACATACAAAGCAACAACAAAAAAAATCACCGTATGAATACATTAGAAAAAATAGCAAGAAAGAAAAAAAAACACTTGTGACCTTATCTTGGGGCTCATTTCACCTAACATCATCTTATCTGACCTTTTCTGCTTGTCTCAGACATAGACTGACAAGTTATTGCAAATAAGGGAAACCATGGGAGTACATAGATCTCACAGAGTATTTTTTTTTCCAGTCCTGGGGCTTGAACTCATGGCCTGGAGACTATCTGTGAGCTTCTTTTGCTCAAAGCTAGCACTCTACCACTTGCTGTGGTGCCACATCTAGCTTTTTTCTGTCTATGTGGTACTGCGCAATTGAACCTGGGCTTCATGCATGCCAGGCAAGCACTCTACTGCTTGGCCACATTTCCAGCTGATCAAATAGTATTAATGGTGTGGGCACTGGTGATCTTCATTACTATTCTCCCTTCACTTGCTAAGCTCCAGAATTCTTGTCTTTATTTTTCCTATTATCCTATGAAAAATTCTACCACCTCAGAGCTTTTGCACATATTTTCTCCTTATTTCTGTGGGTTGTCCTTTACTTGTTAAGATAGCTTGCATAGCTCCTTTTGAGTTTTCTTTGCATTGAGTGTCTTCACAGTAGGTAACATTTTCCTGGAAGCATACTCATTTTGGATATCATTTCAATTTTTGTAACAACTTTCCATGAATTTTTATTCTGTTTCTTATGTCTTCACATGTAATTCATGTTTGTATGAAATCTCGATTATTGGGGATTTTTTTTTAGTTTTTGACATTTAAGCAGAAAATGAAATTTTATGTCACTAATATATATTTTGAGTATATATATACATATATATATACAAAGGAGCGATATATTATGTCAAATAATCAATGATTTTTTTTACTCTTAATGCTTCATATTTTTTACTTTAGCATGATGTTTGAAAGGAGAGTTTGAGTAAGTTTTGTGATCTTGAACCTAGGATCTGAGATATTTCATGTTATCAGATATGTATTGGATAAATACCCAAAAGTAATATTGCCAGATCTGATAGTAGTTCTATGTATACTTTATTGATGCTTTTTCCAACTGTCTTCCATAATCATTGCACAAGTTTGTATGTACTATAATCATAAAATGACCTATTGAATTAAAATGCTTTGCACAAAGACTTAAATTTCATAAAATAAAATTTAAAAATTAGCTATGGAAATATACACAAAAATAAAATCCAATAAGATATCAAAAATGATCAAGAATCCAAGACAATGATGTAATATATTTGCTAAAATGTTTTATTTGGAAGTGGAGGTGTCACTCAAAATAATAGAGTGCTAGTCTTGAGCAGAAAAGCACAAGGACATTGCCCAGTTCCTGAGTTCAAGCTACATAGCCAACAAAACAAACAAAATATTTTATTTACAAAATAATAACATTTATGTAAGAAACATAAACTCAGAAAAATAAAACTTCGGTCACAATTTAGAGGAAAAATAAATAATAAAAATGTAAGCTAGCAGCAAATCAAAAGAGAAGAACCAGGGATAAGTGTTATCCTCAGATCTCAGCCTTCTGAGTAGCTAGGGTTACAGACGTTAGATACTCTTAACAAAGGTAAGAGAGAATTAATGCATTTTTATATGACATGATGCTCCTGAATACTAATCCAGAATTCAAAATTATATCACATATAACACAATTTTCTAATTTTTAACCAATCGATATTTATATCTGCCATTGTCAGTTAATGTCCACTATGAGCAAAATGAAATAATTTGCCTGGGAGAGAAATTTTAGTTAATGTTTGTCTTATTTATTCTTTCAACAGCATCAAATACAACCAAATTTAAACAATTTAGTGTATTTCCATGCAGTGCATTTTATTGACATCTCCCTTTACGTGAAATTACAATACTCTCCTGAAATCTAGAATTTCTCCTAAATTTATAAAGAAATCTTTCCATTATTATTGACTCCTATAGTTGTTGAATTGTACAAATACATTTAGTGTAATTAGGTCACTATTTCCTTTAGACATGGGAAAGGAGAGTTGGATGAAGGAACTTAGAAAACAAGAAATAAAATCACTGCAAGTTATATGTAATTATTGTTGCTATGGCAATATTAAAGATTATGAGATGGGCTGTGGATGTAAAATGATGAGACTGGGAATAATTTATTTCTTCCCTAACATACAATCCTGAAAATGTAGTCTATCTGTGGATATATATTTCCAAATTAAAACTACATAGAACCTGTTACAATATTCACACTGTACCATAATATGGGAGTTATGTGTCTCTTCATTTTGTAAGTCGTGGTACTACACATCTCAATACGTAATTGCAGACCTCACTTGCAATATTGACATCTTATATACCAATGCATTTAAAATTTTGCTGATTAAATATAAAATTCTGGGCTTTTTAAATTATTTATTGGCTTTTCATGAAAGTCAGATTTATTGGCTTCCTGTTGAAATGAATTCTGTTGGAGAGGAAGATTTTATTGCAATGATTTTGTTTGAGTCATTTACCTTTCAGGAAGGCACAAATCAACATTGTTTGGGTCTAATGGTTATTGATTTGGAAATAATTCTAACAAGTATAGTTCTTTAAGGTCACACAAAGGTTTGGCCAGCTTAGCTGTTGTACAACATTATACATTGCCTGAGCTTCTTTTCTCAGGATTAATTTCACTTTATTTGGTTTATAGCTGGTTTTTCCGGGACAAGGGGTGAAATGCAGACCTTCTGCACAATATTCATTATTGCCTTGTTAAATATGTCGATTCTGACTCATAATTGAAAGGATTGCCATTCTATAGAAATTGAAAATCCAGGCTCTTTAACACAAGTAATGTGATACTTCTGTAGTCCTTATATACAATGAGATTTCACCATTGTTGAAATAAACTTCTAACTCCATGTTGGAAATTTGAAGATATATGTTTACTTATTATTAGCAGCTTTACTGTGCTACTTTGCAGATTTATCAAAATATGTTGAATTTGTTATTTTATTTTTCCAGTCCTGGTATTTGAATTCAGTGCTGGATGGTTGAATTTACTGGCTCATGACTGGCACTTTTACCCCATGAGCTACATCTCCAGCTCAGCTGTTTGTTGGTTAATTGGAGCTGGAATTCTCCTTGAAGCATCACACTGCCTTCATCCAGATGTCAGCTCTTAAGTAGTTTGGATTTCAGACTTGAGCCACTGGTACCAAATTCAGGATATTCTGAAATTTTAAGTCATTATTGTTGCTTTGAAATAGGTATATCTTTCCAAGAATGCACATCTTTCCACCCATCCAAATCTTTTAAAATCTATCAATTATTTTCTTTCTATGTAGCTTTTTTCTATAGCTCTGCTAGTTTCTAGCTTTCATATTCCTTATCTGTCCTTCAGACCATCACCAACTCATCATTTTATTTATTTTTCCATCCCAACACAGCTTTCTGTATCTTTCCCTTAATATAGTGTTACAGTTGTTTGATGTGTCATTTCTGTTTAAGTTTTTCTTCTATCTGACTTCTGTGTTTTTTAAATATTTTATTTTGTATTATAGCGCTTGCTACATGAAAGTCGTTCCTCATCTCATTGATCTTGCCACTAATTATATCCACTTTTTCCACTTTTGTCTATTTAGGGCATCTCTTCTCCCACAGATGACTATTTTGAAAATTCCATATTATTTCCTATAGTTCTTTTTTTTTGGGGGGGGAGTCCGGTCATGGGGCCTGAACTCTGGGCTTGGGGGCTGTCCCTCAGCTCTTCAGCCCAAGGCTAGCACTATACCACTTGAGCCACAGCGCCACTTCCGGCTTTTTTTCCTTTTGCTTATGTGGTGCTGAGGAATTGAACCCAGGGCCTCAGGCATGCAAGGCAAGCGCTCCACCACTGAGCCACCTTCCCAGCCCCATTTTCCATAGTTCTTTGGATACATTTGACTCCAGTTGTAAGTATATATATATATATTTCTTAAGGAAAACTTTCTTATGATATTGTCCTGAAGACCTACAGATTTAGTTACTATGATACTTTCTAAGGTAACCTTGAAAGGCTCTTCTATAATTATTACCACAGGACCTAAATTTTGCAAGGTCTAAGACACAGTGCTTACAAACAGCCATTACTACTACACTTGCTGTTATGCACAACAAGAAGGCAGTAGATTGGACAAGCACCCCCCCTTCCCCCCCCCACTCCATTTACTGGGGGATTGAATTCAGGGATCTCATTTGCTAAGCAGATGCTCTGCTAATTGAGTCACATCTCTAGCCTATTTTGCAGTAGTCATTTTCCAAGTACGAGCTTGCTTTTGACCTGGAATGGCCTAGACTTTGACTCTTCTCCTGTACTTCCCTGTGTCACTGGCAGGGTAGGTGAATGCCGCTTTGGCCTGTGATTGGTAGACCTGGAGTCCTAGAACCCTACAAGCTCAGGTTGATGCCAGCTTTCATCCACCAATTTCCAGCTCCGCAGTGATAGGACTACAGGTTTGAGCCACCACACTTAGATTTTATTGCAGATAACTTCCTGGTACAAAGTTGATATATTATGTTAATGTGCATTAGACTTTGAGGTTTTGGTTTACAAGAAATTCTGATGTGGAACACATATAATGATAACATGAAGTATATTTCACAAAGTTAAAAGAAAAAGATCTTGAAGTTTCATCCTTAATGAAAAGATAAGCTCTTATTAAACATTGTAGAATATATACACCAGTTTGAACACCACATACTTCTTAACAAATATGAATATTTTTATATTTAAGTTAAGATTTCATATAAATGAAAATTGATTTACAAAAGCATTTATGGTTCTCTAAAGTCCCTTTGACAATGATTTCCCTACTGTTTTGACAACCTTCAAACAATAGCTGCTCTGTGTGTGTATACAACTAGGGCTTGAACTAACGGCTTAGACATTGTCCCTGAACTTTTTGCTCAAAAGTAGCCCTTTACCATTGAATCACAGTTCCACTTCTTACTTTTGTCTGTTAACTGGAGATAAGAATCTCACAAAATTCCCTGTTTGGTTTGGCTTTGAATCATTATTCTCATATCTCAGCCTTCTGAGTAGCTAGGATGATAGGAATGTGTTACTAATTTCCAGTGTGCTATTTCTCTTTTATGATGTCCTTCTGTCAACATCAGGGTATGGTTTGAGGCTTGGTTTTTTTTTTTTCAGTGGATACATAAAGGCTCTTAAGGGTAGAATTTAACATTAGGAGTCATGAAATAGCAAACAAATAAAGTAGTAACTAGACACTATGTTGGAAATGAACTATACAACTTGTGGGGGGCAGGACAGGAAGGGAAAACTGAGAGAAATTGAGGGAAGAGGTGACACTGTTCACAAAGAAAGGTACTCATTACCTGAGTTATATAACTGTAACTCTTCTCTACATCACTATTAAAATAACGAGATTTTGTAAAAGCAAGTCTTTCATGTATTTTATGATGGTCTCAAAATATATTAATTATTCTTTATTGTAAAGGTGATGTACAGAGATGTTAAGAGTTACATAAGTAAGGCAATGAGTACATTTCTTGTTGAACATTGTTACCTCAATCCTCATTTTGTCCCTTTTTCCCTCTCCTAATTCCCCCTCCCCAAGTTATAAAGTTTATTTCCAACATCGTGTCTAGTGAGTATCGCTGTTACACTGGTTGCCCCTTTGTCCTTTGTCTCACAATTTCTGTGATTCTCCTTCCCTTCCCCAAATCAGATAAACTTTCATATAATACTAAGGGTACCAAAATTAAAAACAAAAACAAAATAGTGGCAATAGGGAATAAACAAAAGGAAAAATTTTAAAGAAATAAAAAAGAAATAACTGCTAACAATACACACACACACACACACACACACACACACACACACACACACACTTCTTGTTTCCGTAGCTTGGCATTCATTTTCATTAGCATCATTTCATATTGTTATATGTGCATAGCTATTGAGTTATTATGATGCTCTGCTAGAACTATCCTAGACATATTCTAATTATTACAAATGTTGGAAACCAGGCAGTCTATGTTTCTTTGGGCCTGACCCTCTTCATTTAATATGATATTATTTTTTCAAATCTTCCTATTTCCTTAAAAATAAGACAATGGCATTCTTTCTCATGAAAGCATAGACTCCCATTGTGTATATATACCACATTTTCTTTATCCATTCATCTACTGAGGGGCATATAGGCTGATTCCATATCTTAGCCATGGTAAATAATGCTGCAATGAACATAGTTGTGCTAGTAACTCCCAAATTCCACAACTTAATGAAAGATTATCCAAAGTAAAATTGGACTAAAATTAGAATTAAGTGACATTTCAGGAGAGATATATGTTCAAATCTATAATGAGTTGGGAAACTTCAAAAAGATAGAATTCATATGCCCATTTTTAAACAAAAGTGAAGTACTCTAACTAGAACTCCCAAAAGCTAAACGATGTAATATAAAATAATATTCAAGAATACGTAGTCAGCAGGGTGCCGATGGCTCACACCTGTAACCCTAGCTGCTCAGGAGGCTGAGATCTGAGGATTGCGGTTCAAAGCCAACTCGGGCAGGAAAGTCCGTGAAACTGTTATCTCCAATAAACCACTAGAAAACCAGAAATGGCGCTGTGGCTCAATTGATAGAGAGCTAGCCTTGAGCTGAAGAGCTGAGGGACAGCGCCCAGGCCCAGAGTTCAAGTCCCATGACCGACAAAAAAAAAAAAAAAATACAAAGTCAATAAAAGACAGATTGTGAGCAACACTGAAATTCAGTTAATGTAAACATGATCCATATTGTTCAAAATTGGATTAGATTGGGAAAAAAATAAAATTCCTTTGTGAGAAAAATAATAATAGAGCTATTGTAGTAATAAGAGTTAAAAACCTAAATATTTAACAACAGTGTTAGGAAATACCTTGTGCATTATTTGCTGAGTGTTTGCAGGAGTTGGGAGTAATGTCTCAATTTCAAAATGTGACAGATTTACTTGTAAATAGCTTATGCCAAACGCAGTGATTTATTTTGTTTATCAATTAATTTATTTTGTGAGGGTACTTGGACTTGAAATCATAGTATTGTGCTCTTTTAAGGCTTTTTCACTCTAAACTGGCAATCTACCACTTGAGACATATCCCCCATATCTCCCGTATCTCCTGTGGGGGCTTTTTATTCCTTGTTTTTGTTTTTGTTTTCTGGTTAATTGGGGCTAAGTTGGTAAGCTGGCTTCAAATCATCATCCTAAGATCTCAACCTTATGAGTAGAGTCGGGATCGACAGGCAATTAGCAATGTTTCATTCTTTTGTCATTATTTAATCTGTGTGACTTATTTTATTGTATTATATTAGATGTTATTACAGATTATATTACAAGCTTGATTATGTTATAATAAATAAATATAAAGAACAAATAGCATCTAGGATAACATTATTGTAATATTTTTCTTACCACATAGCCAAACACATAAAGGTAGAATAATTTGTGGTTTGGCATCAATAATTTGATATATCTACTACCAGTGATATCAGAGTTATGGAGGGAAGATGTCTACTATGTCATATGTATATATATATATATATATATATATATATATATATATATTGAAATATTTGTAATGCTTGATCAACACCTTTTCTCTGACTTTAGACTAGGTAAACAGAGTTCATATCTGTATAGTGGACTGAGATGCCCCCCAAAAGACTCTGATGCATACAAAACATTGTTGTGCATAAAAGAAAATATATAATTATGAGGACAAATATTCTGCTTTGAGACAGAGAGAGACCTTGTCCTTTCATGATGATGTTCAGTTCTCTGTAACTTTCCTAAGATGAGTCAAACTTCATACTCCTCCCTCCTTGCAGAGACGTGGATATGATGCTGTTTATCAAAGTACCACGGAGTATGTTTGTAAGCTTCTAATTTATGATTTTTGTTGTTGTTGTTTGTTTGTTTGTTTGTTTTTTTGCCAGTTCTGAGGTTTGAACTCAGGGCCTGGCACTGTTACTGAGCTTCTTTTACTCAAGGCTACCACTTTATCACTGGAGCCACAGCTCCACTTCCAGACTTTTCTGTTTCTGTGGTACTGAGGAATCAAACCTAGGGCTTCACGCATGCTAACCAAGCATTCTACTCCCAAGCCACATTGCCAGGCAAGCCATATTTACTTTTCATAACAAAAGAATCCACAGGATTTTCTTCCCATATTTGTAGTTCTAGTTGAAAGAACAGATATTTTTCTCTAAAATCTAATTCTGTGTATGGTCAAGATTCACGTTAATTGTAATTGTGTTGAATTTTGAATTAATCTAAGATTTTATGCTAAATGACATCTAAACTTTGCTAAGGATTCAGTAACAATTTGCAAAAATTATTAAATATTTATGCTTAAGAGAACTATTTTCCTACGAAGTGTTCTAGCATTTGCCTTTAACACAATTCTGTTTTTACATCTAAGCAAATTATACATGCCTAATATATGTTCATATTATATTATTTACATTGTAGAAGAACTGTTCTATCAGTTTTTATAAAAGTCATTAAGCATTTAATATGTTAAAAACACTACTCAAAATCTAATTATCCATATATATCATTAGATTTCTAGAGTTTTATTTTCCTTAAAACTTTACATGGACAGATTTTGAAAATCAAGGTAACATTGAATAAATGAAAATACCAAATGGTCACATTGTTTCTCCAATTGAAAATCAAAAATTTTCAGTATCTTTATGAACATAATAATAAAAAAATCCCCCAAAATGTTCCAGAAATTTATAAACAGAAAATATTTTATGAGTTATTAATCATATATGCAGGAACCTAAAATAACTCATGTAAAGTAATATACATGAATGTTTCATCAATGGAGTGTATTTCCTCCATTGAATGGAGAATAGTTTGTTTCTGAGGTAATATACTTGAAGACATAAATTAGAGGGTGCAGTCTTGGGACTTCCAGGTTACTATTTGGATATTCCAGAAAGTGTAACCTTCTTTATTTTATTTTATTTTTTAAATTACTGTGAATGTGATGAAAAGGGAGAGTTGCAGTTATCTAAGTAAGGAAAAAAGAACATTTCTTTATTTTATTTTTTGGGTCCGGTCATGGGGCCTGAACTCTGGGCCTGGGCGCTGTCCCTCAACTCTTCAGCTCAAGGCTAGCACTCTACCACTTGAGTCACATTACCACTTCCGGCTTTTTTCTTATGTGGTGCTGAGGAATTGAACCCAGGGCCTCACACATGCAAGGCAAGCGTTCTACCACTGAGCCATCTTCACAGCCACTAGCACATTTCTTTTTAACACTGTTACCCCTCCCTCATTTTCTCCTGCTTACCTCTTCCCATTCCCCTTCCCTGCATGCTGTACAGATCATTTCCAACATAATGTCTAGTGAGTAACCTTCTACGAGCAAATCAATGTCTGTACATTAATAAATGCTTTATTAATTAAAAATAAAAATTATTTTTTTGTGAGACTTGAACTCTGGGCCTGGGCGCTGTCACTGTGCTCTTCAGCTCAAGGCTAGACCTCTACCACTTGAGCCAAAGCACCACTTCCGGTTTTCTGAGTAGTTTATTGGAGATCAGAGTCTCAGGGACATTTCCTGCTCAGATGGCTTTGAACCACTACCCTCAGATCTCAGCCTCCTGAGTAGTTAGGATTACAGGCAAGAGCCACCAATGATTAGTTTAAAAAAAATGCTTGAAAGGCCCAATTGTTAAAGTCTGTAATCCTATCCTCAAGAGGTAAAAATCAGGAGGAAAGATTTGGAAACAAATCATATTAAGTGAAGTATGCCAGACTCAAAGAAACCTAAACTCATATAGTTTCTCTCATTTCTAATAATTAGTATGTCTAAGACAGTCCTAGAAGAGGATCACAATAACTCAATAAATAATGTACATATCACCATATAAGATGACACTAAGTGAAATGAACTCCAAGATATGGAAACAAGTGAATTTTCATTGTTGTTTTAATGTTCCATGTAAAAGTACTTTGCCTTTCTTTCTTTCTCTTTCTTTCTTTCTTTCTTTCTTTCTTTCTTTCTTTCTTTCTTTCTTTCTTTCTTTCTTTCTTTCTTTCTCTCTTTTTCTCTCTTTTTTCTCTCTCCTTCCTTCCTTCCCCTTCCTTCCTTCCTTCCTTCCTTCCTTCCTTCCTTTCTTTCTTTCTTTCTTTCTTTCTTTCTTTCTTTCTTTCTTTCTGTCTTTCTTTCTCTCTCTCTTTTTTTCTCTTTTTTCTCTCTCCTTCCTTCCTTCCCCTTCCTTCCTTCCTTCTTTCCTTCCTTCCTTCCTTCCTTCTTTTCTTTTCTTTCTGTCTGTCTGTCTGTCTGTCTTTCTTTCTCTCTCTCTCTCTCTTTCTTTCTTTCTTTCTTTCTTTCTTTCTTTCTTTCTTTCTTTCTTTCTTTCTTTCTTTCTTTCTTTCTTTCCTCTCTCTGTCTCTGTCTCTCTGTCTCTGTCGCTGTCTCTCTGTCTCTGTCTCTTTTTGTCTGCCGTGGGGCTTGAACTCTGGGCCTGGGCCCTTGAGCTCTTCAGCTCGAGGCTACCACTTGAACCACACCACCACTTCCGGTTTCCTGAGTAGTTTAGTGTAGATAAGAGTCTCATGGACTTTCCTGCCAGGACTGGCTTTGAACGGCAATCCTCAGAGCTCAGCCTCCTGAGTAGCTAGGATTACAGGCTTGAGCCACTGGTGCTGGTTTTTCTTTCTTTCTTTTTTCCTATGGTTTATCCCCTTTTATCACTGTATTTGATTTTGGTACTCTGTGTATTGTAAATATATATTTCTGAAATAGGGAAGGAAAGGGGAACAATAAAAGGGGGACAAAGACAAAGGGTGAACCATGCAACAGAGATACTCACAAGACCTGTTGGAATTGAACTTTACAACTTGGGAGAGGGAAGGGGGGAAGAAGGTAATCAGGGAAAGTGGGAGAAAAACAAGGGAGGCTGTAAAAATATTCCACAGAAATGTACTCTCTATCTTACATACGTAATTATCACCCTATTGTACATCACCTGACAATAAAATTAAATTTAAAAATTCAGGTGGAAAATAATTCGAATCTAGTACACAAAAATGTTAACAAACCCTTACCTCTATTAATAAAGCTGAGTGTAGTTACTCAAACTTGTCATACAAACATCCAGGTGATATGAATATGACTAAAACATTCTAGATTGGTCCTTTGACAAAATAGGAGATGGTATCTAAAAAAATAACTAAAATATAGAAGGACTTAGATTTAGCTTAATTAAGAAAATGTCTGAATGGGGGCTGGGAAGGTGGCTCAGTGGTAGAGTGCTTGCCTTGCATGCCTGAGGCTCTGGGTTCAATTCCTCAGCACCACATAAGCAAAAAAGAAAAGCCGGAAATGGAGTTGTGGCTCAAGTGGTAAAGCACTAGCCTTCAGCTGAAGAGCTGAGGGATAGCGCCCAGGCCCATAGTTCAGGCCCCACGACCGGACCCACAAAAAAATAAAAATAAAAAATAAATGTCTGAATAAAAAGAAATAAAGATAAAGGTCTTGATGAAGCAGACATTATTTCACAATATTTACAATTAAAAATATTTTCATGATACAGTAGATTCTTATGGTTCCTGTGGTTACCAGGCTTAATATTTAAGTATAGTTATAAAGAGTCAATATTTCTCTATACCTATTTTCAAGTATGGTCGTAAATAGTTAATATTATCTATATCTGTATTTTCTTTTCTAATGTTTGAACATAAAAATAAAATAGTAAATAATTATGGACAATTGGAAATAAATGTGTATGTCTATTAGATAGTCCTTTCTTTAATGAGGGAATTACTTACTATTGTACTTCAGTTTTCTGGTTCACGCTTCATCCTAAATCTTAACAGAAATAACTATTAAATGCTTTATCATTGTGAAATGTTTAATATTGTCTTCCCTTTCATAAGAAAACTTGTAAGTAAGTACATGGCATATTCTGGTGTAATTTACATCTGACTGGCAGTTGGGTACTGACACTTAGAAGGAGCTCAGATGTATTTTCAGAAAAATGGACTAAATGAATAACTTAACAAACTGAAAAGTAATTAATATTCGTTTTAAAGATGTTATACAGAGGGGTTACAGTTACATAAGTCAGATAAAGAGTACATTTCTTTTTGAGCAGTGCCAACTCTTCCCTCATTTTCTCCCAGTTATTTTCCCTCCCTCCTCTTTTCTTCCCCAAGTTGTATAGCTTATTTTCAACATAGTATTCAGTGAGTATCACTACTGCAGTTTCTGTTCACCCTTTACCAACATTAAAACAAAACATCCTATCTACTGAAAGATACAAAGAATATAATAAACCAAATGCTGAATTCATCTTTGAAATGATAACCATAAATAAAAATAACTTTTTTGGGGGAGGGGGTAGGTCGTGAGGCCTGAACTCTGGGCCTTGGCGCTGTCCCTCAGTTATTCAGCTCAAGGCTAGTGCTCTATCACTTGAGCCACAGCGCCACTTCTGCCTTTTTCTGTTTATGTGGTACTGTGGAATCGAAACCAGGGCCTCCTGCATGAAAAGCTAACACTCTACCACTGAGCCACCTTCCCAGCCCCTGATAACATTATTTATGAGGATTTATTTCAAATAAGTTATTTAGATAGTTTAAAAGTCACAATAGAGAGTGCAATGCACCTACATAGAAAGAGTGTGTCTCTAGTTTCTGGGAGTCAATATTGGGTTACTTTTCAATTTCTTACTAATTTGTACCTTCTAGTAGCAGTCTTATGTATTACTACATGTTAGGAGAATAAAGCAGAACATTAACAGTCAATTTTATTTCAGAATTTATAGGTACTTGACTTTGAATGCCATTCTTTTCCAGAATAGCTTTAATGGAGCCTAAGTCTAAAATTTGGTGAACCTTACATATAGGTAAAGTAATTCTCAAGGGTGTAAAAGCCTCCTGATTACAAGTATTTTCGTGAACATACATATACATGAATATGTATGGTTTACTCATATTAGAATTTTTATATAGCTATATATTATATAGAAATATATGTGTATATATACACATATATTTCTATATATCTATAAAATATTTGTATATATATAGAATATGTGTATGTGATATATTTCTCTAGATATTTTGGAGTTATTTTAGTAAAATATTATTTCATAATATTACATTAGAATATGTATCTTTAATCAATTATTGCCATATTCATTGATACTTCCATTGATATTTTTGTTTTATAATGTGCTAGAACCAACTTTGGTTTCTGAAATTGTAAGAGGGAAATAACAATGAGAAATGTAATTTTCCTCATGGGAAATACTTTAACTTTTGTTCTACAGTAAATATTTATGTAATTACACATAAGATATATTGTGTATAGTTACATATGATTATATACAATATAATATAATCATATACAATTATAAATAACATGTATTATATAATTTGTATTATATAAGGATATGCAACTATATATTATAGATATAATTATATATAGAGTATATATTATAATACATGATATACATATATGTAGCTTTTTATATCACATTCTGTAGAGAAAAATCAGAGAAAAGTTGGATAGGTGTTAGAAGCAGGATTTGCAATTTTTTATAGAATATTAAAAGGATCTCATTTGGAATACTGTCCTTAATAGATTTCTCATCTGTCTAAATTATTTTTCTAGTCCATCAATGAAAAGTAACCTGTTAACAGTACACAATCAGTCTTGTCTTCAGGTTCCTACACAATCAATGGTAGATGAATTTTTCCACGTGTTTTCCATATCCTTCATTTTTTAGGTCCACCCAAGCTTTACCTCCCAAACTGTGTGCCCTCTTTTCAAATACGTTTCTTTTCTCACAGTTTTTTTTTCATGTGACTGTGCTACATCAAGAAGATGTTAAATTTCTAGTTATATGTATTCATTTTTTGAAGGTAAAACAAGAAGATGTATCACACCACAAAATCTTGAAACTATTTCCTGTAGGAAATAGTTACTGTAGGAAGCAGTAAGTAATGTCAAACAAGCTGAGAGGAGAATAAAATGCAACGAATACATTTTAGCATGAGCTTCCAGTGAACACTTGAATTGTTATTTTCTATTATTATTTTTTAATTTATTTTTGTTGGTCAGGCCTTGAACTCTGGGCCTGGGCGCTGTCCCTCAGCTCTTCAGCTCAAGGCAAGCGCTCTACCACTTGAGCTACAGTGCCACTTCCGCGAATACCTCTTTTTTGCTGCATAGTATACTAATTATTGTAATGTTATTTGCAACTAGAACACAAAGTAAGTCTCATTTAATAAGAAATAAGTCAACTGGAGACAATGTATAGGCAAATCCAATATGGAGAATTTTCTTTCAGATTAAATTACTGTTTAGCCTGAGGATTGTGAAATTGTCAGCAGAATAGTTTTGGTCTCTCTACTTACACAAAGGGACCAAGCAACTATTACATTTGCTGATGGCATAAGGTCAGGATGGACAACCTTTGCCCTGGAAAGTTTTCAGTGCAAACCTCTTTTTGTGTGTGTGTGTGTGAGACCTACTTTTGGTAATGAAAATAGAAATCTTTAGAAGGGAGAAGGGCTGAAATCCCACTAGAATTAAGGCTTTTGCTGGTGCTCTCCTTCAGGCATGACTATCAATAAAATCTCAGCTGTGTTGGCTATGGCTCTGAATGAGAAAACTGGGGTTACCTGGGTAGGTGACACAACCTGTTAGGCTTCAGTTTTCAAGTAATACCTCTGGCAGCGATGAGGAGAGACACTTTATAAAACTGGAGTACAAAAGTTGGCTTTTTTTCTAAATTTAAAATTTTCTCAACCCTAAGACTTTTGTGACATTATACACAACTTTCATACATCAATAAGAAATACAATAGTTCTGAAAGTGTGACCATTTTGTAATATGTGAACATATTTTGTTGTTGTTGAGGAACTCAAGGCCTGAGTGATAGCCCTTTCTAAGATTTCTTGCTCAATCTTGTAACTTGAACACTTGAAACCCAGATCCACTTCCAGCTTTTTGGTAGTTAATCATAGATAAGATTGTCATGGACTTTTCTGTCCATGACATATTCACATCTTGGCCTCCTGAGAAGCTAATACTACAGGCATGAACTACTGGTCTCAGCAGAAATGTAAGCATATTAATAGGGAAAAGAGTATCAATGTGGTTGACCCAGAGTTACAAATGCAGTAAGTTTTCAATGTGGGTTGATAGCTACACCTGTGGTGAAGTTGGGAAATATATCAAGATTCCCCTGCCTTCTACCAAGTTCTGACAATGTGTCCCATTTTGTACACATGCTATATATACTGATAAAGGTGTCTATTCAGGAATGGTAATGCAGGGACTGCTCAGTGAATGTGGCAAAAGGGGGCACCTGGAGACTCAATGATTGACAGAAAAGTTTGGTTCAATGGACTGGAGAATTCTGCAAACAGCTGAACATGTCCATCGATGCTTTAAGATATGAACACATGCTACTTTCTGAGAAGCTTTAGTTCTGAAGATATGGCCACCTGCAAAGCCATCTGTTGGCATATTGAATGTTATTTAAGATTCATATATAAATTCATTATAAAAATGAATCTACTTGGGCCCTCAGATGGAGTTTGCTTGCAAACATATTATACCAACACAGCTGATATTTATATACTCTCTCAAGAAAAACAAGTTATTTCAAAAGACATATTGGTTTCAATGACACTAGCTTATTGACCCAGAAATATTTCATTTTGTAAGCAGAATTTTTACCATCTAGTTAACATTGGCTAATATACCAATTTTTTATATTAAATTTGTGTGTGTTTTGGTGACCATTTTCCCTTACTCGTTTTCTGGGATTGTAATTTGTGTGTGTGTGTGTGTGTGTGTGTGTATGTGTGTGTGTGTGTGTGTGTGTGTATGTCTGTGTCTGTGTAAGAGAAATGGTATTTATTTGTTTAAATGAATATGGGATTATAGCAATTGAGACAATTAAATATGTAGAGAAAAAATTATGTATACCAGGTAGTGGAGATTGTTTCCATCTTTTTTGATTTACTATCAATTCTTTTTATAGTTTTATTTGAACATCTATTCATTAGAAGATAATAGTTTTAGAACTACATTTGGATTCATTAAATACTTAGTTTTCAGCTCTAAACTCATTGGACTACTCCAATCTCCCTTACCTCTACTTTTCCATAGATTTAGCTCACTCAGAACAACTCTTGATGATATCACATCTTTAATGTACAGCACAATCTAAGTTATTTTGGCAGGCAGGGACAAAGGGAGGGAGAGATAGAGGGAGAAAGAGAGACAGAGACAGACAGAGACAAAGTCAGAGAGAGAAGGGGGAGGGAGAAAGGAGAGAAATAGAGGGAAAGAGAGAGAGACAGACAGAGAGAGAGAGAGAGAGAGAGAGAGAGAGAGAGAGAGAGAGAGAGAGAGAGAGAGAGAGAGAGACCAATTCAGAATACTTGTATTATAGTACATTGTTGACATAGTTCTACTTTGCAGTTATGTTTATTAGTGGCGTTTGTGAGTATTATATCAGAGGTAGTATGTGTGTGTGAGTGTGTGTGTGTGTGTGCTTGTGTAAAACTATGTATATCTGTATTTCAGGAACCTGTGTGGGGGTCTTGGAACATAAACCCAACTGATAAGGACTAAAGTATAAAAATATTAAAAGATTCTATTTTATAAATATCACAAATTATTTAAAGTCCATATGAATTTCATACTTTGTATACAAAGAACAACAATATTAAAAAAGCAGCACACTAGAGATTTGTTTTTTTTAGTCATGGGGCCTGAACTCTGGGTCTGGGCGCTGTCCCTCATCTCTTCAACTCAAGGCTAGCACTCTACCACTTGAGCCACAGCACCACTTACAGTTTTTTTTCTGCATATGTGGTGCTGAGGATTCAAACCCAGCCCCTCATGCATGCAAAGAAAGCACTCCACCACTGAGGCACCTTCCCAGCCCCAATTTTAAGTTCTTAAAACTTTATTAATTTGATCCATGATTGATGGTCATGCAGAGACTCAGGGTTTTATGTTTGGTTTGGTATTTTGGTGTTTTGAGTTTTATTTTTGTTGTTTGAAAATTACTTTCAGTGATTCTAGATTGAGATTTTTTTCCCCTAAATGTCCTGTTTTCAAAACACCTAATTTTAACATTTTACTCTTGATGGTCAAGAATTGCACATGATTGGAGTTTTCTAAAATTTCAAGTCAAACAATGGATATTAATTTTAAGATTTGCTTTTCCTCTCAGATAAGGTAAGTGATTTCAGAAGACAAATGGGTAGATACAAGAAAAATACAGAAGATTCTTATTTGCATGAAAAACTGTAATGTTAGGAAAACAAGTATTTTACAAAGAAGGATCTAACTATTATAGTTTAATTTCCTTAGAAAATGTAAAATCTAAGAGCTCATTAATAATAAGGATTCACCATGTGCCATTTTGTGGTTCACAACAACATTAGTATCTCAAGGGGACTTTCTTTGTTTTTCTTTCTTTCTTTTCATTTTTCTTCTTAATTCTCAAGCCAAAACTTGGTTGTGAAGCCACTGAATATGGAGCATTGAAAAAAAAATACCACCCAAGGCAGGTGCCAGAGGTTCACACCTATAATTCAAATTCTCAGAAATTTGAGATCTGAAGATTGATTTTTAAAGCCAGCCAGGGTAGGAAAATGCATGAGACTCTTATGTTCCATGAACTTATAAAAAATTGAAAATGGAGCTGTAGTTCCTGTGGTAAATAACTAGATTTGAGCTAAGTCTCAGGACCACTGGTATACACACACACACACACACACACACACACACACACACATATTCACCTCTCAAAGGAATTTCACTTATAATCACAAATGCATATGTTAATAAACTTTAGGCTATTTTCAAAAATTGTTTTTACTTAAATTTAGAATATTTTGGACTTTTTTTGTGTGTGTGGGACATGGTGCTTGAACTCTGGGCCTGGGTGCTATCCCTCAGCTCTTCAGCTCAAGTCAACCATTTCTACCACTTGAGCCACAGCACCACTTTTGGTTTTCTAGTCTCACAGCTTTTCCTCCCTGAGCTGTCTTTGAACTGAGATCCTCGGATCTTAGCCTCCTGTGTAGCTGGATTATAGGCATGAGCCACGGGCGCCCAGCTTATTTTAGACAATTTTTAAATATTGGTTTCTTAGCAAAAAGATAAATAGGAATTAACATAAAACAAATGTTACTTTAAAAAATCATGTTTGATAAAACTATGCTTAATTATGTTTGTATAATTTATTCTGGTTAAGATACAATGATGATTCTAGAACAAAATAATTCAAAGGGCTTCAATTCTGAGGAAAGTCCAACCAATGTTTCTACGAGCTGAATTGTTTCCCATTTAGCACTTAAAATCATGGACAAAAATACATATCCCTAAACCTTTATTTCACTGAATGAAAAGGATAATATATAACAGGAATAGTGAATAGTATTTGTATTAAATGTGTAAGTTATTTCACAGAGAACTGTGAATATATACTGTAGAATAATTGATTGTCTAATTTCTGTTTCTTGTGATTTACATCAGAAACACAAACACATAAACTCTTACCCAGACATTGGAAGCTCATATCTGTAATCATAGCCACACAGAAGGTTGAGTTCTGAAGTCCATGGTTGAAGCTAGCCTGGGCAGGAAAGTCTATGAGACTCTTATCTCCAATTAACTACTAAAAAGCCAAAAGTGGGTATGTGATTCCATTAGTAGAGTGCTAGCTTTGGGGGGGGGGGAAGCACATAAATTTTTATAAGCATAACTTTTTGTGTGTGTTTTTTGTTTTTTAATCAGCATCTGTGGTACCTCTTTTTTATAAAAAAAAGTCAGCATCTGTGGGGTCTGAACTCTGGGCTTGGACCCTGTCCCTCATCTCTTCAGCTCAAGACTAGAACTCTACCACTTGAGCCACAACACCACTTCCAGCTTTTCCTGTTTATGTGGTGCTGAGGAATCAAACCCAGGTCCTCATGCATACGAGGAAAGCACTCTACCACTGAGCAACCTTCCTAGCCCCTGTAGAACCTATTTCATTATGAAAACATTTAATTTATATTAATGTAATGTCCTACTGCTAGGTTTGATATTTAGCAAACAGTTAAAACTCCATAATTCCTTCTATAATACACACTATTCAGAAACCCTTTCGGGTGTTGAAGGCATTGATGTGGTAAATCAGTGTGTTACTCTAAGACAATTGGCAATACAGGAATTATCAACTTTGTTACCATCCAATAGATACATACTAATCAGTAAACAATTAACAGTTTTCATCAGTAACTAATGGGAAGCAGAAAAAAAGTCCATATTAAAAGCAGAAGTAAACCTATATATTAATTTTACATATTCATAAACATATACATAATACAGATACAAAATAAGCATGTGAAAATATTCAGTTGGCCATATATTTGAGAAGGATTTTAGATCTTGAGACTTCTAACAAATTTATATATTGAGTTGACCATTACTTTAAATCAATATTTTTTATTGTGTGCTGTAAAAGTCAATTTAAAATAAACATTTAGGATTGACCAACATTGTATTTAACAACAGAAATACTGAATTTGACTGAGAGCATAGTATAAAATGTGTAAAATAAACATAGATTAGATATCCAAATGAGAAATTATTTGGACAGCTTTTTAAATACTAAATTATAATTAGATTCTTAGTATAATCACTGTTGTGTTGAGTTATCCTTTGATTTTTTTAAAAGTAACTACTTCGTGTCAAGTTCCCCAGCTTACTCAATATTTATTTGTGTTTGTGTATTTCATCTTGTTACTCATGTTTCAGTGGAATTGAAACTGTAAAATATTAGCTGCCAGTTTATATAAAGTACAAGATGAAGACTTACAGAGTGAAGGAAAAATATTTCTCCTTGCTTTGTAGTGTTTCTTATACATAGGGTCACTTATTTAGAGACTTTTTTTTTTGTCTTGGGTAATACCTCAAGTCAGCATTTCCAAGAAGACTTGGACTTGCTTCACAAGATTCTGTTCTGGGAATCATGTTAAAGAAGAGCAAGCTGGGCCGGGCACCGGTGGTTCATGCCTGTAATTAGCCACTCAGGAGGCTGAGATCTGAGGATCGCAGTTCAAGGGCCTGGGCAGGAAAGTTCTTAAGACTCTTATCTCCAATTAACTGTAAGTGGTGCTGTGTGGCTCAAGGGGTTGAGTGTGTCCCTTTAGCTGAAGAGGTCAGGGACAGGGCCCAGGCCCAGAGTTCAAGACCCACGACTGGAAAAAAAAATAATGAAATAGCATCTTCCACAATAATTGGCTTTGGTGGTCACCTCTGGCATCATACCTGCATGGGTTGCTTAATTAGAGTGCTTACATTCCAGATCAGCCTAGGCCAAAAATGATGTGCGTTTTGAAAAATAATAATACAAAAAAAAGTTGTGTAGAGCTGGGGGCTGGTGGCTCATGCTTGTAATCCTAACTACACAGGAGGCTGAGATCTGAGGATCATGGTTCAAAGCCAGCCAGGGCAGGAAAGTCCATGAGACACTTATCTCCCATAAACCAATCAGAAAACAAGATGTGGCACAGTGACTCAAGCAGTAGAGTGCTTGCCTTGAGCTGAAGAGCTGAGAATTCAAGGCCCAGAATTCAAGCCCCATGACCAAAGAAAAACGAAAAGAAAAGAAAAAGTTGTGTAGGAGTGTCTCTCTCTAATCGTAGCAAGCACAACATCCTATCTACCCACCAAGCACAAGGTCCTGAGTTCAAGTCACTCTACTGATAATTCCCTGCTCAATTAGTTATAGATTTAATCTTTCTAATTCTGTCTAAATAGCACAAACAGAGTGAATACTTCTTGACCTAACGTATAAAATTGAAAATTATCCTACTTACTGTCCATAGTGGCAAAGAAGAGAAAGCGATATAGCCCATGTTACTTTTGGACATAGGTATCTTGTAATTAATTATAGAAGTTCTTCCTAAATTGTCATGCATGGTAACAAATGTCACCTTATAACAAATGGTCTTGAGAACACATAATCTTCAATTGATTTAAATGATTGTAATGCGTTTTTTTTCATTTCATGGGTAGAGAAGAAACTGATAATTGTCAGATATTAAAGATGGCAGTTATCTACATCTGGTTTGAAATGTATTACATAAAGCAACACACCACAACTGTATCAATGTCCAGTTAGAACTCCTTCCTTGAATGCATTTACCTCCAAGTTCCTACCCGAATTTTAGCCAGTTACATTTTTCTTCAATTATTGCTTTGTTGCTCCTACTAAACTTTTTAGACCATGAGCAAAATGATTCCAATGAAGATCAAGACTGTTCTATAAGACCTCAGTATTTTAAGATCAAACGTAATTTGGCAAACAACTTCACTAAACAACAATACTGATATTCTTCTCAGGAAACCCTTAATTTTGTAAATAATCTCCCTTCACTTTCAATACACTAATTAATGTGAAATGGCTATTAAAATGAACTAAATTAATTATGAGATGAAACTGTTTTGGTACATTTATTTGAACTTAGAAAATACATGCCAGAATCAATTATTTATTTGGGAGAGGCTGACACATAATGCATTTTATTCTACATGCAGATTATACAAGAACACATAGAATTTCCCTAAGCCACTTCTTTCTGAGGAATTTTTGTTTGTGGCTGTAAAACTATGCTCTCAGCATACAATATAGTTGCTTCTTTTAAATTAACTTGATATCTGTCACAGCCCAACAGACTGTATCCCCATTCATCTAAAGCTGTGGGAAGTTCTTGAAAAATAAGAAAGCAGCAAGCCAAACTTACATTTACTGTACTTTTTATTACTTGAGATTGAAATCAGATCTGTCAGAATACACTACAAGACAACTCTGAGTCTTGCTGTGGTATGAAAATACAGGCTTAGGAGAAATATCTGAATAACATATTTACTGATAAGCCTATATAAGAAGGGCCATAGCATTGAAGTTAACATGAATGATTATTGTGAAATGCATATGATTCTCAGTTGATTTCTCAGAATGATTAACAAGCATAGGAGCCATTTAATGGCAGAGATACTCATATTTATATATTTCGATATTTCTATATTTTCACATCCATAAATGTATAATGATTAATAAATTTTTTGCTATTTTTTATGCTTTTGTACTTTACAAAAAAACCTGGCCAAACCTTATTTAGTTAGTTTTAAGAACTCTGTGTTTCTTTCTAAGAGAGAGAATGACTTGGAAGTCAAAACACAGAGGCACCAAAAAGCAAAACGAAGCTACCTCAGTACCACAAATCAATCGCCCATTTGTTGAGTGGTTTTAGGCACATTGTGCTATAGTACTTAAATAACTTGAGAAGATAGATTCATCTGGCTGAGTGATTTTAAGTTCTTTATGTCAATTACTGAAATTGCCTTTGTGACTTTTCTGTCCTATGTAAAGTTACTGCTAGCATGATGTAAAATGAAATACCCAAATTTACATCTGGACTCCTGCATGTTTAAATCAAAGAGTAACATATTATTATTGCATGTTCTTGCTTTGTTTTAGAGTATTCTATTTGACAATTCCTATCCATTAGTTTGGATTCATTTCTCTGACTAGGTCTGGGCTTGCTGAGGGGTATTGCATTAATTCATGTGATCAGTCTCTGAACTCCATTCCTTCATAGTATCCTTAGAGCCCCAAACTCTCATCATTATCCAGGTTAAAAACTGATGTGCCTTACCTGTGATTATCTGGAAAATAGTTTTGTTAATACAAACTGTGTTGTAATTAATCTCCAAATTCAGAACCTTAATGTGGGCATGTATCTTCACTATAAACCCTTCAATATATGGGAGATTGGCTGCTTCCCTTTTGTTTCATTTGTATACGTGTGGGTTTTTTTTTTATGTTACAGATATCCTAATTTCTGTGCAGGAATTTGAAAAACCTTATTGGACAACTACATCACAGCAATCAAGCAATGATTGTGGTTTTAAAATTAAAACTTTTTAAATAAGTTTTTTATTGTGAAAATACTGTACAGAGGGGTTACAGTTACATACATGAGCAAGGTAATGAGTACATTTCTTATCAAGCATTGTTGCCTCTTCTTTTTCCCTTTCCCAGCCCTTCCAATGTCCTCCCCCCCCAAAGTTGTAAAGTTCATTTTTTGACATAATGTCTTGTACATCTCATTGTTGCAATGGGTCCATCTGTATCCCTATTTAAACAATATGTTATTTCCCTTCCCCTCCCCAAATTATACCAACATCAAATATAGTGTAAACAGGGGTTGCACCGTTGGAAACATTTTGTTTTTTCCCTTCCCCTCCCCAAATTATACTGACATGAAATACAGTTTGAAAACTGAGAATGACTTGTAAAATTATCCCATCTAGTAGAAATCATTGCTGTTTGAAAGATATCAGAAATAACTTTAATAATACATTAAATGCCACTATAAAACAATGTGCATTATTGGGCTTGTCATTTAATCTTCCTGAGCCTTAATTTGCTCACCTGTAAAATTGGACTAATAATTTATCTTCCTTGAAAAACATACAGGGCTTTTATAAGTGTCATAGTGTACAAGAAAGATGTTTGGGAATTTTGAAGTACTGTATAAACATACAGTAATATTAATACTGAAGACCATGTTTCATAGTATTATTTAACTTTGTTCTGTTTTTAGTTCTATCTAGAACCTTTTTCATTTAGACACCTATGATTCACACTTGTGATTTCATTTATGTAGGAGACTGAGATATGGAGGATCTAAATTTAAGGCCAAGGAAGATTAGTCCTTGAGATTCCCTCTTTTAAATAATCATCAAAAATTCAGTGCTGCACATGTGGCTCATGTGGAAGGGGCGCAACTGGATAAGGGCACAGCTCTAAATTCAAGTCTCTGTTTCAGAAAAAAACATGCAATTTTTTGGTAGTTAATATTCTTCTTTAAGGAACAAATAGTAAATAAATCAACAAATATCACATTTTTCAAATCTATGTAATATTTAATAACTATTTTATCTTTTCAGTCTGGTTCCATTTTTCAGTCAAAACCAAATATTCTACAAATTCTGTTAAACCTTTTCATTAAGTTCAACATGAACTTACAGTTTCCTCTTGGAAGCCATGATTTCTTGGGCATATGATCTTCAGTTTGGCTCTGAATCATCTGTCAAATTACTTTAAGGGGATGGAAAACTTACGTCAATCTATCTAGTCAGGGTGTATACTGATGGGAAAGAAAATTTTGTATCAAATATGAGAAAATGTGAATATCACTAAAATACAGAAGAAATTCAAAACAATTGAAATTTATCTAAAATCACTCATTCTTAGTGGTGGTCTATAGAATTTCATATCCATACTCTGATCTGTTTGTGTGCTCGCTCTTCACTCAATAATAAATTCTGTATAAACTCTGCTGAAATGTTAGAGAGAAAGAATTTGTTCTGTTCAAGGCTGTGATCATGGAATTCAACTGTTTGGCTCTTACATCATTGTTTGATCCAAAATAACTTGATATTGGCACCACTTCTCACTATACAGGGTTTTGTTACATATTTTGATTGAGCTCATTCTGTATTTATTCTGTTAGAAAGTAGAACTAGACCTGGGGCTATGCAGCTGTTTCTACCTTGTCTTTAGAATGTGATTCAGCCAGCAGAACTTGATTAACTGATCACAGATTCCATCAATCACTGGTTTGTAACCATGTTACCAGAATTCTATAAAAATCAGATCAGTGCTTAGACTGTTCATTTCCAATTGCATTTGCTCACCATTCTCTAAGTGGGTACACACTTGAATATGTTTTGGTTATCTTTGAGCAATTTGTTGTTTTCCGAATAACGTGAAAAATATTTTGATAAAAGACATTTATAAGCTTTTCAGCACTTTGTGTGGCATGCAAGTATATACAAATATGTTTACCAAAATACTGTAGATTCAAGGGAGATTTCAAATAGTGTAATTCTTTAGAAAGGCAATGTCAAAATTCAGCAAAATCAAACACCAGGAAGCAGATACTCAAAAGTGGGCTGGGTAAAGGAGAAAGTGGTGACAAATGAAGAGAAGAGGAGGAAAATGCAGCCCAGGATCCAATGTATATCCTACAAAATTAAGATGAGTGAAGAAGAGGAGGGTAGGAGAGGAATGTTGAAATGGTGACAATAATCAAGATATAGTGTATTCATAAACTGCTTTGCTAAATGACAACTCTATTGTACAACTACTAGAAGATGATTTTTTAAATGAAAAAGAAAATTTATAATATTTTGAGAGGTAACTTAGTTCCAAAATACTTTTAAGGACATTATGACATTGAAACGTCATCACTTTCAATATTTTATTAAAAGTTTCATCTTTATCTTGTTTTATAGAATGCAAAACCTCGATGAATTAAGTCCATATTTTTCCTATTGGCTTTAAAGCCAAGTTTTAAGTTCCAAGAAAGTTTAGCATCATTACAAGGACTTTGGATGTTCTGAACTGTGGAAAGGCTGTATGATTTTTTAAATAGCAAAGCACCCACCTCTGATGGCAGTGGCTAAGAGATTTTAACATACAGCCTAAAAAGATATTTTTGAAAGCAAATTGTATTGCTAAATTGATAGATGCTATTAAGCATAAAGACGATTGACTAATTTTAATTTACAATAAGGAGCCATTATACACCATTAATGTTTAAATGTTGAATGTATTTAAAACCGTCTAGTTAATGACTATAAGAATATGGTAATTGCATACATTTCTATCATTTTGAAGGTGTCCTATACTTCCCCAGATAAAAGTAGAGTCAATTATGAAATTTTCAAATAGAAAATACAATATTTGAATTTATTTAAATTAATCTCTCTCTTCCTCTCCCCATCTTCTCCCCTTCTTCTCCCTACTCCTTTCTGGTGCCAGTTCTAGGGCTTAAAAACAGAGCCTAAGAACTGTCACTGAGATGAGCCACTGGACCACTCCAGCTTTATGGTGGTTAATTGGATCTTAAGATTTTCCCACTGAGCTATCTTAGAATTATGATCCTCATATCTCAGCCTTCTGAGCCACTAGAATTTCAGGCATGAACCATTGGCACCTGGCTTTAGACTCTCTTTGAGAGAGAAATACCATGGAATTTAAGCTTTATTGCCACATATCCCACATCCCTACATCAATGAGCACTTTGGAAGATTTCACATGCATTTATCCTTAAGATTAAAAGGTTATGGTATTATTAACAGTGATTGTAAAAATGACTGACAGCCTAAGACAAAACTTGTCTATGGGCAAGTAATTATGTTTATCTACACACATATTTTCATGGCATGCAAAATTGGATCAGTTGGTTTAATAAACTGAGTGGTCTTTCTTATGGATTTTTATTCATTTGCAGCAAAAATTTTCATTCAAAGTTTCTCACAAAGTTTGATGTGCCTGAGTTAATCTTAAAGATCTTACTTTTCCCATGGTATCCACGTGACAATAGTCTGAATTTCTGACTTGTAATCATATGGAAGTCCCTAGATGATTCTTATGGACCACATCATAGGATCACTAATTTAAGTAAAAAAATATGTTATGTAGTCTGAGGTTTGTGCATATTCAAAGACACAATCAAGCCCCAGGTTTCTCTTACTATTTCTTACTTTGCGATTCTGTGCTGTACTTGCCACATAGAGTATTTGTGTTTAGACAAACTTTGCCCTGGGCCATGATGTGACAGAAGGCAGAAATGGAGGCAGAGAATTTTGTTCCTGTTCAGATAAAGAGAAAGTAAATCCAGCATCACAAAATACAGGGTCTTTTCCTGGGCCCATTTAGACCAATGTAGGTCTTGAAACTAGCGGGGCAATGCAAGCTATTTGTAAGCTAGTGTTTCTGAGTCAATGTCACTGACAAGAGAGACAAGATCACCTGACTTGAATTTGTACTAGTTGGGATACATCTTGGCAGGTATGGGTAGTATCTGCTTTTGTTGAATAATGGATATAGTATCAATCAGTGTTCACATCTATCAAACACTACTATTACTTCAGATATTAACTGAGATATGTCTCCACACAAAGTTGTCTGCAAAAACTGAGAGGAAAAAAAAATAGAGGTGACAACCCCTATGTAATTGTCTAATAAAATAACTTGCTAAATGAACTGGGTACTTCTTGAAATACCTAGAAATTTTTCCCTTACATTCTTTGCATCATTAATTTTAGTGTGTAACTCAAAATAGCCAGTGATTTTTGTCTATATTAATAAGTCAATGTAATTGATTTTTCTAGTAACAATATTTGAAAGCCTGAAAGATGTTGCTGTTGTTCTCTACAATCTCATTAAATTTTATGACTTATTTATAATTCTTTTTTAATTTACATAATTTTTGTCAAGTCCTTTCTCATTCCAAAGTCTAGGAATAACCCATGTGTGATGGGATTGAAAGCCTGTTATAAATTCAAATAGTCAAATGTTCCTTGCAGATGTCACTTCTGCATTACAGTGTATGTTTTCAGTCATACGTTCACTTGATTATATCCTATATCTCTGCCTTTAAGGGTTTGTTTGTCCAGGATACTAGATAATAAACAAGTCTTATGTTTACCAACTCTGTGACTGTATTTTCAATAAAATATGAAGAGAGAAAGTCATGTGTGACCTACCGTCATTAGACTATAGGAACTTAAGCTCACTACTTAAGTTGAGAGTTAGTATTGCTAGGCGTAAGGCTGGGAGTAGCTCACTTTAGACAAACACAGACTTGTCTACAGAGTTCTAAAAATGTGTATTACAACTGTGGCTTTCCATGTCATTTCAGAGACTCTAAGATAATGGGTCTCATATTAATTTGACAAATAAGAGACCAAGGTCTACAAACCTTTAAGGATCATATGTTTGCATGGGAAACTGCCTTTGTTGGGCTCAGTAGGGTTTATTTTCTATTTCAGTTGTATGCAGTCAGCAACATGTAGGTTGTGAGCAGAAAAGAACTATGTGTACATTTTTAGCTATTAAAAAGCCCATGGGAAATTGTAAATTAGGTCTATTTATTGTTCTTAATAAAGAAATATTTCAATTTCATGCCCAAGTAGTATCAATTTAATTTTAGCTTGAGGCTATTGTAACTTGATGGAAAGACAGAGAGCCACAATTAGCTCCTTTTGGAAGATTTTCTTTAATTCAGACACTTCACTTCAAAACATAAAATAAATAAAACAACACCAGAAAATGTCTATTAGAATTTTGTGAGAATGTTATATGTTTTGTTTTCAAAGGATAGTGGTTTCATTCATTGTGATTTGAATTGGATGTATTCTTTTTGCCTGAGTGTTTCTTTTCATAAAAATATTGACAAATGATTTACATATTCAATGTACCTTAAAAGTGTGTCAGAATTACATTTCATATTGATTTTGTCTTTGTGAGCATGTATGTACGTACCTGTTCTGGGACTTAAACTCAGGCTTGAGAACTGACCTTAAGCTTTTGTGCTCAAGGCTAATGCTCTACCATTTGAGTAACAGTTCACTCCAATCTTGGCTTTTTGCTAATTAATTAGAGATAAGAGTCTCATGGCCTTTCCTGCTTGGGCTGGCTTTGAACCTCAATCACCAATTCACACATTACAGGCATGAGCCTGCAATTTCACCTAGAGCCTGACATTGTTTTATACTTATTTATGAACTATTCTGTCTGGATAGAGGCATCAAAAGGCATGATGAACATAAATTAAGATCAATTTTACCCCTCAAAATTCCTCAACTCTAGACAAACAGGAATAAAAATAGATATTAGCAGTGCACATTGACCTTTGATGGACGGATGACTAGTCTTATGTTTGAACTCAGTATTTACAGCTTATTAGGCAGCTGTTTTACCTCTCAAGTGATACTTCCTAATTACTCTTTATCTTAGAAGAGAAAATGACTCTGAGTAAAGCTCTGGGCAGAAATGAACTAGAAAGAACTCAAGGGAAAAATTTCCTTCTAAAGGAGAAATATGTTTTTGGCTAAATGGGAAAAGTGGAGGAGTTCGCAAACAGGAGCATGAGAGAGGAAAAGACCTTCTATTTTTGTGGCCATCCTTTCTCTCCTTTTAATTTTATTGTGAAGATGTTGTACAGAGGGGTTATAGTTACATGAGTAAGGTAATGAGTATATTTCTTGTTGAACATTGATTCCCACTCTTTTGTTTTTCTCTCACTATCCCTTCCCTGTCCCACTCCTCCTCCCTCCCCTGAAGTTGTACAGTTCATTTCTGACATAGTGTCTTGTGAATCTTGTTATTGCAATGGGTTATCCTTTGTCTTTGTTTCAGTATTTTGTTAATCTGCTTCCCTTGTATCTCATTTCACCAAATGTATATACAAGATGCAGGTTACCAGAACCAAAGACAGTGAATGCCAGGGATAAAGCAATGGAAAAAGATAAATGGCATAAAATAAGAAGGAAGAACTAGATACAGTACATTGGTGACACCAAGGTCAACAACCAAAAACAAAAAACAAAAACCCAAACACAAACAAACAAAAAACCAAACTCTTGTTTCCATGTCGTGGAGTTCATTGCAAATAACATCATTTTGTATGGTAATATATACATAGTTATTGAGCTATTATGATTCTCTGCCAGGACTATCCTAGGCATATACTAATTATTGCATATGAGGGAAACTATAGAGCCTATATTTCTTTTTTTTTAGAGCCTATATTTCTTTGGGTCTAGCTTCCTTCTCTTAATATGATTTTTTCCCCAATCTTTCCATTTCCTTACAAAATGGACAATGCCATTCTTTCTGATAGAAGCATGAGATTCCATTGTGTATATTTACATCACATTGATCCATTCATTTTTTGAGGGACATCTGGGTTGGTTCCATATCTTAGCTATGGTAAATAATGCTGCAGTGATCATAGTTGTGCTGGTAGCTTTAGAGTGCTCTAGCTTGTGATCGTTTGGATAAATGAACAAGAGTGTAATTGCTGGATCATAGGGGAGTTCTATGTTTAGTCTTTTGAGGAACCTCCATACTGCTTTCTGGAGTGGTTGAACCAGCTTACATTCCCACCAACAATGTAGTAGTGTCCCTTTTAAACACATCACCTCCAGCTTCTGTTGTTAATTATTTTATTGATAATAGCCATTCTAACTGGGGTGAAATGGAATCTCAATGTGGTTTGACTTGCATTTCTTTTATGGCCAGTGATGTTTAACATTTCTTAATGTGTCTATTGGCTGTTCTTAGTTCCTCTCCAGAGAAATCTCTTTAATTATTTAGCCCACTTAATGGGATGGCTGTTTCTTTGGAGATTTGTTACTGGAAGGCTTAATTTTTCAGCTCCTGGTATATTTTTGATATGAGACCCTTGTCTATTGTATAGTTATTGACGATCTTCTCCCAATCTGTGGGCTTTCTGTTTTTCTTTCTTTGTCCTTTGCAATGCTGAAGTCCTGCAGTTTAATGCGATCCCATTTGTCCAGCCTTTCTTTGATTTGTTGTGTTTGTGGATCTTTATTTAGGAAGTTTTGACCTGTGCTGAGGAGCCCTAGTGTATTCCCTATCCCTTCCTGTAATATTTTCAGGGTCTCTGATTTTACCTCAAAGTCTTTGATCCATTCATCCATTCTCCTTAATTGTCATTTCAATATTAACCATACTGAGTACTCACACATTATGAACTATGAAATAAAATGAAAGCTCTGCTTAATGTGTAGATGCTTGGTGGAGGTGAGTAAATTTATGTTTATATGTACTCTACTTCAGGAGATGCTAGGAACACATATTCTTTTGAATGAAATCACTGTTAAGATAATTTATTTGTCTTCTTGTTAGCATAAATTAGATCTTTGTTTTATATTTACTCCTAAAGTAGTAATACAAGCCAAAATGTCTATATACTTAGAACAGCAATAGAGAAACCAATTACTACATTAATTCTTCTAGTAAAATTTTTAGATGGAAAATAAACTAATTCCAGTTTACATATGTCGAAAAACGAACTTTACAATTTAGGTGGGGGTGGGGGAGAAGGGTATAGCTGAGGAGGTGGGAGGGCAGGGATGGTAGGGGAAAAGCGAAGAAGGAGGCAACAATGTTGGATAAGAAATGTACTCATTACCTTGTTCATGTAACTGTAACCCCTTTGTACACTATTTTCACAATAAAAACTTAATTAAAATTAAAAACAATAATCTCTTTGATGTCTCTGGATGGGGTTGTAATAGTTAGCACTGAAGAAGTAGAGGCTGAAAGGAGTGAGCTGGCAGACAGGTTAGATCATGAATTCAAGGCAGTCAAGACTACACAATGAAACTTTGTATCACTTTGTATCAGCAAAACAAAATGAAGCAAAGCAAAACAAACTAAACTGAACCAAACCAAACTGGAATTGCTTTCGTTTGGTGTATACAAAGCCTGGGTCCTTGAAGATTCTGATTTTATAGTCCATTTCTGAACCCTTAAGATTTTATTTACTCCAAAAGATAGTAGTACCAGTAAAAACTGGACTGTAGTTAAAGAATCATGGATTTTCTCTCATGTTTAATCCTAAATTTTGTATCAGTCTAAAAATTAAAATGTAGCTCACATAGGATGTTCATTGAATGGTATTCAGTAAGATAATAGAATGGAATAGAATGGAAGCTAGCTCTTTCTGCTTAATGGTTATTCAATACCATACCTAACATATCAGACACATTCATCTGTAAAATATAAATGCTATATAAAATTAGGTAGCCTATTGTCATTTTGGTTCATCTATTCTAAAAAATAAATTTTCAGGCAGAAATTTGGATTTATAGGGCATCTATGTGCATATATATACATATGAATGGATTATAGCAGAGAGTTTAAAACTAGAGATTTACTTTTTATAAAGATATTATGACATGTCAAAATCTTTATCCTTGCAGGAAATTTTGTTCAGAAATTTGGCACTCAAAGAACATGAATTAGTGTTAATAATAACTTTTACACAACATGAATTATAGGACAATTTGGCTACTCTCTAAAATTGTATAAAGTCATACAAAGTAATAATCACTTTTAGATGATTTCATTTTATATTCATTTTTTAGAACTGCAGCTTAATTATTAGGAATATTTAAAAAGTAAGCCAATATTGAATTTTTTGTGACTTTACAGAAGACTATCTTTCTTTAACCTTTGCCCCAGGAACATTTACTTTACAAAAACAAAAATCATCCCTGGCAGGATGTTAATTACTTAGTATCATTTTAATAACATTTGCCAGATTCATTTCTTCATTTTATTTTCTTGGAAAAATGATTACAGGAATTATCCAATGCATCTTATACTGTATATAAAAGTGCACTTCAGAAAATTAGTCAACTATTTTTGATATATTATCAAATATTAAAATATTACTTATTCACTGATTTTTGTCTTTTTTTTCTCCTGAATAGTGGAGAGAATTGTAGCAATGAAATAACTTAATTGAGTACTCATATGGATCATCTGATATAGCCTACATTTCCATAGAAGGGTCTGCATATTATTATTGCAAATTCAAACACAATCAGGACATTCAGTCATGTCCCTTTGTCATCAGAAAAGGTGACATCTAGTTTTACACTCCAAATGCCCTGATTCAAGGGATGAAAAATATAGAATATAAATTACAACAGAGAGTTTCATTGTATTCTCAGAGTAGGGAGAATTAGAACACAGCATGTGGAAGAGAAGAAAAGAAAAACAACATAGAAAATCCATTGTTTCCTGACTAGGGAATGATGAACCAAAAGGGGCAAGGTAGTTAAAGGAAATCAAATATGCAGGCAGGATGGGAAGGAAAAAGCTGGAAATTCAGAGGTAGCTTTGCTAGTTTTGAGAACACTAGCTATTGTGACACTTGACAGATAGATTGGGGATGCAGCAAAACTGTCGAAAAACTTGTCCTGTTGTAAGTATTTTAATTTGTTTCGCTGAGACAATATCTCATTATGGAATCCAGGCTGCTTTAGAAGGTGGGACCTTTCTTCCTGAGCCTCCCAAGGAATAGGTTGAAGGGAATGTGCCATCATACCTGGTGCATTTGTGATTAATTCTGACATGATGGGATGGTTATGTAACTGAACATCCTGAGAGAGCTGAAACTTCGTCATTATTCTTGATTTCTTACTATTTCTGAGTTATGTTAGGGCCAAGTTGTATATGGCATGTCAGTTTACCAATTTGCCACATTGCTAAGATGACTACAGGTGAGCGAGAAGAGTCAAGAGGCCAAAAATAAATCAAAATATGTAAGTTAAAATTTATATTGTTTACTGAGAAGGCTCAAAACAAAGAGAACCTGATGGCCAACACAACAGAATTAGTCTACTATCCTCTCCTGCTTCACCTTCAGGTATTCACAGAAGTGCTGTATCAATTTTGACTAGAAGAGGAGTTACAGAAAATGGGGAATTGTGGAAGTTGTATACTAAAGACTCAGAAAGTATATTGAAAGGGAAACAATTTAGTTGAAAGAAATGACCTGGCTTTACATCCATATAAACATATATCTATATGTTTCCCTATCACTTCAAAATTCCTCGCCAATTCAGATTGGCAGATGGGAACGTTCAGAACACATCATTAGTAAGTGAGAAATTAATGTAAATATATTAATATATACAAGTAAGTATATATACATACATACACATTTTTTCAGTCTGCTTTAAATGTTTCCAAATTTTATTTAAGTATTCTTGAAATTATAATGCATAAAAGTTGGACTTTATTAGGGAAAATGGCAGCTTTATTAGAACTAGTTGGATGGCTCTTTTTAATTGTGAAAATACCATACAGAGGGGTTACAATTACATGAGCAAGGAAATTGTTGGATGGGTTTTATTATAGTCAATTGATAGAAATTTTATTTTTCAGTAAAACACTACACACTAGTCATTATCAGCTCAGAAAAAAGTGAATATTTGAGTCTATTCTGCAGGCAATAAAGAGAAGAAAGTAAGAAAAATTCCTTGGTTGAAGATGACATTTTTGCTCTGTGTATACATATATTACATAGAATTATAAACCTTTGATATTGCAGCTTTCTAATTTAGTTTCATTTACCTAAAGGTAAGAGCTGGCTACCTTATGGGAGACAATACTTTCTTCAGATGTTATGCTGGCTATGGACGTCAACCAGGATGTTATCAGTGCACCTACTCTGTGACACTGAGCTATTCACTCAATTCAGTACTCCTTGTATTCATTCTATCTCTAAAATGGTAATGATATCACCTGCCTGCTATGCTTGTCAGGAGAATGACTGAGCACCCTACTTCATGTCAGTTGCAGTAGTACCACCCTGTCTTTGTGGCAATGCTTGTTTTTTGTTTGATCATTTCTCATGCATTGTGATGAAGAGGAACATGCAGAGAGCAACATCTTATGGCTTCAATGCAGGATTAGTAGTAAAACCAATGATTTTCATTTCATTATTGACAATTATCAAAACAGAATCACAGGTCCCTCAGGTATCAGGGGCAGGACTCCCCTAGAGTGGAATAACACTTCCAGAAGAACTACTATGATCTACTCATAGGGCTAGAGTAGTCCAGGCCACATCTTTACTTCTTTTTTGTTTTGGAGATATTAGAGTTTAAATTCAGGGCTTGGCACTTATTAGACAGCTACATTTTCATGATAGTTACATCTCTAGCCCTTTGCTGTTTTATTTAGCTTTTGTGAGTCTTGTTTCTTTACCCCCGACCAGCCCTCAACAATAATGTGTAGTCAGGGTTAAAGATGTGCATCACAATACCCATCTTATTTATCAAGACTGAAATCTCAGGTTTTAAATAGACTTGCCTCAAACCACAATACTGATCTCCTAAGAAGCTGAAATAACAGACATTCACCACCATTCCTGGCTGCATATCTTCCTTTAGAGGTAGAGGTTGAAATGCACCAGTAGATTTTATAATCAAAAACGTATATACTCCACATATAATTTATTTGTATAATATAAACCATCTCAATACATACTGCTAAGTTGACAGATATTACTATGTACAGAACAATCATAGAGATTGAAATCACAACCATTTAACCATAAGAAAATCAGGCTAAGTTGTTGACTATTTTAACTAAGAATTGAATTATAGAAAAATATAGATGAGTAGAAATGATTTCAGTCTCTTCAAATTCAATTTTTTCTTCTGTTATGCCAAGCAAAGGATACTATTTTAACCAAGACTAATGTAAAACAGTGCAGTTATATTTTTTGCAATTATTTTTTGTTGTGATTAAGTGATTCCATAAATTTCACAAATTTCATAGTATTGTGAGATAGTGATACTTAAAGTCACAAACACATCTTAACCTTCATGAGGTAAATTGTCTTTATTGTTGTCTATAAAGTTTATGAGTTCTATGAGCTTTGACAGTACAGTTATTTCTTCCACATTGGATGATATATACATTTCTTTCCTTTTGCTTCGTGTCAGCTGTTCCCTCCCTCCCATTGCTTCCATTGAGTTGCTTAGTTCCTTTTGGTCAATGACCAGCAGAGCTGATTGGTCCTGCTGTTGTATGTTTCCCAGTTTCCCTCTGTTTCTGTGTCCTCCTCCTAGTTTCCCTCCAATGTGCACATATGTACCATACATGTGATCAGCAGTATGGGGTCATTTAGTAATGATTTGACCAGTTGAGTGGAGGTCCATTGTTTCTCCAGTCTTGTTTACTTTTTTACTTGTTTACTTTGTTTTATCTCCTTCCCTTTTGGCTTTAACATCTGCTTATCAGGGAGACCATGTGCCTATAAGTTCAAGTGTCTCTCCTACTCTGTCCTGCAGTAGTTTCAGAGTTTCAGATTTGATGTTAAGGTCTTTAATCCATTTTGAGTTGATGTTAGTGAATGGTGACAGAATGCGGTCCGTTTTGAATTTCCTACATGTGGCCGCCCGGTTTTCCCAGCACCATTACTTGAACAGGCTGTGCTTCTTCCAATGTATATCTTTGGCTCATTCGTCAAATATCTCTTGATTATAAGCAGGTGGTTTTATTTCTGGATCTTCTATTCTATTCCATTGGTCTTTGGGTCTGTTTTTGTGCCAGTACCAAGCTGTCTTTGTTATTATGGTTCTATAGTAGAGTTTGAAGTCTAGTAGAGTTTGAAGTACAGCATCGAGATCTCTCCCTGTTGTCTTTTTTTTTTTTTCTTTTCTAGAATTGTTTTGGGTACTCTAGGTCTTTTGTTGTTCCATATGAATATTTGGACTATTTTCTGTGTCTCAGTAATGAACGTCATTGGGATTTTAATGGGAATTGTGTTGAATTTGTATATCAATTTTGGGAATATGGCCATTTTCACTATATTAAGTCTGCATATCCAAGAACATGGAAGGTCTTTCTATATCCTTGTGTCCTCTATAATTTCTTTTTAATAGTTTTCATTAAATAGTTATTTTACATCCTTGATTAGGTTAATTCCTAATTTTTTTTTAGGTTATTGTGAATGAGATTGTTTCCTTCATTTCCCTTTCTACTTGTACATTGTTGGTGTACAGAAAGGCAATAGATTTTTGTGGGTTAATTTTGTATCCTGCTAATTTGCTGAAGTGGGTTATAAGTTCTAACAGTTTGGGGATGGAGCTTTTGGAATTATTAAGGTATAAAATCATGTCATCTGCAAAAATGATAGTTTAACTTCTTCCTTCCCTATGTGGATTCCTTCAATGTCTTTTTCTTGCCTTATTGCTCTGGCTAAGGATTCCAGAATTGTCTTGAAGAGTGGAGAAAGTGGGCATCCTTGCCTTGTTCCTGATATTAGAAGAATTTGTTGTAGTTTTTTCCAATTAAGTATAATATTGGCTATTGGTCTGTCGTGTACAGCTTTTATTAATTTAAGGAATGTTCCTTCTATTCCTATTTTCTTCAGAGCTTTTAACAGGAATGAATGTTGTATCTTATCAAGAGCCTTTTATGCGTCAATGGAAATAATCATGTGGTTCTTGACCTTGGATCTGTTGATGTGATGGATTACATTTATTGATTTACGTATGTTAAACCATTGCTGCATCTCTGGGATGAAGCCTACTTGGTCGTAATGCATGATTGTTTTGATGTGTTTCTGGATTCTGTTGGCTAGAATTTTGTTATGGACCTTTGCATCTGTATTCATCAGGAAGATTGGTCTGTAGTTCTCTTTTTTTGTTGGGTCTTTCCTGATTTGGGGATGAGTGTGATATTGGCATTGTAGAGTGAGTTTGGAATAGCTCCCTGTGTTTCTATTTCTCGGAGAGTCCAAGGAGTATGGGCATTAGTTCCTCTTAAAAGGCCTTATAGAATTCCATAGTTAATTCATATGGTCCTGGGCTTTTCCTCAGTACATATATTCATCAATTAAGTTTGGAAAAAATGCACATATTCACCTCATCATTTATTCTAGTCTTAGGTATCATCTAGTAATATATTGCAGGATCAATCAGAATGTGTTTTGATTCATTTCTACTCATGGAAGCATAAGAACATAGTTACCTTAGGATATTTGATAACAGAAATAATTGTCTATTCATAAGCAATTGATGAACAGGATACATTATCACCATAGATACCACAACATGCTTGGATTATGTAAACACTTTTCCATTAATAGTACTATGAGACAGGCCAAGGTGGTTCATAAGTGTAATCTAAGCTACTCAGGACATATGAGGATTGTGGTTCAAAACCAGCCTGGACAGTAAAGTCCTTGGGACTGTTTTTTCAAATTAACCACCCAAAAACCTGGAAGTAGAACTGTGGCTTAAGTACTAGAGTCCTCAATTGAATACAAAAAGCTGTGATAACTCTTAGGCCCTGAATTCTGGCACCACTGAGAGAGAGAGAGAAAGAAAGAGAGAGGGAAAGAGAGGGAGAGTGAGCGAGCAAGCATAGAGAGAGTGCATAGAAAGAGAACACTTCATAGAGTACCTTTATTTCATAATCTTCTTGATATGTTGTCAGATAAATGTGGTACTTTACCTTATTTAAAGGAAGTACAAAGCTCTAGAGACTACTGCTTGAAATATGTTTAGGGAACCAGTACAACTTTCAATAATAAAAATTAAGGACTTTGTTATTTATGGCATATGCATATTCTCTGTAGAAAAGAAAATTAGTAATTTGAAATACAGTGTAAGGAATCCATTACAAACTGAAATAAGTGTTACTAGAAATAATGACACTTTAATTGTGCTGTGTTTAATAATTCCATTTTTATTAAAAAAGGAAAATTGTATCTTTCCTGAGAACTCATTAAATACTCTACAATAATGAGACTAAATAATCGTAACTAAAGACAGAAAGAATTACATTAAAGTATTATAAAATGTTATAGGAGTGGAAGTCTTGTCAACTTTTAGATTATGTATGTTCTGAGTAATGCTCCAAACTACCAAGGAAGAATGAGCAATTTGCCTAAATTCACTTACCTGGAAAATAAGGAATTCAAATGCAACATATTTGGCCTCAAATATTCCATATGGATTAAAGTTGAATTTAAAGGAATAAAATACTTTCAAATTTATAATTTCTTAAGAAAAACCTTAATTGCAAAGTAGAAAGTTAAAATAAAATGCATAAAGTATATTTATTTAAATTATTTCTTATTTCATGAGCATGAAGTTTCATTACAACATTTCTACAAACTAACTAACTTCTGCATGACTTCAGGAAGCAAGGCATAGCATCCACTTAAGTATATTCAAGTGCAAATTTTAGTAACCATTCTCATTGGAATGCATTCGCTGAAGGTTTCTCAACATGCTTTTAAATTTAATAACTTGTGAACTGAGCTATATGTAAAAAAATTAATCAAAAATGTATTTTGAATTTCCCACTTAAGTATATGGTTTTATTAAGATAAATAAACAGCAATATATGTCAGAATATGTAGATGATCAGTAGATAGATAATTAATAAATAATATAAAATATATGAATACTAGAGTGGTATAATTAGATAGCTAATGGATGATCTATGGTACATACATAGATGAAAGGTAGCTATAGATGATAGACTGATGCATAAAATAAATAATAGGCAGGAAAATATGTGCATAATAATATACATAGGCATGTAGATAATTGGTTAATAATATATAATACATGGATAATAGAGTGGTGGGTAGATAATAGCTAGAAGGATAATAGCAGATAGATAATAAATTGATTGACAAATAGAAAAGTCTCCTGCTTTCATGCAGTGTTGTATATATTGCTGATAGATTGTTTATATACTTTATATGAGATACTTGATTCATATACATCATGAAAACCATATTGATATATCACCAGGAATTGTACAGAAATGTACAAGAATAAACATTTTATTATGTTTCTCCTGTCCTGAGTTTTTTTGTTTTTTGTTTTTTTCCTTTGTCAGTCTTTTCACTTCACTTCATACCCTTTCAAAAGTGGCCAGGCCCGGTGGCTCATGCCTGTAATCCTAATCCTAGCTACTCAGGGTGCTGAAATCTGAGGATTGTGGTTCAAAGCCAGCCCAGAAAGAAAAGTCCATCAGACTCTTATCACCAGAAAACCACATCTGACACGCATACAAAAATAATAATAATAAGTGTACCAAAGTCAGAATATTAATATAAATTCAGAATCTGGGGCATATCTGCATCCACTCCCAATGTTAAGGGAATATTTTCATTACTACATAGCACTTATCATTCTTTAACAGATAGTATGTCAGTTAGTATAAATGTATGGCTGAATACACACATATATATATATATATATCTATAGGTATTTATTCAATATACACAATTTCTGCGAAAGTTAATAAAATGATGTTAAAATATTATAAATACAACAATGAAATAAGGTAAAAATATATTCTCCTGGAACATTAATTATAAAAGATTGGGGAGGGGCTAGGAAGGTGGCTCAGTGGTAGAATGCAGGCCTTGCATGCATGAGGTCCTGGGTTCTATTCTTTAGCAGAAAAAGCCAGAAGTGGTGCTATGGCTCAAGCGGTAGAGTGCTAGCCTTGAGCTAAAGGGATAGTACCCAGGACCAGAGATCAGGCCCCACGACCGCAAAAAAAAAAAAAAAAAGTTTGGGGAATTTTATTGCCTTGCTAGTAGTTACTGTAGAACTAAATACCTATTATGAGAATTGGTTGATACTGATATTTCTATCAACATAAATTATCTTTCCAGTTCAAATGATAATGCTACTAAGTATGGAAGAACAATTATGTATCAGCAAATGAAATCCAGGATATATTTTTGTCTTGTATTATGAGGTACTATAATGAGGAGTTATACAGATTCATAAATTAATCATTTATGTATCTGCTTCCTCATAAAAGTTGCTCTGTAAACATATCTTTAGTGCGTTTTCTGCACCAGTAAATACAAGAAGGAAGGCATCACTGGGCATCTGTGATCACAACAGCAATGAGAGGGCCAAAACCTGAATGGCTACAGATAAAATCACAGGTGCCACAGCATCATTGGTAGGAATAATCATGGACCAGAGAAAACCTTCTGCTTGGTATTAGCTCCCTCCTTAGCAGACCAGGATGAAGAAGAGACTGTCCCACTTCTGCTAAACAATGATGTAGTTGTCTCAATTACACCCTTGGAGAACCCTAGATTACTTTAATAACATCTACCCCTTTCTCATTACGTTAGTTACTGCAAACAGTCCTGGTCCCCATAAACCAAGCATCAATCTTCTAATCTGACACCATTGATGAAATTTCTTTCACTGGCATCAGAATAATTCATCTATATTTTCAAGTTTCTCAACATGCTCTGCTTAGGGAACTGCTTCTTCAGTGGCCTTCATCAATGTGTGTGTGTGTGTGTGTGTGTGTGTATGTGTGTGTGTGTGTGTGTGTGTGTGTGTGTGTGTGTGTTTTGCCCAAGTTCACTATTGTGAATCTCTCTCTATGTCTCTCTCTTTCTCTCTGTCTCTCTCCTCTCTCTCCTCTTTGATGCTTTACATATGAGTCCATACCACAACTCTCACTGGAATACGATTTGGTATATTTGACTCTTTTTGGCCTCTTTCCACCTAAAATTACCTCATATTGAGAGTGATTATAGATACTTTATTTCCTACCATTCTTTGTACTTCTTTCCAGAGGATTTCAGCTATCCTCTAATTGTCAGTTTCTATAACCTTGTGTTTCTGTTCTAATCCTTGATGATCTACACATGTCTTTTCTTTTCTTATTTTTCTGTCCGTCATGGGACTTGAACTCTGGGCCTGAGCTCTATCCCTTAACTCTTCAGCTCAAGGCTAGTACTCTACCACTTGAGCTACAGTACCACTTCCGGTTTTCTGGTGGTTTATTGGAGATAAGAGTTTCACGGACTTTCCTGCCCTGGCTGGCTTTGAACCACTATCCTCAGATTTCAGCCTCCTGAGTAGCTAGGATTACGGACATGAGCCACCTGTGCCTGGCTGATCTACACCTTTCTTTGCAAGATTTCTTTAAATATCTTTTCCTAGGGTTGTTATCCTTCGGCAACTCAGGGATGATCTTGTCCCTTTCTTATACAAGCAACAAAACCACAGTCAAGTCTTACCTACTTCCATCACCAATACCACAAACATTGCTCACTGGATTTGTGCTCTCACTATTCCAATTGTGAGTTTACTTGCAGCTATTGTATTTATAGGGAGGACATCAAGTCACGTTTACAAGTAGATTAAACACTTTATTTTCAGGGGCCACTGTTTACTCCAGAATCTTATTGAGAAGACAGAACAAATTATAAAATGTTGATAAGTAAAAGAGCTTCTATCTAACCCTTATGAATGTTTAAGGTTTAAAATAATTTTCACATTTTCTTCACCCATTCATCTACTGAGAGGCATCTGGGTTGGTTCCATGTCTTTGTTATAGTAAATAAGGCTGTAATAAACATAGTTGTGCTGATAGCTTTAGTGTGGTCTTGTTTGTGAACATTTGGGTAAATGCCCAAAAGTGGGATTGCTGGGTCATAGGGGAGCTCTAAGTGGAGACTTTTGAGGAACCTCCATACTACTTTCCAAAGTGGTTGAACAAGTTTACACTCCCATCAACAATGCAGTACGGTTCCCTTCTGTCCACATCTCCACCAGCATCTGTTGTTATTAGAATTCTTGATTACAGCCATTCTAACTGGGGTGAGGTAGAATCTCAATGTTGTTTTGGTTTGCATTTCTTTTATGGCTAGAGAGATTGAGCATTTCTTCATGTGTCTATTGGCCATCCTTCTTTCCTCTTCAGAGAAGTTTCTCTTTTAAGTCTTTAGTCTTCTTATTTATTGGGCAGTTGCTTCTTTGAAGATTTGTGAAAATGTGGTATATATACACAATGGAATTATATGCCTCCATCAGAAAGAATGACATTGCCCCATTTGTTAGGAAATGGAAGACTTGGAAAAAATATTAAGTGAAGTAAGTCAGGCCCAAAGAAACAAACATAGGTCCCATGGTTTCCCTTATTTGCAATAACTAGTATATGTCTGAGACAGGCAGAATTGGTCAGATAAGTTGATGTTAGGTGAAATGAACCCCAAGATAAGGACTCAATTTTTTTTCTTGCTTGCTATTGTTTCTAACATATTTATATGATTATTTCTTTGTTGCTTTGTATGTCCCTCCCCAACGGTTATAACCCCTGCTTTCACTGTATTTGATGCTGTTATAATTTGTGGAGGGGAAGAGAAAAAAACTGTTTAAATACGGATACAGGTGGACTCATTGCAACAATGAGATGTACAAGTCAGTATGTTGAAAACAAACTTTACATCTTTGTTGGGCGGGGGGAGGAGGGTTGGGTGGGGGGGAGGAAGGGATGGGAAGGGGAAACAAAGGAGGAGGCAACAATGCTTGATAAGAAATGTACTCATTAACTTCCCCATGTAATTGTAACCCCTCTGTACAGTATTTTCACAATAAAAAATAGTAAAAAAATAATTTTCACAAACACTGAAATTTTATTTGATCTAAATTGGCTATTAATTTTTAATAGCAACTCATAAGAAAATCTCTAACGCATCATGAAAAATGCATGCTAAGGTATTGTTACTCAATGTCTATTGAACATTTAAGGTGAAGAAGTTATTTTTTGGAAGCCTATTTTTGATCAGGCCACTTTTCAACATCATAATGACACATATCATTATGTATATGTACGTAATTAAGGCACAAGCATACACAAAGAATTAGGCTGTCCTTCACTTTTTGCTTTGCTTGATGTTGAGAACGGAGACAATAACATTGAAAGAAAGGTATCTATTTGGCTCCATTTATTCAGGAGAAAGATGAAGGAGGGCTGGTTAATAGTCTTAGAGAAAAGGTGAACTTTCAGTTTCTGCTCAGAGTTGAAAGTCTTAAGTAATGGGAGGTTATGTGAGGAAGATGAAAGTGCTGAGAAAGCTATTAGCTGTTTTTTTCTTTTGTCTTTTTTTTTGTTGTTGGTGGGGCTTGAACACTGGGCTTGGGCACTGTCCCTCAGCTCTTCAGCTCAAGGTGAGTGCTCTACTGCTTGAGACACAGTGCCACTTCTGGTTTTCTAGTGGTTTATTAGAGATAAAATCTCACAGACTTTCCTGTCCGGGCTGGCTTTGAACCATGATCCTCAGATCCCAGCCTCCTGAGTACTAGGATTATAGGCGTGAGCCACCAGTGCCCAGCTGCACTAGCTGTTTTGACACACAGCATGCATGCTATTATTTACATTGGATAGGAGAAATTTAGTAATCTATACTGAAGAGGAGAATATTGAACATTGTTTAAATTTATTAAGCTGAAAAGTTAACAATTTTCCAAGTAGAGATGCTCCAAAATTGGTTATTTCTTCTATGCCATCATTATAAAGATGTTGTTGGAAGCTGTGGACTTGGATGAGGTCATCAAGAAAGGTAGGGTCAACAGAGAGGGGAAAAAAAGATAGCAAAGGGGGCTGGGAAGGTGGCTCAGTGGTAGAGCTCTTGCCTTGCATGCCTGAGGCCCTGGGTTCGATTCCTCAGCACCACATAAGCAAAAAGAAAACAGCCAGAAATGGTGCTGTGGCTCAAGTGGTAGAGGGCTAGCTTTGAGCTGAAGAGCTGAGGGACAACGCCCAGGCCCAGAGTTCAGGCCTCACGACCGGACCCTCCCCTCCCCCCCAAAAAAGATAGCAAAAATGAACATTCAATTAAAAAATGTCTTTTCCTGATACATACTCAGTCTAGATGGTGTCATTTGCTGGTAATTCTATTTACTTGGGAGTTAGAGACAGGAGGATTATAAAGTTAAGTCCAGCCAACAAGTTTAGCAAGAGTATACCTGAAAGACAAAGCTAAAACAAATATCTAAGGACATAGGAAACCTGGTAGACTAGCATAGGAGAGACTTGTTAAACTTGGTAGTGGAGATATTTACTTCAAAACAATATAAATCATATGTAAAAATCCCACACCGAATATTATATTCAGTGGTCAAAATTTGGAAACTTTTTTCCCAAGATATAAAAAAGTGGGATAAATATACCGAATCCAATAATTTATATTAAAAAAAAGTTTTGGATGTCCTTACAGGAAATTAGGCAAGATAATAAACAATGGAAAACTACCAAATTGAAAAGGAAGAAGTATTTTTTAAATTGGTGAATATATATATGTATATACACATACATATATATATATATATGTATATGTATAAGAAAGTTTACGGAATCCATTCAACAGACAAACATGGTAGCACTAAGAAGCAAACATAGTTAAGTTGCAAAATACATTATCAGCAGATAGGCACAAATGGAAAATAGAACACTTCTTCTTTACAATGCTACCTACACACAAAAACAGAAAATAAAGTATGCTATATAAGACCTAATTTTTTAAAATGGTAGCAAATTTGAATAATATATCAATGATAGAAAGATTTCCATATTGCTAGATTGAAAGCATTAATATTATTAAAAAGTGTGTACTAACTATAATGATTTCCAGACTGCTGTAGTCAGTCTAGAATTTCATCCCAAAGGCTCATGTGTTCTGCAGCTGTCATTCCTGAGAGTTGCAAGAATTAGAAGGATGAGGGCCAATGGGACGTCTTTCAATTGGAGGAAATTCTCAAAGGTAGGGTTTTTTTTTTTTTTTTGTTGTTGTTGTTTTAACCAGACCTGGAGCTTAACTCAGGGCTTGGGCACTATCTCTGAGCTTCTTTTTCTCAAGGCTAGCACTCTACCAATTGAGCCACAGTACCACTTCTAGCCTTTTCTATTTATATGGTATTGAGGAATTGAAGCCAGAGATTCAAGCACTCCACCACTTTACCACTAAGCCACATTTCCTAGCCCTCAAAGGTAATTTTAAGGCTTATTTTTCTCATACTCTCCCTACTTGCTGAACAAGAAGAGAGTGGCTTTGTTTCTTGACGTGTTCACATCATGAAGCATTGCCAACTGCCTAAGCCTGGAAAGCAAGAAGCTTGCTTAATTGTGGACTAGAACAATCCACAGTGTCTAAATAAATATTAATTTTTCTCAAGTTGAGTATTTTAAATATAGTAAATGAGAGTTTTGCAGAGATTCAATGCACTCTTCATCATATCTTAAAACTATAAATAATTCTAAAACATATATGGAAACATTGTTGAATGTAAAACTATGGAGATAGCACTGTACCTTTCTTCAGACAGATGCCATCAATTTGTGTACCAAAAATAAATTTTATTCATATATTTATTTATATGTATGTATGTATGTATGTATGTATGTATGTATGTATGTATGTATGTGTGTATGTATGTATTTTGTTGGTCGTGGGGCTTGATTTCTGCGCCTTGGTGCTGTCCCTGAGCTCTTCAGCTCAGGGTTAATGCTCTTATCACTTGAGCCACAGTGCCACTTCTGGATTTCTGGTGATTTATTCGAGATAAGAGTCTCAAGGATTTTCTGCCCAGTCTGGCTTTGAACCTCAGTCCTCAGATCTCAGTCTCCTAATTATCTGTGCCCGCCTCCCCCCTTTCTTGATTATTTTTTAAATTTTTTATTTTTATTTTTTTTGTGTCCAGTCGTGGGGCCTGAACTCTGGGCCTGGGCACTGCCCCTCAGCTCTTCAGCTCAAGGCTAGCACTCTACCACTTGAACCACAGTGCCACTTCCGGCTTTTTTCTTTTTGCTTATGTGGTGCTGAGGAATCGAACCCAGAGCGTCATGCATGCAAGGCAAGTGCTCTACCACTGAGCCACCTTCCCAGCCCCATCTTCCCCTCCCCCATTTTTTTAAAATAAATTACTTTTTACTTTGTATTGGGCTAGCACTTGGACTTGGACTTGATATCAGGGCCTGGGCTTTTACCTTTTTTTCTTTCTTTTATTCTTTAACTTGAGTACTATTCCTGGCCTTTTTATATGTAATTGGAGATAAGAGTTTCATAATCTTTCCTTTTGGGGTTGGACTTGAAACATGATCTACAGATATCAGCCTCCTAAATAGTTTGGATTATAAACATTAGCAGAAAACCATAAATTTATATAATATACAATCAGTTCATTATAAAGGATTGTGTCTTTCCAAAATCCAGGGTTTAGATAAGTGCTGAATTTATTAAAATCAATTTACAATGTAGAATAACTAGGGGAATTTGGTGTATTGATCTCAATTTCATCCTAAATGCACATTGTCACTTCAAACAAGCCTACATAGCTCAGACTACAGAGCTGTACCTGTCTTTAGCTTCCTTATCAGAATTTTTATTCCCTTTCATGAGTTTTAGTATACAAAATTAAACAGTGTTTCAAATTCTTTTTGACAGTGCAGTGTGCAGTGGGCCTATCAATTCCCCTGATAAGCACACTGTAACACTATTAATGCTGCCTAGGATTAAATTAGCTTTTGGTAGCTTGTCATATTATTTTCTTTGATTAACTGAAAATCCCCCGATCTTTGGCACATGAACTGTTTTCAAGCCAAGCTTCCTCCATTTTCTAACTTCTATTATTGATTTTTAGAAGTGATCTGTAATAATTTGCATTTATCCTTATTAAATGTCATCCATTGGCTTTAGTTAGTTTTGTGTTTCAAATTTATTCTGATTTGTATTCCAGCATTTGGATAAATCAACTATAATTCTAACAAGTTAGATGTCATAAGACATTTGAGTAAAATGTTTATAGCCTCTTCAAGTTCCCTAATAATGGTAATTAGAAGAATTCAGATCTGTACTGACCTATTAGCAGTGTCTACCAGATAATCACAATTCATTTTTTGAATGAATTCCTGGTTCTTATTGCTAAGAAATGACATTTCTTAGTAAGTGATGGCAAAAGTTTTAGAACTTCTTGTGATAATTCCTGATGCCATTCTGACTTAAAAAAATAGGAAGTTTTATTTTGTTAAAATTGGAGAAGAAATAAATTACAATGTAAATATTGTATCTTTATTGGAAAACTATGAAACATCTATTACTGTTTTTTTTTTAATTTTATTTTATTTTATTTGAGAACATACTGTACAGAGGGGCTACAATTACATGGGCAGGATGATGCATACATTTCTTACCAAGCATTGCAGCCTCCTCTTTGGTTACCCTTCACCTCCCTTCCCAGCCTCCCCCCTCCCCCCACCCAATTATACCCCCCTCCCCCCCCCCACACCAACATTGTAAAGCTGGTTTTGACATGACATTTTGTACTTCTCATTGTTGCAACAGGTCCACCTGAATCCTTAAACGACTTGTTTGTCCCCATCTCCTCCACATGTTATACTGACATCAAATATAGTGAAAGTGGGGGTTACACTGTGGGGGAGGGACATACAAAGAAATAATCTTATAAATGCGTTAGAAACACATGCATGAAAGAAACGAAAACATTAAAATACATATTTAAGGGTTCATTTTCCTAACATCACAATCTATTACTGTTTGACCAGTGTGCATTGTGATCCTTTGCTTGGGTAGCCATTTAATCCTTTATACAGTTGATACTGTTAGTAACTTCACTAGAGGTGAAAGATTTGTTGGGGTCAGATAAGTGACTAGGGTTATTCTCCTAAACCATCTAAGCTAAAAGAATGGGATCTCACTATGCGATAGGCATCTGATTTTAGGTCTGAGCACTTATCCAGCAAGCACTTTTAAAGTCTTTTAAAATTGCCTATTACAAAATCATTTCTGTACATATTCTGGCTGCCATATAACAATTACAATAAATATTCACAAGGGAGATCGGCACTGGTTACTCATACCTGTGATGGTAGCTACTGAGATCTGATGAAACTCCATAGGACTAATCACTAATTAACCACCATAAAGTCAGAAATGGAGGTGTAGTACAAGTGATAGAGCACCAGCCTTAAATGAAAAATCTAAGAGCATCAGAACCCTGAGTTAAAGTCCTAGCACAGCATAGAATAAATAATAAAATAATAAAAATATATAATATTAGTAAAGATACAATTTAGAATTTTTTTTTACTTAGAGATTGGTTAAAAAAAATGAACTTACTCTAAAAGTGCTTTGGCCAGTGAACCTGTTAGTTTCTTTTACTTATAAAGACATGATGAGCACATGATTATATCAAAGAGCCACGAACTTCAGCATTAATTTGGATACATACAGCTTCTACTTAAATAACATTATTTTGTCAATAGCCTATCACTTGTTTGTTTCTAAGTATTTTTTTCTCAAAAAGCAGGGGAAATTCATTACAATGTTAAATAGCCATGGTGATCATATTGCTTGTAATTACATTGCTTAAATTTAATACAGGGGCTTGATTTTGAGTTACATAGACTTGGTAAAAGTTTATACTCGGTTGGTAAAAATTATCTTATTATTTTTATAGACTAAGTCTTGAAAGTATCATCTTTTATAGTTTTCAATATTTTGATATATGTGCACACATAGAAATATTTCACTAGGTTTCATTAAAACTCCACAAAAACAAAATACATTTAGCTACATAGATATTAATAAAAATTCTTAAGGTTCCCATTACTTAAATAAGACATTATATTTAGAAGTTGATTTGCTAGAAGCCATATATACCTCATTCTCTTCCTTGGCTTTGCTGCTGCAGAAGTTTCCTTCTCCTATTTTATTAAAATCAGAAAGTGTAGATATCCTTTAGGTTTAGTTATGATAGTTACACATGCATATCTCTATACTATTAAAATTCTTCAAACATAAATGAAAAAGAAAATAACAGAATAATGGGAAAGAACTTATGGCTTTGATTTGGTATTATTAAATAGTGTAGACTTGTATTGCAGTTCCATCTTCTCACATATAAATGAGGTAACCATTTTAGGGCTGATGTGATTCATAATGAAATAATCCATAGGGATTGTATCCTTACATACTAGTTAAGCATAACACTATATTAAGGATACTGATACCCTTAGGGCCTTGCAGAAAAGAAGTCTCATTATTGATTAAGTGGAAGGAAGAGTTTTATTTCCCAAAAAATTAGAATCAAACAAGATAGTACTGATAGAAAATGTGTTTATTTAAGGAGTTGAGCAAATAGCATGTTGCTTAGTTATCAGTACACAAAAATATTTAACATGTTATATAAAATGATTGCATTTTATTTCAAATATTCTCTCCATACATCAAAAATCAAACTATTTGTTTCTTCATAAGCCTTAGTCATGATTCTATCTTGAAACCACAACAAAAATTTTAATACTGCATAAAACTCCCAATGACTAGGAAATGAAGCAGTCTCCATTTTAAGTATTCTTTCCTTATTATAATAATGACAGAAAATAAATAATAAACAATTCCTGATCCATTATTGGAAATATAATTTTATTATGTATTATTAAATAATTGAAAAGTTTTAAGTGGTAATGATTACATCAACAGCAAGGACCTGGAGCTCACATTTTCTTAGGCTGGACTCTGTACACTGCTGGTTGTTAAATTGCCTTGTACTTGAACTTCTTCAATTTTCTCATCTGTAAAAGTGGAAAAAAACTAGATTGGCTAATTCCAGAAGGACAATTAGCACAGTTTTTTCATGTAAAGTACTCAGAAAAAAAGTAGTACCTAATAATCTTTATAGAAGATATGACACTTATTTTATGAATCTGTAATATTTGGGTAAATGTGAAATACTTGCCTACAAAAATTAATGGTACATAAAAGCTGTATAATACTTAAATATTTTTACAAAGATTATTATAGCCTAGAATTCTTTGAAACTAACATTAGCCTTATTTAATTGGCCTAGAAAAATAAAATTTGAAATATCACTTATCTACCAGACCAGATACACTGTCAAATGTCAGAGAGAACTCAATTCTATGACTGCTGGTTTTCAATTTATTTCATTATTCATATCTTATCGTGTGCGTTAAGAAAAGGTATCTACTCTGTAACATGATGCAATACATGCTAAAATAACTGTTAACATGTTCATATAAGAGGATAGTAGTTCTTTTTTTGCAGGGAGATTTTTAGGGACCCTTTGGAAGGAAAAAAAAATAAACTCCAGCACTCAGGCAGTAAGTAATTCATCATAGGTGGAGCATAGCTATGCAAGTTACAAGTTTTTACAAGGTAAATATATTGTAGAAACTTTATGAAGGTTTCTTGTTTTTCTTGCTTCTCTATGTGCTTATAATTACCAGCTACTATATCAGAGCAATATAAGGTGGCAAATAAAGTATTCTATGTACCAAGTCATGTTTTATTGTCCTTTTTATCACTATAGCAAGAAATTTAGTTCCTCCTAAATGTAATGGTTTACATTAAAAAAAGAAAAACAAGAAGCATTAGTAATTCTCTCATACAAAGCACCCAGTTAGATATTTTCCTGATCAAAACAAGATGAATAGAGAGAAATGGAAGAGTGCCAGCTCACTAATTTCAAGGGCCTTCTTTCATATCCCAGGTCCACCTGCACTGAGAAGACACAAATCAATACTGTATCTATTCTGGGTTGGCAATTTACCAAACCAAAGTGGTGAAAACACTTGAGGAAATTTAGAACAAGGCTGGGTCTACATGACTGCAGTGGATTAAAATAACTGTGGCATTGTTTTTTCTGGGATGGGTTCATATCATTCATTTAGAGATTTAACTAGAAGACTCCTAACTAGGAACATTTATTTGCTTCTTTTGAACCCCAACAAACCTATTGGCACTAGTTTTAGTCAGTTTGGTGAGAACAGAATTTCTTGAAAGAAAAATTTAAATTAATGCTACATTTTAATATTTATAAGGAGATGAAATTAATCTAGAGGGCATTTCAATTCCTAGATAATGAACAAATTTGAATGACATGTAGTGAAAGGACAAAAGTTTAATAAATATGTACTTTGCTTTGGCATTTGCAAAAGGTAGGCTGTCTTTTTCTCAGAAAGATTAAGGAATGAAAGCCACATTCTCTCCTTTAAATTGAATCTGGGTTCAGTGTGATCTTTGCAACAATTTACAGTTTGGGATTTTCTTAACTTTTTTTTCATTGCTAGATTGAAGTATGAATTCAAGAAGTCTACATTTTGAATTTTCTCAGCAGCTGCTGAATATGCAGTTGAAACCAGAAACAATGTTTTCATTTGTAATGGTGCTTTGCCAGGAAGAATGTAAATCCCAGTTGTGTGACAAGGGACGATGTGACAGGATTTCTAAGCATGAAGTAATCAGGAAAAGTTGTGAGAATTGACAACAAAAAAGATATACTTACAAGTCTTCAGAAGTATTCATATATCTGTATCTATATCTCTATATACTCACACACACACACACACACATACATACACACATAGATGCATTTTGCTTTGCCATATGTTTATATTTAATGTCACAGAAAGGAATATTTGGAATCAAAACTTTTAATGCTATGAAAGAAAGTACATTTTCAAACACATCCTCTCCACAGAAAAAAATAAATGGCTTATATGTAATATACAAATCTACTTTTCAGATGTTCACATATAGTTATCAGCTAATAATAATTTTTTTGTAGATGCAATTTTATTTATCTTAAGTTTTATCTGAAGAATGTAAATCTAGTATAAAATTTTATGGAAAACCAATTGTGATGTAGTATCTGAAGAAGTAAATTTACACAATTTATTCCTTCTCCCCCTCCCCCTTCCCCTTTCCCCTCCCCTTTCCCCTCTCCCTCCTTTTCCTCCTCCTCCTCCCCCCCTCCTCCTCCTGCTCCTCCTCCTCCTCCTTCTTCTTCTTCTGCCTTAGGTGCTGTTCTGAGCCTCTTTGTACACAAGATTAACACTATACCATTTGAACCACTTCGTGTACCAATTATTTCTAGGAAAACAATAAGGATGTTGAAATCATCTTGGATATAAACACTGATCCATATGGTTAGGGTCTACAAAATATTTGTGTGAGTGGAACAAATGTAGAATGTAGCATAAATGAGAATTCGGTGATAAATTTAATGAGAAAATATGTTGTTCACTGCAAAACATTAAATTATTTACCAATATATTTGTATTAAAAGCAAAAAATGGAAGGTGGCTAGAGGGAAAACTGTCTCTGGCATATGTGTATTTGAGCAATTAAAATATGAAAGAAGTAAAAAATAGACATATTAGAAAGAGAACATAAACACATGCTTATATAAGCATGTCTCTTTCAGTTTATTTCTTTTTAAAATAATATCAGTACTACATCTAATGGTCAGAGTTGAATCAGCACATGATTTTTAACATACAGATCATATGACTTGTGTTCAGTAGAAATCTGGGCCCAGAACTTCACACATTTCAATATTGCTTTATTTTGGTGAAAAAATAAAGGGGCTGAATGGGAAAGTATTACATAGTAGGGCCAATAACTTATTGTTTAAACATAATGAATTTAAGACAACACACAAAGGAGTTTAAATCTCCTATTACAAGGGCAAAGCTAGACATGCCAGACATGGTTAGACATGGTTAAAATGGTGTGGTAGGGTAGACAATGCTCTTGGAAGGCTTCAGTCTTGAACTTTATCCTGAAGTTCAGTGGGCCCTTCAACAATGTCTCACTTTTCAGACTCATTGCTCCTTTAAATCAGTAAAAATAACACCATTCTAAATATATAAAATTTATGATGAGTTGAAATATAGTATTAATGATAGGATGATATGATAGGAAAAATCCTCAACTTTAATACCTGAATTCTCCATTTAACAATTGTGTATGTTTGAGCAAATTGCTTTTTATATATGATCACAAAATCTGTTATCTGTGAAATGATGAAAGTATAATACTTTCCTAAGTATTGTCAATATCATTGCTGTGATGCATCCATCAAACTAGTTGTATATTCCATTTTTAGGTTAACACATAAAGATTTTTTTAATAAATTTTCTCAATAGAGTTTCATCACAGCTGATGCAATAGCTTCCTTGCTTGAAACTTCCATCATGGAATCATTTCTCTTGTGAAAATTAACTGTCTTCTAAGGGCATATAACTTAGTTCCATAGGGCTCCATGAAGTGTAAAGTCATAAAGTTTATTTCTTGTATCAAATATCTCTTCCCATCTAGGTTCTAATTTTTGGATATTGAATATTTATCCCAAAATTAATAAATTAGGAGGAGATGTATAGAATATTCTTCCAAATATTCTATTCTCTTACCACAGTTTTCACTCAGTAACTGACCCAGTTTAAAAAATGTGCTCATTTTCAAAACCCCCTTCCCCATACTACTAACATTCAATCAATTAATAATGCTATTCAATCTATGATCCATGCATTTTCCTCCAGCCACATACCACAAACTTGGTCCAGAGGTCCTCCTACTTGATCTGAGACATTGTCACAGTCATCTTGCAGAATTATATTATGTGAGAACAGTTAGAGTGCCTTTCATGAATGAAAACAGTTCCTTGGCAATGCCTTGAGCAAAGAATAGTCAATGACTTATATGACTAAATCTTAGTTCATAAGCTGCAAATGTCTTCATGAACTGGCATTTTCCATCTCTGAAAGCTTTGCCTGCACCATTCATTCTCTCCTTACTATTTCTCAGCTTGAGGCATAAAGAGTCTACGCATTCTTTGTACACTTATTTTACCTGAAATGCACGTCCCTGGATTTTCTCAAGACTAGCTCTTTCTTACCTTTTAGTTTCCATTTATAGTCTGCAGTTATCTTAAATGGAATTCTCCAGTTACTTTTCACTTTTATATAATTGTGTTTTGTGATTTCACAGCAATAATACTATGCTATAAATTATTTATTTAGCTTGTCATTTACTAATTATTTTACCCAGTTTCCTTCTTTAAAATACAAGACTTTAAGAGGAATATGTCATTGTAACTTTTGTGCAACTACATTTCTGTTTTCCTGAATGGGTGACAGGCTTAGAGGGAGTCTTCAATCAAGATTTGTTTGAAGAATAAGCTAATAGAAGTGTATAAATGTGTCACATACTAATAAAGTAGTAAAATAGTAAAAGGAGTTAGGTTATCAAAATAAGATGGAAAAATAGGAGGAGAATGGAATTCTGAATGTAGTAAATTTCAGAGAACAAAATATTTACCTAATGTTAAAATAAGGAAGAGTATTTCTCCAGGAAGGAAGGAAAAGTATAATAAGAATATTCTAGGCATGGGAAACAGTATTTCCATATTTATAAAAATGCATATACCTCTGCTGTCTTCTAGAAACCTCAAGAATCCAAATGTGACCACTGTCCACAGGGCTTGGTAAGAAGAGAATAATGCTGTTCCCTGTAAACCAAAAAGATTAGAAAAGTAACCTATACAAGATATACTGACCTAAGCCCGGTGCCCATGGCTCATGCCTGTAATCCTAGCTACTCAGGAGGCTGAGATCTGAGTATTACGGTTCAAAGCCAGCCGGGGCAGAAAAGTCTGTGAGACTCTTATCTCCAGCTAACCATCAGAAAACCGGAAGTGGTGCTGTAGCTCAAGCGGTACAGAGCTTGAGCTGAAGAGCACAGGGATAGTGCCCAAGCCCAGAGTTCAAGCCCCACGACCAACAAAAAAAATCAACAACAACAAAAAAAACCAAAATACATTGACCATTAAATGTATATGATCACATTTAATCAACGGATTATTCAATGTATTACTTTTTATGATTGCCTAAGAGTTGAAATTGGGAGAGAAAAAAATCATGAAAGGCCTGGAAGACTAGGGAAAAAGAGTATCGCTTTCAAGAACAATTCCAACCGATTTTCTTGATAATCAAATTACCGATAATGCATTTTTAAAGTCATGAATGTGATTAAAACTAATACAAGCCAATATTTTCTACATGGTTCATCATCCCTACATGTAAGTAACAGTGTCATTTAAAATCATTCAATATGCAAACAAGGTTCAAAAGCTCAGGAAGTTTCCAACTTTTGCTCTAACAATGAGATGTATAAGACACTATGTTGAAAACAAACTTTACAACTTGCAGGGGGAGGGAGGAGTTAGGGAGTTGGGTTGGGAAGGAATGGTAGGGGAAAAACAAAGGAGAGGGTAAAAATGCTTGATAGTAAATATTCTCATTAACTTACTCATGTAACTGTAACCCCTCTGTACAGTATCTTTACAATTATATATATATGTATATATATATATATATCATGCCATATGCAAACAAGACTTAAAGAGAAATTTCCCTTTAGAGGAATAAGAATGGCCAATAGACAAATGGACAAATGATCAACCACTCTAGCCATAAAAGAAATGCAAATCAAAACAACATTGAGATTCCACAAACAATGTCCAATAGCTCAGGAAGTTTCCAACTTTTGCTCTACTATTTTTGAGCAATTTTGTTTTTATATTTAAACTGGCTTTTTCAAGACTGTAATGGGTCTGAGATTGTTCTTTTCCTAATAAACTCACTTTCCATGGATTCATAGATCTTGTAGCAAACATGATTCAAAGGGATTTATTTATCTTGAAATAATGATCTTCATGTCCATGTTGGCTCCGGTAAACCTGCATAGGAGTTTCATGAGCAATTGGTATTGATACTGGACACACAATCAGTTTGTGTCACAGCTAAGTATACAAAACTTGGAAATCCCCAATCTTGTAAGGAGAATACTAGTAAACCCATCCAATCTCAGCACTGACAGGAGCTAAGTATTATAGGAATCAGAAAACCAATCTGCCTTCTTCTCCAAGGAGAATAATGTATCTGTCAAGACTATTGACCATGAGAATGTCCTTCAACAGATCATTTGGATGAAATGTATCAGGTGAGATATAGAAACAGTGTGTAGAATTGCCTATCAGTAACCTGGTCTTTAAAAGACCATGTGCAGCTCCAGAAGCAAGAGTAGAGCAATGTCAAAAGACCTTCTGTTTGTTTGCTTGGCTTACAAGATTGTTGTTTCTCAGTAATTAAAAGTTTTCATAGGGAGAAGCTAGGACACTATTTATTAAGTTTTCTTGGCAACAGTGGAATCACGTATGTCCCATTAGACAAAAACTGTGAAGGAAGAAGTTAATTCTCATATCCTATGTCACGTTTAGCTTCAAGTAGGATTTGTATTCAAAATATCCAAGTATTTCTTGAGTCAAGCTATGTCTACTGTAGCCATTTATTTTTAAAAATTATTTTGACATGTAGTCTTATGAAATTCTGAGATTCCATATCAAGAGTTAATTTTTTTCAATTCATGAAGATATCTTGTTATTATTTAAGTCTTCTTTAATTTATTTTAGCAATATCATGAATTTTTCCAATGTACAAGTATTTTACCTCATAGGTTTATATAACTATAGACAAACTTTGAGATACATATATACATATGTATATATGTATCTCAAAGTTTATCATTCTAATGAAAAAGGAATTATTTTCTTTTTTAAATTTAATTTTACATCAAGGTTACGTACAGAGGGAATACAGGTACCTATTATGTGATGAGTCCATTTCTTTTCTGACAGTGTTAACCACTCCCTCCTTTTTCTTCCACTTTTCCTGTTCCCAAACTTCCAGCCTTCCAGTTTTACATTTCATTTCCAACATATTGTCTTGTAAGTATTGCTGTTGCATTGATTCAACCTTTATCCTTTGTCTCACCATTTTGTTTTTCTCCTTTCCTTCCACAAATCAAGACACAGGGTACCAAAATCAAATATGGTGACAATAGAGGGTAAACAAATGGACAAAAAAAAGAAAGAACTGTGTGAACAGTGTGAACAACAGCAAAAATAAAACCTCTTGTTTCCATATCTTGGAGTTCATTTTGATTAGTATCATTTTATACAGTCATATGTGCATATCTATTGATCTATTGAGATTCTCTGCTAGTACTGTCCTAGACATATTCTAATTATTACAAATGAGGTAAATTTTTGAACCTATGTTTCTTTGGGTCTGGCTTATTTCACTTAATATGATTTTTTTCCAAGTCTTTCCATTTTCTTATGAATTATTTTATTGATATTACTTTGGCATATACATTGAGATGGAATAAGCTTTATTTGCATATGAAATATTTTCATAAGAAATATACACATATACATATATATTCACATCAACAACCAGCCATTGTAATTTTTAAATTTATAAAAAATAGAGGACTCAAAATACAACACAAGATTTTTTTTGTTTTTTGTTTTTTATGCCATTTGTGTCTTTTTGAATCATGAATGCTCTGACCAGATGTTCCAATATTTTGTTGAGTAGAAATCATGAGAGAGGAGATGCTTTTCTCATTATTGATCATACAGACAGAAATTTCTACCTTTTTAATACATTTTTATTGTTAAAATACTGTGCAGAAATAATGTACAGTTACATGAGCAAGGTAATAAATACATTTCCTATCAAGCATTGTTGCCTCCTCCTTTGATTTCCCCTACCATCTCTTCCCTCCCACCTTCACAACCATCTTTTGCTGATGAATTATGGTATATTGATTTCATGTTTTTCAATGTTTTACTGAATGCTAACTGAAGAATGATATGAAGGACATGAAGAGTATAGTAGTAAGTGTTCTTATTGAAAATAAATTGCAGTGTTTTTTGCTATGGTGATCTTAGAGTTAAATGAAAAAAAAAGAAAAAAATAAAGATAAGAGGAGCTTGGCACTGGTGATTAATGCCTGCAACACTCCCTACTCAGGAGCTGAGATTTCAAAGCCATCCCAGACAGCAAAGTCCCTAAGCCTCTTATCTCCAGTTAACCACCAGAAAACCAGAAGTGGAGTTGTCGCTCAAAATAGTAGCGAGCAGAACGATCAGGGACAGCCCCCTGGACCTAAGTTCTAGCCCCATGCCCAACCAAAACAAAATACTAAAGACAGGTTGACCTATTGTAACAATGACATGTACAAGACTCTATGTTGAAAACAAACTTTACAACTTGGGGCGGTGGGGAGGGAAGGGATGGTAGGGGAAAACAAAGGAGGAGGTAACAATGCTCAATAGGAAATGTACTCATTATCTTACTCATGTAACTTTAACGCCTCTGTATACTATCTTTTACAATATAAAACATAAAATAAAACTAAAGACAAAAAACAAATAAACAAAAAAACCCACAAAAAAAAAAGATTGGTTGCTGGATGACACTATGTATGAACCTAGTAGTAGTTTAGCATGTTAAAGCAGCGTTTAATACAGCTTCAGAGGTCCAATGTTCAACAAAGCAATAATAAACTGCATGAGAATATGAGAATAAAAATTGAATAAAAATAAAAATTCAGTATCTAAATTGTATGATTAGTTACTTTTCATCTATGCAGCAGACACATATGGTCAAGTAGCTGCAAAATTACATAAAAGAAATATAAAATATTTTCAAAATTATAGAAAATGATATGAACACTAATGCTCTAGATGATGAATTACTTGTCATATTTGCTCCTTCCTCCTGGTCTATCTTGATAAAATGTACCTAAAAGAAGACAATTTTACATATAATGTAAAATGTATGTATATATACATGTATATGTATACAAATACTCATATACATCTATAATTTTAAAGAAGAAAAAATTATTTACTAATGCAACATGCTCCAATTAGTTGAAATCAATCAAAGTCAGATGCATACATTTGTTCTTGTTGCGTATTTGGTTTGTGATACTGAAGATTGAATTCAAGGCCTTCCTCATATTAGCTCATTATAGTTACATGCATTTACTTTTGTTAAAAATTCAATAAACTAAGTTACCTATGAATGAATATTATTGGCATTATTCTTGGGAGAGAATACTTCTAGATGTTAAATCAGTTACAGTATGATATCTGACTTCATTTTCAGTTTTTTGTTTTGTTTGTGTTCAGAACAATTTAACACATACCTGTAACCATATCGTCTTCATAGAGACAATGAGAAGATGATGATTTGACTACTTGCGTCACTAAGAGTGTGAAATGAAGCTTAGAGCATAAAGTTTGACACATTTAAAATGCCACTGAATCACAAAGACATATCTAGGAAACCTATAAACAGGCAAACATGTGATGACATAATTTCTTTTTAAAGCTCTAATTTATGACTGCTTGACTTAGTAAAACTTACAGACTTGACTACAGAATTTGTTAATGTGCACGCAACTGAATACACTGAATATTGTATGGATAAAGTAGAAGGGAGTAGTTGGGGAGGTGGGAAGGAAGGGATGGTGGGCGAAAAACAAAGGAGGAGGCAACAATGCTTGATAGGAAGTGTACTCATTACCTTATTCATGCAACTGTAACCTATGTACACTATTTTTACAATGAAAATGTATATAAAAAGCTTTTTCTAGAAAATATTTCATCAAATCTGTGATTGAATAATGCCTCAGAGCACTCAAAGGTAAGCAGTTACTTACTCAGTTTAAATCTTTTAGTCAGTTTAAATCTTTTTTTTTCCTCAGCCAGCTGCTACCATATTAACAGAAGCAATGTTCATTAATTATGGTACGCATGAAACACTACAGGGACAGGATTCATTTGGTAGTTACACTTCTTGTGGTTTTGGCAAGTTGTAAGGTCCTTAATATTTAAAAATGTACACAGTCATTAGGCAAGTTTTATTCAGTTAAATTTCAGAGGCAGTTTTGCTTTCATGATAATTTTTGATAAGAATTGTGTCTGATGAAAATCTTATTTTCATTCTGGTGCAGGGGAGTTTTTATTTAGAATCAAGAATTCCTTGAGGGAGAATAAAATTTTTTCACAATAGGAAATAGAAAACAAAAGTAGAATTTGTTTGATTTTATGCCATCAAAATAGTGACACATTTAGGTGTCACATATTTGAGGAATTTCTGAAATTATTCTCTGATAATTATGAGAATAAACATTGATATAACTTTTAAATAATTTATGTTAACTGTATATGAACAAACATCATCAGGGTAGCTAAAATATCAATTCTTTATTACTGAATTTTGTGAAGTTCTACAATCATTACTATGTTACATAATTGTGTGTTTATATATTTTGTCCATTTTTACTGTATTAACCTTTTTGTCATATATAAAAATGAATATAATTTAGAAATGCTAAACTTTTTAACTGTCATATGTTTTAATTTACTAATGATAGTTGTTTTTTTTGTTTAGCACTTGAGGGGTATTATAAGGGTTGTATTATATGAAGTAGAAATAGTAACTATTAGTTCTATATTTTGAAGCATGCTAGAAATGGTCTTAGTCTTTTGCATTGTGATTGGGTACAATATATGAATAGAAATTCCTGTATTTGTATCTGAATATGAGAATATGAATTTGTATTCATTACATGAATATGTACAACCAACATGAATATATGTGTATGTGGGAAAATATATATTTACCCTATCAGAGTTATATATTTAAATGTGTTATCTATTTTGGCTTTATCAATTTATCTTTTGTTTCCAAAGTGTTTCTCAATTTTCAATCAGTTACTGAATATTTCATCCTACTTGCTTTATTTAAAATATTGCCTTTTTCATACATTTCTGTAGATGTTTGTATTTTTTTCTTAAAAACTTTATTGATTTATATATTCAGACATTATCAACTCACTTTTGAAATTAATGAATATTTGTATTACTAGTTTTTTTTTTGCTGGAAGACTCAATGTCTCCTTGTTGATGTTCTTTCCACAGCGAGCCTACCAATGTTTCCTAAATATTCTTCACCATTTTTCTCTCATATATCCTATTTATGACAGATATAATGAATGGTGCCCTTTTACAGCCTGTATTTCCATTTGTATTATTCTACATTTGTGATTTAAAATGTTGAAAATTTTTCCTCAAATACACATTTTTCATTGTCCATTTTCATGTTTTCCTGTTATTTTTTGGTTGATTTTGTAAATAAAGCCTTCTCTCACATTATTCTTTCAAATGCTGCTCATTGTATACATACTTGAAGTGTACTGTTTATTGCACTTTATCTTTACTTTCCTTTGCTTTACTGAAGTGTGTTAATGTTAGTAAAAGTCTCTCAGTTTACTTCAGTGAAATGACCAGGATTAAATTATATTACCTGAAAATATGATTTTAGTATTTTATTGCTTAATATGTATACTTTTTTGGTGCTGACAACGATGATTGAAATCAAGACCTGAGTGTTGTCCTTGAGCTATTTTGCTCATATAGCTCTTCACCACTTGAGCTACAGCTCCACTTTCACTATTTGTACTTTCAATTTCTCTTTTGTGATGACAACTACTATCATAATGTACCAAAACTTTTCCAAGCAAAGTAGGTACAGAAAATACATAAATAACATAAACTATAAACACGTAACATTTTTGAAATGGCAATACAAGTTAACCTGACCAACCTAAATGGATTTTGGAAAATAGTCTTTTTATAAGAGAATTTTATAAATGAATACTAAGAGAAAGTTCATTCAAATTAATTTAAAATCATTTGGATAGTCAATAAATATTTTCTATTGCCATAAAAACATCTTCCTTTAACTCAAATTTGAAATCTAGTAGCAATATTAAATCTGTTATAAAAAGTAAACAGTGGATTATCATATTTCAACAGTAAATGTATACATGATGAAAGTTATTAGTAGTACCATAATAATTTGTTGTCATCAATTCTGTCATACTCAATATCATTGTTTGAACCTTAAACATGACTCAAACACCCCTTTATAATAATATACCAAGATTTATTTCAATCGTTGATTAGTAAAACCTTCATTTAAGTATGTGACTGATGTTCCTAAATATTGAGAGATTTTTGTAAATGAGAAAGGTAACCAGGACAGAATTACTAGTAGATAATATATTCCAATTATTTGAGTTGATAAGTTCTAAAATAGTAAACCTCTTTCTGGAAGAGTTAATTTTTGTGTGGTGACATTGCATGGTATACTGGTGGAGATCATCATGCTTCTATTCAACTGGATGTGTTCTTTCATTAGAGTGTCTTCATCCTTTTTTTCCTAATTGCTTTCCTTCTATTCTTCATAGGTTCCCCCCCAAAATTACAAGAGTTCTGCATCTCATAAATTTTGATAGAGATACCAATGTATATATAAGTATACCATATCTTATATAATATATATATAATCTTGCATCACTTAGCAATCTGAGAGATGTGTGTATATATATCTACATGATGTGTAGTATACCATCATGTAAACATCATAGTTTATATCATAAGCTAAGTTTTTTACCTAAACTAAGACACCTAAGAGTCTACAAATTCTTTTGAGACTATCATTATACATGTAGTTATTTTTCTAAAACATTCACAACTATGTCATATACTCTCTGTCACCTGTGGTACCCATGTGGTATTTGTCATACTTTACATAAATAATAATTTGATAATGACATGATACTTAATAGTTACCTCCTCTGGCAATAAAATCAATGAGTAAATGAGTGAAGAAGCAATAAATGGAGAGAAAATTGAATGCAAAGCTTCTTTCACACAGTTAGCCAAAGTTGTTTATAATGTTACCATTTTTGAAGGTGGTGTGCCTCTTTTTACTCTCATGTGCCTGCTTGTATTTTGATTTGAGGCCTGGTAATGAAGTCTGGAAGTGATAACTAGCAAAATCATAACTGATTTTACTAGGTTTGAAATAAGGACCTCATCCTATCTTGGCTTATTTGTTTGGTTGTGGCATTACTATGAGAGCCATACCTCCAGCACTGACCTTTTCTGATTGTTTTGGAAATTAAGTCCCACTGTTATTCTTTTGTTTGTTTGTTGTTTGTTGTTGTTTTCTTAACCTGTTATAGAATAGCAAGGCTCTAGATGTTGATCTCCTGAGTAACAGAATTATAGGAATAAACCAACAACACCAAGTGGAATTATTATCATTCTATTGAATTTTGAATTGTGTGCAATGAATATCTAACCTGACAACCTTTGTCAACTTTGGATTTCTTGGGTTGAAAGTCTGATGCTCAACAAATCCAGATCAAAATTTATTCTTGTCAATGAACACAGTATTCAGCCCGTGCAGGTTGGACAATTCTGTGCACAGAGAAATCAAGTATCTCTGAAGAGAGTCCCTTCTCATTCAGCCCCTCTTACTTTGTGTCTTTATTCAAATGACTTGTTGAAACTCACCTGAGTTTGTGTGATATCATGTGTGATAAATATTTGCTTGATAGTAATTAGTGCAAGTAGATAGTAGTTTGCATTAATTTTTGCAGCTATTCTAAACATTTTATTTATGCATTTAACTATTTTTATATAATTAGTTTAAAATCACTCAAGAGATTTTAGAGCTATCCAAATTGCAGAAGAAGAATTAATTACTTCTTCCTTGCTAGTGTTTCTAACATATTTATAAGATACCATTATACCCCACATAATCCCTGTTTTCACTGTATTTGATGTGGGTGTAATCTGGGGAGGGGAAGGGGAAAAACAAATTGTTTAAATGGGGATACAGATAGACCAATTGCAACAATGAGATGTACAAGACACTATGTTGAAAACCGAACTTTACAATTTAAGCTGGGGTGGGGGGGTATGTGAGTGTGGGTGGTGGTAGGGTGGGGGGTGTAGCTGAGGAGGTGGGAGGGCAGGGATGGTAGGGGAAAAACAAAGGAGGAGGCAACAATGTTGGATAAGAAATGTACTCATCACCTTGCTCATGTAACTGTAACTCTTCTGTACAGTACTTTCACAATAAAAAATTTAATTAAAAAAGAATTAATTACTAGATTATTAAATTTAATTATAATTTATCATAAAATATCCTATGTAAAATAGAATTAAATAATTTACCATTGCAGCCACCACAAAGTACAATGATTTTATTTCGATCCATATTTTCAGAGTAAGAGAATATACATATATATATGTATATATATATATATATATACATTATATATATGCTTTGGATTCTGGACAAAAGATCATCACTTTTCTCCCATTTTCATTGGTTTTCTTTCCCTTATGGACTGATATTTTCTGTATTCTGGAGACCTGAATAACTAACTGCTTACTAGGCATTATTTATATTGCTTAAAAAATTACTCATAATTTTTATTTATTACTAGGACATAACATTCAGATAAAACTTTTAAGTATTTTATTCAAAGTTTATACCAGTGAAAAATTCTGCAACAGGCCAGTACAGATTTATACTTATTAGAGATATCTATCATAAATAGAAGAGTTACAAAATACACAAAACTGAAACTACCAAAACAAACAATCTCCCCTTAGATTATCAGACTACTTACTTACTGACAGTTGAGTGGGAAGAAATTAGATTCCCAGAAGCATTCTGAATACTATTAAAAGTCCTTGAAGTTGCTTCAACGTTTTATCAGAATTGTTATTTTTCCTCCAAGAAGAGTGTTGTGAATTACATTTCACACAAAGATGCACACTGGATTTTAAATAATTTATAAGATTTTGTACATTGTAAAGATTTTGAAACATATATCATAAACAATGGATATTCAAAATTTAAGATTTAGCCTTTTCCATCCACCTAAAACTGAACTTTTTCCTGTGCATTCATGGACAATTATAACCAACCTTCACCTAGACATACCACATATGAATAATCTACTCTTTATTTGACTCTGAATTTGTAATTCCGGTCTTCATTTCTGCTTGATCCCCACCATTTCTAAGCAGTTCCATCCTCACAAGCCATCAGCCACACAGTCACAGTAGTTTCACACACAGTTAGTTTAAACCTCGTCTACTTACCTCTAAGATTTAGCAGATTGAACTGTCACAATCCAAGACTTACTTGTGAGAAGTCTGTTTACAGTGACTCAAGGAATAACCAACTTTCATAAAGAAGTTTAAACTTCTATTAAGAAGTTGAAAAATCATGAACATCTTAAATACCTTGTCTACTAGTGGCAGATTTTATGATATCTAATATATCAGATTTATTTTCTATTTTTATTATGATGTTGTTATCCATTATTACACTTTTGCCAATTCTGGGACTTGAAGTGAGGGTTTCATGCTTACTCAGCTTGTTTGTTCAACAGCTGCTCTGCCACTGATCTATGCTTCAGCATGCAGATTTTGTAAATGAAAATCTCTGAGACTTTTTGCCCTGGCTAGGTTTGAGCTGAAATCCTCTGGATTTTAGCCTCCTGAGTACTAGAGTTATAGGTGGAAGTCACCAGTGCCTAACTTAATGTATTAGATTTGTATTATGATCAAAATTTTAGACAACTTGCTTGCTAAACGGATGGGAAGGGGAAACAAAGGAGGAAGCAACAATACTTGATAAGAAATGCACTCATTACCTTGCTCATGTAATTGTAATCCCTCTGTACGGTATTTTCACTATAAAAACATTAATAATAATAAAAAAGAAACACTATCCAGGTGCCAGTGGCTCACAACTATGATACTAGCTACTGAGGAGGCTGAGATCTGAGGATCACAGTTTGAAGCCAGCTTTGGGAAGAAAGTATGTGAGACTCTTATCTTCAGTAAACAACGCGGAAAATGCCAGAAGTGGCACTGAGGCTCAAGTGGTAGAGTGCTAGCCTTGAGCAAATGAAGCTCAGGGAATTTTATATTTTTAGAGGCTATTACAAAAAGTGTTGCTTTTTTTATTTCAGCCTCACTCTTCTTATTGTTGGTATACATAAAAGCCACTGATTTTTATGGGTTAATTTTATTATTTATTTATTTATTTATTTAGGGTCTGGTCGTGGGGCCTGATCTCTGGTCCAGGGCACTGTCCCTCAGCTCTTCAGCTCAAGGCTAGCGCTCTACCACTTGAGCCACAGCGCCACTTCCGGCTTTTTTCTTTTTGCTCATGTGGTGCTGAGGAATCGAACCCAGGGCTCAGGCATGCAAGGCAAGCGCTCTATCACGGAGCCACCACCTTCCCAGCCCCTGTGGGTTAATTTTATACCCTGATGCTTTCTTTGCCAAAGTTTTGGATCAGCTCAGGTAACTTGGGAGAGGAGTCTATGGGGTTCTTTATGTACAGGATCATGTCATCTGCAAAGAGGAAGAGTTCCCTATTTGGATCTCTTTTATGTTTGTCTTTTGCCTTATTGCTTTTCCTAGAAGTCCAGTATGATATTGAAGAGGAGTGGGTAGAGGGACATTCTTATTTCCTTCCTGATTGTACAGGAAATAGTTTTAAATGATGGCTATAGGTTTGTCATATATGGCCTTTATAATATTGAAGAATGTTCCATGAATTCCTAGTTTCTCCAGAGTTTTAATCATAAAGTGGTGTTGGATCTTGTCTATTTTTTTTCTGTGTCTATTGAGATGATCATGTGGTTCTTGTTTATGTGTTGAATTACATTAATTGACTTGCTTATATTGAACCACCTTTGCATCCCTTTCCAAGGACAAAGGATGACCATTGCAACAAGATTCTCACAACTCACTGTGTCAAAAATGAACTTATCCAACTTTGTGGAAAGGAAGAGTGGGGGAGGAAAAGAGGGGTTAGCAATGTTCAACAAGAAATGTACTCATTACCTTACACATGTAATTGTAACCTCTCTGTACTACATCTTTCCAATAAAATAATAATTTAAAAAAAAATTACAACATAAAAACAAAATACAATTTCTGTGGAAGAACTCTGAAATACAAAAAAGAAAAAAAGAAGCAACTCAGGGAAAGCACCCAGGCCCATATTTCAAGCCCCAGTACTTGGAAAACATAAAACTAAACAAAAATAAACACAATATTTAATTGTGTTTTTTTTTTTTTTGGTTTTCTATCTGGCTTGTATACTGTCACATGAATTGTAAGATCCTAGTTGCTAAAGTCTGCATTTCATTCATTTTCATGTCCAAGGGACTGGCACATTGCTGATAAACAGGAAACACTGAAAAAATGTCTATGACATTGATAGGATTGGCAGAAACAAAATGGAAGATATATAAAATGTAAAAATATTGTTCACATACATACACATGAATTACCCTGTGTTACTGCTACTGTGCAAGGCTGTTTCAATTAGCTTGCAGGTATTTTAGAACAAAATGAAATCTATGAATGTAAATATAAATAGAAATTTACTTTTGGAAATAGGACAAGTTGAGGTATTTTGCTCTGAACCTTAATGCGGTTGTTCTATCATCCCAATATTTTTAAATGAGCCAAATTTCTGGCTATTTTTTAAGTTTTTGACCATTTCCTTAGCTTAATCTACACATAGGTTTTATGCAATCTAAATGAGTTCTGAGACACCTTTGTTCACATCTTAACTTGAACTTCTTAATTTGAACTGAAACTTCTGTTCTTACAATCTGAAGTAGGTGGAGAATCAGTTCAGTTAGTAAGAGAATGTGAGTGGATAATTCATTTGTGGGGGCAAGAGTTAGACTGTGTCTCTGTTTTCCTTTTTTCTAACTACAATGGCTATTGATTTTTGTTGCTATGAGCCCCATGAATTTATTATGATTTCCTCTGAAAGGAAGAATAATTTCTCACTTAGCTTATCTCAGCAGGATATACAAGGAATAAAAAAACAGAGATTTTCTGTGAATTTTCCTATTTTTCCAAAACTAAACATGTGTGAACTATTATACATAAATATATGTGTGTATACATATATATGTATATATATGAAAATTATTTGTACCTACTATGCAATAATAATTTGTATGAACTAAACAGAATCATAGAATTTTTTTTCTTTTCAAAATAAAAAATGCTGGCCATCAATATTCACTCACTGATTTAACAAACATTGGTTGAAAGTCGTATTTGTATTGTAATATATGCATATATGTGAATATGAAATGTCACATTAAGTATTATTACTGTAAGCTAGAAAGTATACTTAATATTTTAAACAGAATACATAGACACTCTACTGTGATAATTATGGTGGAGTTGTAAACCATCTCCAAAGTAAGTTTTAACTGCATAAGAGAGAAATGTTATTATTCCTGGTAGAGACAAATTTCTTTATGCCCTTCTTTCTGATGGAGGCATAGAATTCCATTGTGTATATATTCCACATTTTCTTGATCCATTTATCTACTGAGGGGCATCTGGGTTGGTTCCATATCTTAGCTATAATAAATAGTGCTGCAATAAACATAGTCGTGCTGGTAGCTTTAGTGTGGTGTTTTGTAAACATTTGGGTAAATGCCCAAAAGTTGGATTGCTGGGTCATAGAATGACATTGCCCCATTTGCTAGGAAATGGAAAGGCTTGGAAAAAATTATATTAAGTGAAGTAAGCCAGGCCCAAAGAAACATAGGTCCCATGGTTTCACTTATTTGTAATATCTAGTACATGTCTGAGTCAAGCAGAAAAGGTCAGACAAGGTGATTTTAGGGAAATGAACCCTAAGATATATATTCAAATGTTTTTTTTTCTTTCATGCGATTGTTCCTAACACATGTATAAGATTATTTCTTTGTTGTTTTGTATGTCCCTCCCCCATGTTATAACCCCTGCTTTCATTGTATTTGATGTTGGTATAATTTGTGGAGGGGAAGGGGAAAAACAAATCGTTTAAATAGGAATACAGGTGGACCCACCGCAACAATGAGATGTACAAGTTGTTATGTCGAAAACGAACTTTACAACTTTGGTGCAGGGCGGGGGGGGGGGGGGGGGGGAGAGGCGAGCGGGGAGGATTGGCGGGGAGGATGGGAAGGAATGGGAAGGAGAAACAAAGGAGGAGGCTACAATGCTTGATAAGAAATGTACTCACTATCTTGCCCATGTAACTGTAACCCCTCTGTACAGTATTTTCACAATAAAAAAGTACAAATCAATGAAGATGTATATAAAAGATGAACTACAGCAAAAAAAAAAAAAAAAAAAAGATACAGGCTCTATTTTTACATGCTTAGTAAGTCACAAGGAGCTAACCTTGTAAGGATCCAAGCCTGTAATGTATACACGCAGAGTTGGAAAGAGGGCTACAGATAGAACTGTGAGCATGTGTCATTCTTCATACAAACACGTTACGTGTTGTTTGAATGGCATAAAGCCACAAGTACAAGACTACTGTACATCTACTTAGGGAAAACGATATCTCAGAGAAATTCTGCAGATTGTAGCACATTGCCTTCAAACTCCTGCTTCCAGTAACTTTTGAGATCCAAGTGTATTTTATCTTGAGTTTGTGAAATATCCTGGATCTTTATAATAATAAAGGTTTCCTTTTTTAAAAAAAAGAAGAAAAATGTACTTTAGAACTTTGGCGGGGAGGAGGTAGGGAGGTGTGATATCAGAAGGGATGGTAGGGGAAAAAATGTGCTCATTACCTTGCTCATGTAATTGTAACCCCTCTGTACGGTATTTTCACAATAAAAAAAAGAAAAAAATTCTTTATGCTCTTTTCATCCTGTTTCTTCAAAAACTCTGTCTACAACATTCTGATTGTTTTCATTTTCCATTGTCACTCTTCTTTATCAGAATCTATGTACCCTGAAAGCAATGTTGTGCATTCTTCCTTCCTTTCTAGAATAGTGCCCAGCAATACTGGTGGTCTTTAATCATTTATTAAACTTTGACTAAATGTGTTAAGTATAACTGCTTTCTATTTGTACTTTTTGTAATACTCAGATGTGAATTTAGGGGCTTGGTTTGCTAGTCTTTGCTTTTTAGAGTTGCTAGCAACTTCTTCCCATAAATCCTGAGTATTCTCCATCACCAATTAATTAAAGGGTTAATGTTTTGTTAGTAAATTTCCATTGCTACTTAAGTCTTTGACATCTAGTTCTTGGCTCTCACCTCTCTTAGAACTGCTTATTTGCAGTCAAAACTGGCCAGGTTTGTGAAGGAATAATGTTGGTTTGGCTGTTCAATATTCAAATGTTCTTCTGTCTTTGGTCATTTTTCCATAAACCTATCCATTATCTGTCTTCAACAGTATACTTTATTGAATATGTTACTTGAAATTTCATCAAGACTTCTTGTTTCTATTTAATTTCCTTTTTTTGTGAAAACTCAATAACGTTAAAGGTTGTAGCCTTGGGCTCCCATCCCTTTCTTTAAAATATATATATTTTTTGTAAAGATACCTTATACAGGGATTACAGTTATGTGAGTAAGGCAATGAGAGCATTTCTTGTCAGGCATTGTTACCCTTTCCCTTGTTTTTCTCCCACTATCCCTTCGCTCCCTCACCTCCCTCACAGCTCCCCCCTCCTGCCCAAAGTTGTAAAGTTCATTTCAAACATCTTGTCTTGTGAGTATCATTGTTGCTCTGGGTCATCCTGTGTCCTTGTTTCACTGTTTTGTTATTCCTTTCTTCCTCTCCCCAGATTAAAAAAATGTATATCCCAACTCTTTCTCAAATACAGGGGAATTCAATATGTTCTCAAAATCCCCCCTTTCTCCCAGGTATGTCTTTTTTTCTCCTTTTTCTATCAGGCAGTAGTGACTTGACATTAAGGCAAACTGAATTGAAAATATTTTAAATCTACCTACTCTTACTTTCCTTTCAATTCCCTATTTTGGGGATGCTTCTCAAGCTAGAAATTGCAAATCACAGTTGTCTCTTCTGTTACAGTTTTTATATCAATTGAGATCCAAACAGAACCTAGACAAGACAGAGAAGATAAAATAACAGCCTCTCTAGCAATGCAAGTTTCTTCATTTTCATTTTATAGACTATCATTTTTTAATTGAAACACACTGTCATATAGTTGCCCAGTGACAGGACATGTAAAAGTCCTATACTGTATATTTTGTACTTGGTTTCATGGACATAATGGCCATCCTACCTAGCATGTCTTCAGGACTAGAGTTTTGTAAACTACCGTTTACTCCAATTCTGAGCATTTTTCTTACCACTTGATGAGTGCATGCCTTCATTGCCTTTGCTGATATGGTATGTGCTAGTTTTGAGCTAGATCAGAGTATCTCATTATGTTTACTATTATGTTAGTATGATACCTCAAGAACATTGTCTCCAGATTTCCAAGTTTTGTTGATACCTCTGCCCCAGTCTATCATCAGCCTAACTCCAATTCCTTTCTACAGCTTTTTCTTCTTGAGTTTCCTGTTTTTCATATGCATTCCAACAAGGTGGTGTCTGTTTTAGACCAAAATAGCTGCTCCTTATTGTCTGTGAAGATTTTCCCTCCATACTCTTGAATAATTTCCCACATTTTCCCACTGCATTAACATGATTTTCATACCTTCTACTTATGGGAAAAATCAGATTTCCTGGATTTGGGACACTTTCCATAAAAATTTTAGCCATTGTCTTTCTTTTGCTCCTTTAATAATGTATAAAAGAATTTCTATATTAAACTGTGGTTCTTTCTTTTATTTTTGTATGGTGCATTCACATGTATATCATTGGGAAGGTGGAGGTATGGTACAGAACTTGAGGGAAATGTGAAAATGTGCAACAGTGGACCCTACTGATGACAGTGAACTATAGAACTTCTAGGTGGCAACGGAAGTGAGGGACTAGGAGAATGAAGAAACAATAAAAAATTGGATTTATTAACTTTTCTGTTTCTTTCTCTAGATTATGAATTTACTTAAAATAATCTGAGAAGGAAACAGATTGTTTATTATTACATTCCAGTGTTCATTATACTATCTGACTATATTTAAAAACAAGAAAGATACAGGATAGGGATTAATTGCAATCCCAAGGACATGTTTCCAACCAAGGTAATAAAGAGCCTCATTATAACTATAAATCAATGTCATTGACTTTGGCTTTCCCCTTTTTAAATTGTCTCCTAGTGACACATTCTTATTACATATGCAAATTCATAATTTTAAGAAGAAAATCTATATAATCTGGAAATCATTTCAATAACTCATTCTCAAAATTTAAGGTTTAATATGAGCTTTCTAGAAGTACTCAATTTTGCTGTGTTCTCACTGAGTCTGAATGTTTCCTCAGACAAATCTGTCTGCACAGCAAGTCAGAGGTATGTTGTCTAAATTCTGTCATTTGCTGAAACATTTCAACTTTATGTCTGTTTATTACTATAAATTAATAACAGCATCCACTTGAAATATCCAAAGTCTTCTAGCTTAGACAATAATTATGCAATTGCCCTAATTATAGCAAACATTAGTAGCTTAATTAGAGCTTCACAAAAACTTTGGAAGGACAATTCTTTCGAATGCTTGATTGTTAGTGATTATTTAATATCTGTCATAGGTGTAAACTGCCTTTGAAAGGGTCTAAGAGCAAAATAAATGCTACTTAGATTTCAGTTACACAGCAGAAAAATAGCAATTGTCTTTCAATTTACAAATGATTTATTGTCGTCATCCTAATACGAACAATAAATAAGAATATATTTGCACACAAATATGTGAGAGATGGAGCCTCACATTAGTAATTGTCTTTCTTCTGTCTGTACATACAATTTCATTAAATGTCTTCTGAGGTGCTCATGAAAAACGTTGAGTGCTTATCAAGAGAGTTTTGTGTTCTCCTTTGAATTGGAAGGATAACTTTGTTTGACATAGTGATCTTACTTGGTTGTGGTTTACTTTTAGGGTTGAAATACATCCTGTCATACTCTTTCCTTTTAGAAATTTCTGCTGAGAGGTCTGAGGTCTGATAGAGGCAGAGAGTTATAACTTGGCAACATTATTTTCTTCCTTCTCTAGCTTTAACTATTCTTTCTTTCTTCTGTAATCTTGTTATTTTAATGATAATGTGAGCCATTTACTTTTTCTTTTTGGGGTTCTACAGTGTCCTGTACTGATAAGTATATAACTTTTACCAGTTTTAATAAATTGTCTTCTAAAGTGGATTTGAGTTATTATGTGCAAGAAGATTAAAAAATAGCTCACAATAAGCCTCTCCAAGAAACACATCTTGCTCACTCATTTTACACTTTTCACCTCCTGATGTAAATGGTAATCCATTTATTTTGATTTTAGGCATTCAATGTCAGGTAATTTGTCATAAAAACCAAAGATCCTTATACAGTTAGGATCAGCTTCTGTCCACACAACTTGGTAATACTTTCCCATAGAGACTGAACAGATGAACAGGAGCATAAAATAATTCCTGATATTAGAGCATCTCAATCTGTGAAAGGAAATCATAAATCTGAAAATAACTAACGCAATAAATCATGGCATGTGTATCTCAAAGAACACAATTTCAGTTGAAATTCCACGTGGTTCATACAATTAGTAGAAAAGTATTTTGTTATGGGAATAATGGTTGAAAGGATGTCATTTTTTTGCTCAGGAAAGAGGGTGAACACATTAATGTTTATTGCATACCAGTAAATGAACAGTCTTTTAGCAACTAAATAAACATAAAATTTTCTTATGTTTTTATTATGAGGTACACAGACCTATAGTTACTCATAGGTAAAAGTGGCATACAGACAGATTTAAATGATTATGAATAGGTTCTTGTTTTGGAAAGCTTTTTGTACTCTTAGAAAATGGGTTTTATACTTGAGATGTGAGGATTAAGTCCAGTAATGCCGATGGAGATTGAAAAGCAGGCATTCAAGGCAGAGTGAGCAACCAAGAAAGAGTCTCCTATTCAGTAAACAATGTAATACCTGTGAAATAGAGAAGGAATAGTTCTGTGACTTACCATTATTAAATAGGGCCTTTTTGGCAAATTCCTTGGGAAATTTAAAGAATTTTCTGAATCTTAGTTCTAAGAATAGTCACATTGGATATATAAGAATATAAAAAAATGAGAATGCTCCCATAGGAAGGAAGAACAAGACAATATGTTTTGGAACAAGGACAGTACCAAGTATACTGGTATTCACTATGTTGTATATTACATTTACTTCATTAGTTGGTGGGCACTTAGCTTTGCTTCTGTTTTTGTGCTCTAATAAACATAAGCTTTCACATGTATCTGAATCTTAGTTCTAAGAATAGACAATTAGGATGTACACAAATATAAGCAAACAGGAATACTGACATAGGAAACGCAAGGCGATATTGGGAACTAGGACAGTAGAAGTATATTGAATGAATAGTATTCACTATGTCATATATGACATTTTCTTCATTAGGTGATGGGCACTTAGTTTTCTTCTATTTTTGTGCTGCAATAAACATGATCTTTTACGTGTATCTTTGCTTTTATTGTCTTTGGACCTATAACCAGCAGTGGAATTGATGGACCATATGGTAGTTCTATTTTTACTTATCTTTTTTATCTTTAACTAGTTGTACAAAGGGGTTGACATTTAACAAAGCTATTTACGAATACAATGCATCTTGTTGTGTCACTCTTTTCATCATTCTCACTCATCCCTCTTTACTCATCATTTCCCTCATTATGTTTTAATTTTGTAGAGCATTCATTGAATTCTTGACTGCATTCTTTCCCTCTTCTTCTCCTCAGTAGTCACCTCTACCATTTTAAGTGGCCACTTCCTGGTGTTTATTTTGTTTAATTTTGTCCATCTAAAGAATTACTATATTTGAGTCGTCCCTTGAATCTATCATATTTTAGAACTTGAGGGAACTTTTCCAGTGGTTATATAAATTAATATTCCCACCAACACTAGGCAAAGCTTCTTTTCTGATCCTAAAATAAAAGGTGGGGGATTGCTAAAATTTAGTCTGAAGTGTAGGATCATCAATACTATTATTTTTAATGATCATTGATTTTTTTTAATTTATGGAAAAGAAATATGAGATTAAATATTATAGAAATATAACAAACTCAAAAAATATTGGCTGTGGAAAAAATAAAAAAGTATGAGAGAGTAAAGGAAAGAGAAAGGGTTGGAGAGAGACAGAGAAGATATGTAATATATTTTAGAGTCAGAAGAAATATTTAGTGGTATATTAGGAATACACAGTGAATGATGGCAAGACAGCCAAGAAAAAAAATAAATCAGCAAAAATTAGATTACTAAATATTAACAAATTTCGTCTATATTGATATTTACTTTCTATATTATGTAGATCATATCTGCATGCATGTTGTTGTATCAACATGAACAACTATCAAAGTCAGATTTTCTGGTACATGCTAACAATATATCATAAAAGATATACATACATATATATGCATATATAATGGAATAATAATAATATGTCATTTGTTGGAAAATAAAAAAATATGATATTAAGTGATTCAAGTCCTGGGAAACAAGAAAAAATTGCATGCATACCCTCATGTGAAAAATAAACCTAAGTTATAAATATGTATATAAACATATATAGGGTCATATGAATATATATATAACATATTAATTGAAGTATGGTATATATAGGGAAGGAGTCAAAGACTGTAACTGATTTAAAAACTTGCTTATAGACTAACAAAAGAATCCAAGGATGCTGACACATGTCAGGGTAAGTAAGGTTAGTGGCAGAGGCAGAAGATGAATGGAGAGAGAAAGGATGGGAAATACAGAATTGAATATGAATGTACATATGTGAAAATGGAGCTAGGTAACTTGAGGGTTTGAGAGAGATATGGAGTAGAACAATAAAATGGGTGACACTGATCAAGAAAAATTGTACTCAAAAATGACATATAAATTAAACCCTTTTATACAACTGCTTAAATATTATAATGAAATTCAATTAACAAGTATGTTAGCAAAATCAAAATATTTCAAATTAAAGAAAAATGATGCCATGCTTACTTTCAAAGAGAGCTGATTGTCAATAACCTGGGTTGGGGTCAGGTGTTTTTCAGTTTCCTTACCATGAATTTTGAGGTAAATGATTCATTGTGCAAGTGTCTTATGCATTGTAGGATGTTCAGTGGCATCCCTGATCTCTGACTAATAAATGCTAATAACACCTCTTCTCCAGTGTTGATTCTCAACATTTGGTTTTGATCCTTAACCATTTAACACTACTAAAAATCTGCAACCCATCCCTGTGAAGAAAGAATGAGGAAAGACCAATAAATAGAAAATTATTCCTTGGTGATATTAATTTAAGCTTTCTGTGAGAAGGTAAAAGTACAACTTACCCAAAATGAGATATCTGTTGAGAATAGGGGACAATGTGATAGAGAAGTGACATATATCAGCAGACAAGAATCAGTCTGGAAACTATTAATATGGGGAAAAAATGGATTTTGGCATGAAACAACCACTGAAAGATTCAAGAGATGATAGGGTTTGATCTAATTTGTGCTGTAGAAAATACAATTAGGCCAAGGTTATATATAGGACATGAAACAAGAAATGTTTAACCTCATTAAAATGAGTACCCAGATGGGGAAGGGCAAGAAATGAGGTCAGACTAGAGAGATATCTATATCTGGTAGACTATGTAGGATTTGGTGACAAGCTAGAGGGCAGAGGATTTACAAAATATTAAAGTGCCTGGATAAGGTGACTAAATGGTTGATAATATGTCATCCATTTTCTGTTGAAAGGGAAGGAAAGGTGAATGCTTGTAGGAACACACAGAGGCAATTCTTGCAAGTGAGTGCATAGAGTAAAACAAAGAGAATAAACATCTTGTGATAGACCATTTCACTCGAATATATTGTGTCCTATTGTATTCATTTAAAGCTAGGCAAAATCAAAGAGTTCAATTCCGAGTAGGGAACTGTTGTCATTATCAACAGCAAAAACTGTCCAATTTTAATCAAAGCAAATTGTGGGGAGAAAGCTTGCTGACACATTTTTCTTCCACATTCCTCACTATTATTCATCCTCTAATCAGGTTGGTGTTTATAATGAATTCTTGGCTTACAATATGATTATGACTCTGATATAATCCATGCTGAGGAATACTAAAATATAGTAATCATTGGCTCTTTATTTTATGAATTTTGTATTAGTAATTATGAGCAATTTTATTTTGTATCTCTACAGCTTTCCCCTAGTCTAACAAACCAAGTGCCTTGTTAAGAACAACCAATAAAGTTTTTTTTAAGTGTAATAGATTTAAAACTATTTCTCTGGTAAAAGATTGTCTCTATCATTTTAGCTGAAAATAGTAAATTTAGTAAAAAGTTCTTCAGTAAATATCTTTTTTTTTTTAACCATAATACATGAAGAACCAAGTTAATGCATCCTCAGGTCCTTAGTAGGCAGATGCTCTACCACTTGAGCCACATCTTTAGTTCTGTTTTATGCTATTATTCATGAAATAGAATCTCATGAAATTTTATTCCTTGGATTGCTTCAAACACTAATTCTGGAGGTCTCAGGCTTCTGTGATTAGGATTAGCTACGATTATATCGCTTAGATATTGATGCCTGGCTTAGTTTATCCTTTCTAGAGTAAGAACCACTCATGTGTTTGAAACATGGTGTGAATACCACAAAAGTCATTTAACAACAGATTACAAATGGTCCCAGCTTCAAACTATGTTATCTGTGTGTGTGTGTGTTTCTGTGTATGTGTGTGTATGTGTGTGTGTGTATGTGTAAAGGAATGACAAATAACAATAACTATCAGTATTGTTATCCTTGACAAAAAATTCATACTAGATTTCATCTTTTGAATCAAATGTTGATTTGGAAGATAATGGGAGATGATGCTGAAAGATTTTGGAATAAGATAATAAAAATGGTTGTATAAAATGGGGCAATATACAAATTAGACTAAAAAGTTTTGAGGCATTACTAAAAAACATGTCATTTAAAATACCTGTGCATCGCCTTTTCTATCACTATTAGACAGGAAACTAAAATTGGTTTTCTCTGAGGCAAATCTTAAATCTGTATTTTAGAAAACAATTCAAGTTAATCCTTTACGCTCTGTGTAGTATTTAGGATGTTCTATGGGAAAATCCTTCTTTGAGTGCTATAATCATATCTTTGCAGATATTTAGCATCTATGAACCAACTAAGTGACTGTAGTAGCCCCTGCTGAGCCTTTGAAACTTGGCAATTCTTCCATGCTTTTCTGCTTCCTCAGGGGAATGAGATCATCTAAATAGATATTCAGATTTGCTATTCCATGAGAATGGTAATTAACTATATTTTTGACAGCCTAGAATAAAGTTTCTTCAGACAACGTGATAAATGAACTCTCACTCTCTCTATGTATAGCACTCTCTCTCTCTCTTTCTATACATAGAAAGAGAGAGTGAGAGACGGAGGGAGGGAGAGAGAGAGACAGAGACACAGAGAATAAATGCAAAATTATAGAAACAGTCAAAAATTTGGACCTAAGACCTTGTGAGATATAATTTATTTCATATAAAAGATTCTGACCTCAGCACTCAATTATTTGGAAATGACTGCATTTCTCTTCAGATTTCTTAGTTCGTTGTGAAAGATTTTGAGAATGATCAAATACAATTTATTGGGTGAAGTCACACAGAGAAGACATTCCACTCTATTTACTGAGTTTAAAACATATGACCCAAACTTTTATAAGGACTTTCATCCAAAAAGGACTAAGGAGATAATATCTCACTTCAAGGTAAAAGCCTGAATTTTCTTCTGCTTTATAAATTTTAGGTCTGGGAGGGATCATTTTGCTACTGGTAGTTTTTCTGAATGAGACTGCTTGTATTTTAGCTATCTGTTATGTGCACTCATGCTTTTCCAGTTTAAATGTTGTTGAAAACTATGAAAAGAGGAGTGACAGGAGAAAAGCATTGGACATATTTCTTTGTTTTATTGATCCAATTTGGTCCATTTTCTTTATTAAACACTACTGCTTTAATATTGCTTCTAGCTCTGTGAATGTATTTCTATGTTCTACATTTATTTATTTATTTGTTTATATTTTTTGCTGGTCTTGAGCCTTGAACTGAGGGTCTGGGCTCTGTCCCGGAGCCTCTCTATATTCAAGGCTAGAGTTCTACCACTTGAGCCTCAGAACCACTTATGGCATTTTCTGTTTATGTGGTATTGAGAAATAGAATCCCCAGGGCATGCAGGCTAGGCAATCATCTACCACTCAGCTAAATTCCCAGAAAAAAAACAAACAAACAAAAACTCAATATTTATTTAGCTACATGGGGATCTACTCTTAAAAGTTGCATATTTTGTCTCGTTAGGAGAGTTCCTATATTGGTGAATGAAAAGAAACAGAAAATAAATTCAGCAATTGTACTCAAGGAAAGAACAACACAGTATTATTTGTATGTTCCAGTACTAAAACTTCCTCTGGGCCTTGTGTGATTGGGTGGATTTCTTGCTCCCAACTGGAACTCCATCACTTGAATCATAACTTCAGTCTAGAATATAGGTCGTGAATTGGAGATAAAATGTCACAGTGTTTTCTGCCTAGCCTAGCTACTGAATGAAAAGCTTTAGTTTTCAGCCCCCTGTGTATCTAGGATAGTAAGTCATAGGCTCTTGTTTCAAACATGATATTCTTAAGCAAAATGATGAATCTACTGTATTTTATCTGTTGGTAGAAATGAGAGTTTCTGATATAAAGAAAATTTTGTGGACAATTCAGTAAAATATTGGTTAGCTTTTCACATTTAGCTATAATAACTGTGAATGCTAAGCAATATATGCTTGGTTTCTTTCACATTTCTAAAAAAAAATGAAGATATGTTTTATATACCTACACTAGTCACAGGTTAGATTTTAACATAGATTTTCTGATTTTGTTTTCTGGTTTTGTGAGAATTCACACCAGAGTATTGTATATACCAGAAAGTGTTCTACATCTCAGGATATCCCTCTCAAATCCTTTTGTTTATTTTTTGTTTTGGAGACAGGATCTCAATACATTTTGCCTAGGCTGGCCTTGAACTCATTATTGTTAGTGCTTGTCTGCAACATAACTGGGATTATAGAAATGAGTTTCTGTATTCAGCAACTTTTTTCATGCTTTTTACTATATATTTTAGTCTTTGTTTAAGATTTATCAAGACTGGAAGATATTTAGTCATTATTTCAAATGAATATTTAATATCAAAAATTGATTTTGTGTAAATTAATAGGCTACTCATTCTCAATTTTCTGTTTGAGGAGATAGATGATAATTCTGCATACTTTCAAGGCTGCTTTTTGTGCCTGAGTCAGTAATTTTCATAACAGATCTTCCAAGTTAAGTAGATTTGTTTTAGGAAAAATATTTTAAAAATTGACTTCACGTTTCACACAATTTTGCTATTTTTTAATTTTAATTGTAGCATGCTCCATTTAATTTAATTTTGATATAAAATCATGCATTTTACTAACAATACTAATAAAGTTTTATTTAAAAAAAGGATTCAAAATACTAAAATGAGGAAGAAGAAGTAAGTTATTTAAGAATTCCTGAATCCATATTGGTGATTCCAATATCAGATATTATCTCCCTTCTGTGCTGTGAAAGATTGTTTTATTTCATGAGAAATAAAACAATTTTGAATTTTGTAAGTGTGAAAAATTTAGAGTGTATTAAGTTCCCCTCTAGAGAAAATTGAGTTGTTTCTTTTGGAGTACTTACTGTTCATACATGGAGAATGAGTGTTGTAGAGACAAAAAAATGCCGAAGTACCTTACATAAATGAAAGTCTACACTGGCATGATTGTGTAGTTGATAACTTACTGGGGTATAAGTGTATAAACAAGCATCATTACTAATGTAATGTGAGCGCAGAAGGACTCAGTAGAATGATGTGAGATTCATACCAGGACTAAAAATCATTAAACATTTTTGACAATTTTTGAAAATGTTTATGTGTATTTAATACAAAATTCTTAAAATTACTTATATAATACTTTGATTTTTTTTACTACTTTAGAAGGGCACTTACACTGAAGTTTGGTGATGACAGAATTGTAATAAACCATAGAGTTTTACTACTTTCCATTTTAATAACAAATATGGGCTCTGTGTCCGAGCTTCTGTTGCTAAGGCAAGAGCTCTACCCTTTGAGTAGCCACTCCTGGATTTTTGAGTAGTTTATTGGAAATAATAGTCTCACAGAGTTTCCTCCCCTGGCTGGCTTTGAAAATCAATCCTCTGATCTCAGCCTCCTGAGCAGCTAGAGTTATAAGCATGAGCTATTGGTGCCACTGTTGTCTGGCTACAGGAATAAGATTTTGTAGTAAGAATCCATTACAGCCAATAATTGTATATTATTGTGACTATTGATTATTGTCATCCTTGGGCTGGATTATTAGCTTAAACTTAACAATTAGCTAAGGAATTCACCCATGACTGATTTTCAGCGAACATTTGATATTATTCACATTTTTTTCCTTTGTGGTGTGACCCTTATCAGATTGATCAGATAAAGATGTATCTATAGATGTGTGGAAGGTAATACCCATATTTTAGAGATGAGTCAGACTACTGAGTGAAACAAAAAAAAATGAATGAACATAGCAACAGAGAATGGAATCTTGTCTGCCTATATTATCACTGAACTGTATTGAGCTGGTTCTGTGGACCATTAGTTCAGTGACAGAAGTTGATGTGAAAGTTCTGCCTGTGGGCTTATGGGTGCTGAACTTGAACTCAGGGTCTGAGTACTATTTTTTTTTTTTGTTAGTCATGGGCCTGAACTCTGGCCTGGGTGCTGTCCTTCAGCTCTTCAGCTCCAGGCTAGGGCTCTACCACTTGAGCCACAGTGCCACTTCCAGCTTTTTCTGCTTATGCGGTGCTGAGGAATCAAATCCAGGGCCTCATGCATGCAAGGCAAACACTCTACCACTGAGCCACCTTCCCAGCCCCTGAGTGCTATTTTTTTGCTTGAGGCTTACACTTTACCACTTTAGCCAGAGCCCCATTCCCAGCTATTTGGGGGGGGGGGATGGGGGAGCAGGGAATGGGGTAGTTTATCGTAGAGAAGAGTCTCATGGACTTTCCTGCCTGAGTTGGCTTCAAACCATGATCTTTAGATCTCAGCCGCCTAAGTAGCTAGACTCAGGTTTGAGCCACTTGCCTAGGTCACTTTCTTTTTCTTTTTCTTTTTTTTTTAATTGTCAAGGTGATGTACAGAAGGTTGACAGTTAAATAAGTAAGGACATTGTACATTTCTTGTCAAACTTGTTACCCCTTCCCTCATTTTTCTCTTCCCCCTCCTCATTAATTCTCCCCACTAAGTTGTACAGGTCATTTCCAACATATTGTCTCGTGTACATTGCTGTTGAACTGTTTTCCCCCCACCTTTGTCCTTTATCCCACCATTTTGTTTTTCCCCTTCCCTTCCCTAATTCATATAAATTTATATACAATACCAGGGTATAAAAGCCAAATACAGTGACAACAGGGGATATATCATAGGAGGAATAACGTACAAAATAAACAAGAAATCTCACAGTACATTAAAAACAACAACATCAAAGAAAAATGTGCTGTGTCCATGTCTCGGAATTCATTTCACTTAGCATCATCTTATATGATTATATGTACAAAGCTATTTGACTACATGAACTCAGAAAACTCACTCATCTTTTCTATCTCAGTTTATTCAGCTGAAAAATTAGAATAATAAGGTAAAACTCATGAGAAACAAATCCATGTGCATAAAACAATTTGGGATGAGTAAAACGCTTTTCATGACGGATATTCAAATAAACCTTTTATTATGATGAACATAACTCTTTTACTCTGTACTTGGTACTATATATATATATATATATATATATATATATATATATATATATCTTCCATTGATAAGTTCTTTCTAGATATGTTCATGGAAAGAAAGTATGTGGTGTGTTATGTTGTATATCATGTTTCGTCAACTCTGTATATTATGAAAGAGTTACTTGTTTAATGCATACTGTATATCACAAAATTTCTACATTTATGCTAGATTCCCATCAAATATTTAGCAGTTAGGGCATACTTCACAAGAAAATGATTAAAGAGGCAAATCATTTAGGTATTATGGACTTAGGACAAATCTGGGGAAAGGAACTTATGTCTAGAGATATTTATAAGAAAAGTGATGTTGTTAGATTTCTGATATACTTTCTATTTTATTTTTCAATAGAATCATTTTATGTGTTTTCTTTGGCTACATAAAAACCATCAAAAGACATAGAGGCAGCTTATTGATTGCAAACAGAGGTGTCTTTCTTTGTCAATTTTATCCATTTCTTCCAATTTCTCAGTGCAATAAGTGAATATTGAATACAATAATGATACTGATAATAATTGTAGTTTTGAGAGGCCAACACTCTACCACTGACCCACATTCCCAGCCGGGCACCGGTGGCTCACTCCTGTAACCTTAGCTTCTCAGGAGGCTGAGATCTGAAGATTATGGTTCAAAGCCAGCCTGGACAGGAAAGTCCGTGAGACTCTTTTTTTAATATTAATAAGTTATTTTTTTGTGACAATACTGTATAGAGGGGTTACAATTATATTAGCAAGGTAATGAGTACATTTCCTATGAAGCATTTTTGCCTCCTCCTTTGTTTCCCCTTACCATCCTCTGCCCTCCCATCTCCGCCATTACACCCCACCCCCACCCCTCCTGCCGCCAAAGTTGTAACGTTCGTTTTTCGACATAAAGTCTTGTACATCTCATTGTTGCAACAGGTCCACATGTATCCCTAGTTAAACAATTTATTTTTTCCCTTCCCCTCCACAACTTATACCAACATCAAATACAGTGAAAACAGGGGTTATCTCCAATAAACCACTAGAAAACTGGAAGTGGTGCTGTGGCTCAAGAGGTAGAGCACTCTCCTTGAGCTGAAGGACAGTGTTCAAACCCAAAGTTCAAGTCCCACAACTGACCAAAAAATGAATAAAAAATAATTGTAGTTTTGATTCTTATTATTTATATTGAAATGTTTACAAAATAAAATATATTGCCAAGATATCCAAATAAGTAATTTTTGCAATGTAAGTCATTAATATTTTATGGAAAATTCTTATTTTTTTATAGTTAAGTGAGCTGAGATAGGAGATATTACACTTCCCCAAGGCATTTACTTGGTAAGTGGCAGAATTAAGATTCATACTCAAGTTCCTCTGAATTGTTTTCACTTAACTACTCAAAGTTGCAGTTTTTATTATCTATAAGCTTATCTTTCATTTTAAGCAATATCGTTCAAGTTTTTTCTACCTATATCTGCTGCCACACCTAAATATTCACTTTCCCATATAAATATTAATTAATTTAATCTTTTACCTTAACCATGTATTTATTTATTGATTCATCCATTCATTCATTTATTATCAGTTCTGAGGTTTGAACTTGGGGCCTCGGAACTATTTCTGAGCTTCTTTTGTTCAAGGTTAGCACTCTGCCAATTGAGCCACAGCACTACTTTTGGCATTTTCTGTTTATGTGGTACAGAAGAATCAAGCCCAGGACTTCATGAATGCTAGACAAACATTCTACGACTAAGCCACATTCTCAACCCATTTCTTTTTCTTTTTAAGCAGTCTTTTTTTCTGAATTAGTCTAGTGAGCCTTCCTTATCATACCTGTGCCCATTTTCTCATTTTAGTGTAATCATTTCTTTTTTTTTTTTTAATTGTATTTTATTTTATTTGAGAACATACTGTACAGAGGGGCTACAATTACATGGGCAGGATAATGCATACATTTCTTACCAAGCATTGCAGCCTCCTCCTTTGTTTACCCTTCACTTCCCTTCCCCGCCTCCCCCCTCCCCCCACCCAATTTTACCCCCCTCCCCCCCCACACCAACATTGTAAAGCTGGTTTTGACATGACATTTTGTACTTCTCATTGTTGCAACAGGTCCACCTGATCCTTAAACGACTTGTTTGTCCCCATCTCCTCCACATGTTATACTGACATCAAATATAGTGAAAGCGGGGGTTACACTGTGGGGGAGGGACATACAAAGCAACAAAGAAATAATCTTATAAATGCGTTAGAAACACATGCATGAAAGAAACGAAAACATTAAAATGCATATTTAAGGGTTCATTTTCCTAACATCACATTATCTGACCTTTTCCGCTTGACTCATACCTATACTATATATTGCAAATAAGGGAAACCATGGGACCTATGCTTCTTTGGGCCTGGCTTACTTCACTTAATATAATTTTTTCCAAACCTTTCCATTTCCTAACAAATGGGGCAATGTCATTCTTTCTGATGGAGGCATAGAATTCCATTGTGTATATATCCCACATTTTCTTGATCCATTCATCTACTGAGGGGCATCTGGGTTGGTTCCATGTCTTAGCTATGGTAAATAATGCTGCAATAAACATAGTTGTGCTGGTAGCTTTAGTGTGGTCTTGTTTGTAAACATTTGGGTAAATGCCCAAAAGTGGTCATTTTAGTGTAATCATTTCTTGATCATATGTCCATTGATTTGTCTTCATTTCAGGCCATCTCTGATGATGGATTTTAAAATCAGTTAAAATCATGTACAAATTCTGTTCAAACCACAGCCACTAAAACCTACTAAATAACATGCACAAACTGTAAGCTTGTCTTCCTAGACTTTGATTTCTTGATCCATAGCTATTTCCATAGCTATACAAGTCTAAACTCGAATATTTATCATTTGAGTTTGTACTATTATTCATTTCAATTTCGATTATAAAAGTAAACATGTTTTTGTAGAGCAAAATTCAGCATCCTTACCCTTTACAGCAATAATCTAACTGGTTCCCTTTACCTCACTTCCACAGTGACAACTTAAAGGTGATGCCAGATGAAAATACAGTGATCTGCACTGCAGATGAACCCCTAAATTAAAATAACTATTTTTCAAAAAAGATGAAGCCCTCAGGAAGTTTAAAGGGAAAGTACTAACCGAGAATACAAATGCTTGGTTCTGGGGAAACAAATTCTAATGCCATTTGAATGGTAGCAAGAGGTCCAAATTAAGAAGCATAGAATGTGAGGAGTAATGAGGAAACAGCATTTGGGGATCTCACCAGCATACCACATTTTCTTAGGAGGAATGATGTCATCTTGAATATGTAGACTAAATAATAATCCATGAAATGTATACACACTAACTATGTGAAAATGTTCATATGTTAGTCTATCAATGAAGAAATGCTAAGTTTGAAAATGGAATTCCTTTACTTGATATTATGATATTACTCTGGCTGAATCAGGAGCTCAGTATAGTCACAAATATTCTTACATGTGGAAGAGGGTGACAGGAGAAACTGAATTAGAGAAGTGGCTTGTGAGAAAACGAGGGAAGAGTTGACACTGTTAAAAAAGAAGTACATTCATTACCTGACTTATGTAACTGTAACCCCTCTGTATATCATTTTTAGAATAAAAATAAATTAAAATACAGAAAAATGTAGGTATAGTACAAAAAAGTGACTTTTATAGTACTCATATTGGCCTTTCTGACTTTGAAGGCATTCAAAATGTGATCTCAAAACTATAAATAGGGGCATAAAGAAGCTTCAAAGAAGCAGGTCTTCCCCTATATCCTCTAGTATGAGGTCCTCTGTCCTCACCTTGATTTTAGCTTGGAGGACACATTCCCAATTTCTGAGTGTCAAACTAAAGTTGTAGTAATTTCTTTAATCATAAGCAGGAACAGAATGAATGATGAAAGGGTTGGGCTTGTTTGCAGACAATGGTACTCAGATGAGTTTATGTGAATACTTTTTTTAAAACTGTCTACTGTATTTGTTTGCAGCTGGTTTTTCATCCAGTATCTTCGCTTTGTTATTTTTGTGTCTTTTGTCCACCTCTAAAGGTATTAAAGGTATTCCCAAACATCATCTTAAAAAGCCAGGCCAGAAGCTAACACTTTGTAATCTAGAATGGCAGTGTATCCTGTTATGTTATTATACATATTTCTGCTATTCATTTATAAGTCTTTTTGTGTATGTCCATTAAAAATCTGGGTGATATTAAGTATATAGTAAAGATAAGATTATCTTTTTGAATGTATCTTACCAAAGAACCTGCTGGAATGAAAAATACATTTCAAAAGACTTGTGCAAATGAATCACATGGTGTATACAAAGAATATTACACATCACAGTGTAAGTAATAATTGCAATTAAGGATTATATGCTAATCAAAAATAATGTACAAAAAAGTGCTTTATCCTAGTAAGTTTTAGTTTATGTGTAAACTGCCTGCCTAATTGCAGGCAAATATTCTCTATGAGTAACGGTGTTTGTTTAAGTAATGAAACAAATAAAGAACAAAAATATCTAACCATAAATTGACTTCTTTCAAGCAAAGTGTCATGGCAATTAGTCTTCTGGTTGTCTTCTGAATGCCCCATCCTGGAACACAGATCACACCTTCAAATGATGAGTGCTAATTTGTTCCTTTTGTGTTCAGCATCACAAATACAAGTCCACACTCTGGAGTGCAAATTTAAAAAGCACAACCATTTCTAATTCCTGTTAATTCATACTTCCACAACTAGAACTTCAAAATTAGTTCTTGAACTGATGAGAACCATCAGCTTGTGTATGTGAAACATTGCTTTGTGAATGCTTTAGTGGAATCTTCAGCTCCAGTTCCAGGACTTCAAACTGTCAATCAAAGATCAAGGTCTGGACAAATGGGTATGGACCTTGAGAAAAGAATCTGACGTTACATTTTACACTGTCCCTTTTTGAGAAAGCCCACAACAGTTGTAAGCAATGCTTAGGTTGTATTAACCAATATAATTTGTTAAAATTGTTGGGATAAGCTGTTTATATTCCATACTTATAGCCTTTCTCCTACCAAGTTATAGGGATCAAGAATAAATTCTTGATAGACTATTCCTTGCAACATAGCTAAGCTATGGAACCAACCCATATGGCCCTCAGTAGATGAATAAATTAAGAAGATGTGATACACACACATACACACACACACACACACACACACACACACACACACACACACACACACACACACACACACACTGCTCCATTCAAAAGGAAATGGAAAGGCTTGGAAAAATTGCACTAAGTTAAGTAAGCCAGAACCAAAGAAAAGTAGGATGCATTTGTAAGAATTAGAATATGTGGATGATATTCTTAACAGTGGTTCCCAAAGGCCCCGTTGCTTTGTGCATAGGATTATATGTTATTGAAGCATATCACATGAACTCTAATATATGGAAATAAGAGGCTATTACTATTCCTGTATGTAGTTTTTTCTTTGTTCTTTGTTATCTTTATTTTTCTAGTTTCTCTTAGTTTTTGGTACCATGTGTTTTGTATGTGAGATTGTGTTATTTGTGGAAGGGAAGGGGAATCACAGAAGCAGGAGGATGAGGATGGACCAATGGAACATTGATACTTGACACTAGGTGGGATAAGAAGAGTACAACTTGTGGGGGAGGGGAAGAAGGAGGGGAGAGTGGGAGATAATGAGGGATTAGATACCAATGATTATAAATGTACTCACTATTTTCCTTACGTAACTGCAACTCCCTTAATCATCACCTTTTCTATTAAAAAATAAAAATTAAAAAAAGATCCAGAAACACACACACACACACACACACACACACACACACACACACACACACACACATAATTCTTGGTAGTAACTCAAAATGACAGGAAGTCAGAGTATATGCTGAGCTGTTCTGGAAAAGAAATAAGATCAAAATCTTTCTGCTGAGTCAGCTTTCAAAGATTTGATATGAGAATCTGAGCACTTAGGTGTGCATCTAAGAGAAAAAATATGGAGTACCATCTAGATAGAGGCCTCTACTCTTGTAACATTTATCACTTTTTTGATAACAAAGACTATACCCAGTCATTGTTTAAAGTAAGTACAATTTGGCAAAACTAGAGTTAATAAATCAACATTAGACATATGTTAGATAATGTGCTTCTTTCTTATTATTTTCTATTAGCTGTATAAAGGAGTTGCCAATTAACAAAACAGTTTAAGGATACAATATGTCTTGATCAATGCCACCCCTTTAACATTCTCACTTATACCTCTCCTACCCAGCATGTGATGTGTATATGCAATGGAATTTTAGTCATCCATTAGAAAGAATGATATCGAATAACTTGTAAAGAAATGGCAAAACCTGGCAAAAACTTTGTCAGACCCAGAGAGACACAAGATGCTTGTTTTCCCTTAGATATGGAAATACAATTTTGTTTATAAATTCCTAAGTGAGTGCATTGGGTGATATGAAAGTATATACATATATTTTAACTGAAACAGTAGGTGAAAGGCTGAATTCAATTAGTGTAGTTACTTAGAGGGCAAAGTTAAAGTTCAGCAAATCAAAGCAGCAGGAAGCAGGTACTCAAACAGGGTGGGTAGGGTCAAGGAGAAAGGGATAGACAAAAGAAGAGAAGAAAAGACAGAGGAGAATTCAAACAAGATTCCAATTTATATCTTTATTCCTTTTTAATTCAACAAGTCTTCTGCCTACCTATCAAGAGATATTGTTACCTATATGTCAGTTGGATATTTAATGATCACTTGTATTGAATATATTCTTACTTTAAATTGTTGTTTAAGAATCAAGTGAATATTTTCTTATTTACTTTTAATTTCCTCATCATATAAATGATTAACCTACAAAAGACTATTATCTCTCATTCTTAAATGTGATTATGAAATGCATAGTTTTAATTATTTTCTTGAAACTTAGTAATGGATATTATAATGGGCAATTAGCCCAGTCAATCAAATTTTACTGGAGAATTGTCATAAGGCATCTATCTAATAATGAGACAAATGGGCAAGAATTCTATTTAGAAGCTAGTCTTATTTTCAGAGAAGAATCATTTAATGTAATTTTATTTTCTTATTTTATGTTTTTTTATTGTTATTTCAAAGGTGATATACAGAGGGGTTACTTTTACATAAATCAGATAAAGGGTTATTTCTTTTTGAAAAATGCCAAAGTTTCCCTGGCTGTCTCCCAGTTTTCTCCTAGTGTCTTCACCCATGAGTTATGTAGTTAATTTGCAATATTGTGTCTAGTGAGTACCACAATATTTGCGTACAATTTATTCTGCCATTTCTGTGTCACCACTTACCTTCTCTAGGAAGAACACAAAGATGTAATACTTAAATGTATCTAATCATATACATATATATATATATATATATATTGCCCCCCCCCCACCCCGGTCGGTTGTTTGGGCCTGGGTGCTGTCCCTCAGCTCTTCAGTTTAAGACAATCGCTACACCACTTGAGCCCCAGTGCCACTTCCTGTTTTCTGGTGGTTTATTGGAGATTAGAGTCTCATGGACATTCCTGCCTGGGCTGGTTTTGAACCGCAATCCTCAAATCTCAGCCTCCTGAGTAGCTGGGATTACAGGGTGAGCCATCTGCGCTTGGCTCTAATAATATTTAAGATAGCATTTATCAAAATGAACTTCAGGAAGGGAAACGAGAGGTTTGTTTTCTTTCTTTCTTTTTTCTTTTTGGTACTTTTTTATTGTAAACATACTGTACAGAGGGGTTACAGTTACATGAGCAAGGTAATGAGTACATTTCCTATTGAACATTCTTTCCTCCACCTTTGTTTCCCCTTACCATCTCTTCCCTCCTACTTCCACAATTACCCCCCATCCCCTCCGCGGAAGTTCTAAAGTTCATTTTCTCATTGTTGCAATGGGTCAACCTGTATCCTTATTTAAGCATTTTGTTTTTTCCCTTCCCCTCCCCGAATTAGAGAAGTGTATATACATGATGCAGGGCACTGACATCAAATACAGTGAAAATGGGGGTTATTTTCTTTAATGTTGTTTTTGTTTTCTTTTCTTTTTATCTTGTATGTATAATATTGGATGAAACATTTTTCATGAAATGAAGGGTAAAACTATTTTCACTCTGTGTGTGTGTGTGTGTGTGTGCGCGCGCACGCGTGCGTGCAGAGCCTGCATGTTTCTTACGGTTTCAACTCAGCACCTAGATGCTGTTCCTAAGCTGTTTTTCTTAAACCTAAATGATCTAGCAAGTGAACCAGAGCTTCAATTCCAGCCTTTGGGTGGCTCAGAAGGGATGAGTCTCACTGATTTTCTTGTACCAGCATGATTTGGCTTAGGATCCTGATACTCACATCTCAGCCTCCTGAATTATTGAGATTACAGGCCCAAGAAACAGCTCAATATTGTTGCTTTGGGGATGGTAAAATAAATAAATAATAAGTAAATAAACGTAAATAAATAAAAGCATTTCGTGTAATCCTAGCTACTCAGGAGGCTGAGAGCTGACGATGGCAGTTCACAATCAGCCCGAACAGCAAAGTCTGTGAGACTCTTATCTCCAAGTAACCACCAGAAAACCGGAAGTGACACTGTGGCTCAAGTGGTAGAGCACTTGCCTTGAGCCAAAGAGCTCAGGAACAGCACACAGACCCCAGAGTTCAAACATGACTGACCAAAACCAAAACAAAATATAACAACAAAAAAAAACAACAAAAATAAACAAAAAACCCATCTGCACTTAACGTTTTTCATTTTACCTTCATAATATTAATTATTGGTTAACTTGAACATTTGTTTATCTAGTGCAAGTCCTGGGGCTTGCACTCAGGGCTTGGGAACTATAACTGAACATTTTGGTCAGGGCTAGCACTCTACCACATAAGACACAGTTCTACTTTCTGCTTTTGTTGTTGTGGTTGTTGTTGTTGTTTTATGGAGAAAAGAGTCTCACAGACTTTCCTGCCTGTAGGAACCTTGATCTTCAAATGCCAGCCTTTGATCTGCCAGGATGATAAATCTAAACTATTTGCACCCAGCTTTCCTTTACTTGTAATATGTGAAGTCAAGCAAGCTCCTTATTCATTTGGGAGGAGCTTGTGTATGTTATTGAAATTTATGTAAGAACTCTTGTTACCAGATTTTCTAGCAAACAAATATGAATAAATTTACTTTTATTATAATTTTAGCCTATATTGTAATTCAATGCAAAGATATGCTCAATTTTAATGAAATATTGGAGCCATTTACAGTGCAGTTGCTCCTTCCGAAAGTTGTAAGTGTTCCTCCGACTCTTGCCTTTTTCTTCCCTCTCTCACTCTGCCTAGGCATATCTCTCAGATTTTTCTCTGGAAGCTGATGTTTCACTACTGGTACCACAGCTTTACTTCTGTTGTGGTTTGCTTTTCTTTTCTTTTTCCCTGTTTTTTGTTTATTTCTTTATTTGCGAATTACTTGGAGATCCATGTCTCATACACTATCCTACCTGGTTTAGCTTTGTACTTCATCCTTCAAATCTCAACCTCCTGAGTAGCTAGAATTATAGTTAGGAGGCACTGGCCCCTGTCTTTTATAAAGTTTTCTGACATCTTCTATCCTGATGGGGTAAGGGAAATGGAATTGTTGTGGAGAAATCTTTGAAATTAAAGGAATATTGGGGCTGGGAAGGTGGCTCAGTGGTAGAGCGCTTGCCTTGCAAGCATGAGGCCCTGGGTTTGATTCCTCAGCACCACATAAGCAATAAAAGAAAAAAGCCGGAAATGGTGCTGTGTCTCAAGTGGTAGAGCGCTAGCCTTGAGCTGAAGAGCTGAGGGACAGTGCTCAGGCCCAGGGTTCAGGACCCATGACAGGACACCCCCCTAAGAAAAACAAAAAAAAATAAAGGAATATTGCTTCATTTATGTACTTAAATCAAATGAAATATCTTGTTTCTCGTTAGAATCAATTACATTCTGCCTTACATAATAACAATATGTGTAAAAAATACAAGTCTCATATGTACATTTGCTTACAGCATGTCATCATTGAAATCCTTCCATGAGGGCTCTTACTTTTTCCAGGCCAGCATATGTTGCAAACTGTTTTACTCTTGGTGAAATGATGGTTCTGTGGCATACAGTTCTTGGATAGAGTTCCCTTTTAAGCATTTCTGAGTCTAAGATAGTATTAACTTGTATCAGAAGTTGATGAACTGTCTTTGTATTCACAGTTCTTGGATATTAGCTGTAAGGCAGTACAGCTAACCAAGAAACAGCTCACAAGAAAGAATTTATACTATTGCAGATATGGTATGAAGTCACAGGTAAAAACAAACATATGTCAAAAATATGCTCAGCTTATTTCAATTAAATGTCACCTGTGTTTTTGTGTATAACTTTGTTTTGAACAAATCTTTGTCCTGCAATTTTTTTTGGTATTTCCTCTCCATTTTATTGTGGAAAATCTTAATGTTATTTCTGGAGTAGATTTTTCTAAAGTTTACATATAATGATAGAACCATGCTACTAAACAAAATGACTTATTAAACAACATGATTCTTGGTAAGAAGGGGAAAATGAGGGAAAGAAGATACAAGAAGTTGCCAGCTTACAGCATTATGAAATTATCAGAAAGAGAAGAGTCTGAGAAAGAAAATATTCTTTGTACATGGATGTGAAAAGAGATTAAAGCTTTGAAGGTAACTGAAACATTGACTGAGGTTTTTAACCATTTCATCAAATCATGTTTTTACAACTTATTATTAAGAACTACTAAAGTAGAAAATCTTGGGGGAGAAGATAAAGTGGAAAACTCTTCCTTTAACAGAACATATTTCCAATTTGGACAGACAGGCTAGATGATTTCCTCAAAGAGCTTTCTTCCAATTTATTATATTTTATCCTTTAAAGGTTGCAACTTGTTCATATCATAGTTATTGACCATAGTTATTCAAACTATTCATGGTGAAGTTAGAAAAATTTCAAAATATTTAAAATATTTGAATGCATAGGATATCAAAAAAGGAGCACAATTGGTATGAGTAAATTAAATTTTCCCACTTAAACATTGAAAACTTTATAGATAAACAATTCTTCATACTCCATATACTTAACCATTCTCAACTATAGAATCAATATGATATCTGGAAGAATAAAAATTACATACCTCTTAATATCCAAGAAACAAACCCTTTACTTTATTTACTAGTAACCCTTAACTCTTTTGAAAACAAAACAAAATGGATTGTTAACATAAGAGCTAATTCTAGACAGTGCTCTGCTCAGATTCCTATTAGCCTTCAAACAGAGGAAAATAAGTCGTTTCTACAGCATTTGGGGGATTTGGGTACAAAACCTGATATCTACCACTTGGCTTAACTCACCCAGGTGCCAAGCATCCTTCATAATTGTATTGAGAGACATTATTTGAACAAAAATTGACATTCACTGTGATATCCCAGTATATGTGGGCCAAGCACATTGATCATATCCATCCATTCTTCACCTAAAGTTTCACTCTCATTTTTCTTCATGGCTCTGTGGTGTAAGTATTACATAGTTGCTGTACCTCTTATTTCATGGCTTAGCTACTACTATGAGTAATGTCACAATAAACATAAACATCCAGGACATTTTCTCTTTTGTATTCTGATTTCATATCCTATGGCTATATGCCCAGGAATGGAAGAGCCAGGACATATAGTATTTGCAATTTGGTTGTTTGTAGAACTTTTATATAATGTCTGTACTAATTTACCTTCACATCACCATTGTACAGAGTTCCTTATTCTCCTGACCCTTTCCAATAAATTCTAAATAACAATTATTTAACTGGGTTGAAATACATTTTTTGTGGCATTGACTTGCATTTGTTTCACCGTAGGCTAAGAATATTACATCTATTAAATCTTCTCCTTTATTTTTGAACACTTTTATTTTTGATTTTGAGAAATGCAGAAATGGGGGGGGCTCTCACTCACTTTTTGGCAGTACTAGAGCTTGAATTCATCAGGTTGTGTATTTGTGTCATGCCCTTAGCTTGTGTGTGTGTGTGTGTGTGTGTGTGTGTTTGTGTGTGTGTGTGTGTGTTTGTGTGTGCATTTAGTCAATTTACATTTTACACTGCTGACCTGGGACTGTAATCTTCTGCCCTCAATCTCCTTGTATAGCAGGGCTTTCAGATCTGAACCACCATGTCTGACTTATTAGGATAAAGTCTCACTCATTTTATTCTGAATCTAGCCTCAAACAGTGATTCTCCCCATCTATGAATATATAGGTGTTTATTCCCTGGCCTGGCCTTGCATCTTTCCTTTCCTTTATTATTATTCACCTTCTTTTCTCTCTGTCTCTGTCTCTGTCTCTCTTTTCTGCTGTGTGTTGGCAAACTCAGGTGCGTGCATGTGTCTGGCAAGTAGTCTACCACTGAACTACTTACCCAGGACTTTCATTTGTTGTTAATTGGGTCATTTGGTTTTCTGTTAAGGTGGTTTATTTATTTGTTTGTTTATTTATTTATATTTTACTTAGTGATATTTTTTACCTTTATTGTGCATGTTATTCCTTTGTTTGATGAAGAACTGTAAAATACCTTCATGCCATGAGTGTGGCTGAATTCTGTTGTTTCTGTGGCTGCCCAGTAGCTTATAAGTTAGATATTGCCACTTGCCAACATTTGCCTTTGCTTCTTTTGCTTTTGGAATCCTATTGAGGAAATCACAGCTTCTACCAATATTTGAAAGTAGTTTTCCAACAGTAGTTTCATACTTTGAACCATTTTGGGTTGATTTTTGCACAGGGTGAGTTACAGAGGTCACATCCATCTTCTGTGTTGTGGACATCCAGTTACCCAAGAAACAATCGAAGAGGCAGTTATTTCTTTAATGTATGTTTTGGCCATTTCTTTTGAAACTCACTTGGAGGTAGATAAGTGAGTTTATTTTAGAGCTATGTGTGTCTCTTCCACTGGAGTATATAGCTTTTGTAACCAATACTTTGCTGTTTTAGTTTTTATGGCTCTTTTTTTTTAATTTTATTTAATTTTATTTGTGAACATACTGTACAGAGGAGTTACAATTACATGGGCAGGATAATGCGTACATTTCTTACCAAGCATTGCAGCCTCCTCCTTTGTTTACCCTTCACATCCCTTCCCAGCCTCCCCCCTCCCCCCATCCCAATCCTATTCCTCCCGCCCCCGCCCCCCCCCCCCCCCCCCCCCCGCACCGACGTTGTAAAGCTCGTTTTGGACATGACAACTTGTACTTCTCATTGTTGCAACAGGTCCACCTGTATCCTTATAGAACTGGTTTTTCCCCATCTCCTCCACAAGTTATACTGACATCAAATATAGTGAAAACAGGGGTTATACTGTGGGGTAGGGACATACAAAGCAACAAAGAGATAATCTTATAAACGCATTAGAAACACATGCATGAAAGAAAAAAACATTAAAATACACATCTAGGGGTTCATTTTCCTGACATCACATTATCTGACCTTTTCCGCTTGACTCATACATATACTAGCTATTGCAAATAAGGGAAACCATGGGACCTATGTTTCTTTGGGCCTGGCTTACTTCACTTAATATAATTTTTTCAAAGTTTTTCCATTTCCTAACAAATGGGGCAATGTCATTCTTTCTGATGGAGGCATAGAATTCCATTGTGTATATATACCACATTTTCTTGATCCATTCATCTACTGAGGGTTTATGGCTCTTTAATACACCTTAAAATCAATTTTAGATATGAGTGTACTGAATCTGTAAAATGCTGTAGGTAGTTTTAGCAAAAAATAAATAAATTTTAATTATTTTTCAAAGAATTTTATTGTTTCTTCCAATGAGAATTTGTGGTCTTTCCATCTGTTAGCTTCCACATGTTTTTTTATTATGTTCAGAAATTTTCATTGTAGAGTTGTTTGGCGTTGTTAGTGAACTTTTTCCCTAGATACTTTACTTTGTGCCTGTCATGAATGATATTTCTCTTGAGATTTATTTCTCAGCATATTATTTACTATTATATATCAAAGCTAAAAATTTTTGCTTATTAATTTCATATCATACTCTAGTGAATTTGTTTTTCTATTCTATGATTCTTTGGTGGAATATTTAGGTTTTATAATTGCTTATAAGTACTTATCTGTACTTATTACATAACATATACAACTGTAACTCCCTTATACATTACCTTGACAATAAACTTAAATTAAAAAAGAAATAGACTAGAATAGATACATAAATGTACGTTCATGTTTCTTTTAAAAAAAGAATCATATCATCTGCAAACAGAGATAAATTATCTTCCTCTTTTCCATTACATGTGTTTGTTATATGTTGCAGTCTTTATTCTTCTAGTTAAAATAAACCTCTACTAATATATTGAATAAGACCTATGAAAATGAAAGTCAACCCTCATATCTTTTATTGATCTTAAATGATTTCAGGTTTTACCTTTTCTATATGATGTTAAATATGGGTTTGTCACATACAGCCTATATTTTGTTTAGGTAGGCTCCTTCAATACCTAATTTGCTCAGGGGTGTGATTGTTGTTGTTTTAAGAAAGAGTGTTGAGTACTGTTAATTCTTTTTCTGCAGCTATTCAGATAATCATAAGATATTTATTCCTCATTCTTTATAGAGTACATTATATTTATTGATTGGCAACTCTTGCAAATCCTTGCATTTCTGAAATTAATTCCATAATTATTTTTCTGTGCTGTTGAATTTACTTTGCTAGTGACTAGGATTTTCACTGGCTTTCTGATCTACAAGTTTTAGTTTTGTGTTGTTTTCTAGTTTGATAATACAATTCTGATCTCATTGACTGTCTTAGGAAGAATTCCCTTTCAATTTCTAAAATAATTTCAGAAGGTGTTAACAAATCTTTGAGAGTCTCCAATTCTATATATATATTTTTTTTTTTTGTTGGAAGTCTTTTATTGATCCAATCTGAATGTTTTTTTCTTAGTCTACTTATAATTTATCTAGACATTTTCAAATTGCTTCTGTATTTTGCCATATGATATAATTTTCAAAATAACCTCCAATAATCATTAATGTTTCTAAGTTCTTAATTATAATGTCTTCATCTCTAGTTTTATTTGGGTTTTCTCCCTCTTTCTCATCATTGCTGTAACTGTTTTTTCCTAAATGTAACTACAGATTCTTCAATTCTATTTATCTTTTCAAGTTATCCAAACTTCCTTTTACCTTTCTTCTTATTCTATAGACTCCATTTCATTAATTAATGTTCTGTCTGATTTATTATTATTATTTTGTTGGTCGTGGGGCTTGAACTCTGGGTCTGGGTGCTGTCTATGAGCTCTTCAGCTCAAGGCGAGCTCTCTACCACTTGAGACATAGTGCCTCTTCCAGTTTTCTGGTAGTTAATTGAGATGAGTCTCATGGACTTTCCTGACTGAGCTGGCTTTGAAATGTGATACCCAGATCTCAGCCTCCTGAGTAGCTAGTATTACAGGCATGAGTTACCAGTGTCCAGCTTCATTATTATTTCTTTATGCTAATTTTGAATTGGATTTGTTTTTTTTCTAAGATCCTGGTGTCCATCATTAGGTTGCTTATTTATTATTTTATGTACTCAATCATAAAATACTCTCCTACTACTTTTAACTCTCATAAGTTTTTATCTGTGTGTTTTCTAATTTTTCAAAAAAAGTTACCCTACTAACCTTCTGTTTATTGTTATATATTCTCATGATATCATTATGGTGGTCATTGTTTCACTTTTAGTTGCACAGGTGTATATTTGTCTGACAGTTGTAAATACACTCAGTTTTGGCTCCACATAAAAGGCCTTTTTTTCTCTTTTTAATGAAAATAATGGTTTTCATGCAATATTGACATCATTCTATTCTTTCAAGACTTGCAGAAAAGTATTCTAATCTAACATATTTTCTTTTAAAAATGACTTGGAGTTTTTTCTCACAGACTTTTAAATTCTTTCTTTGTTCTGTATATTTTAGAGTTTAATGACAATATATTGTTGTGCAGGTGTTTCCAACTTATGTCTGTGTGGGACTGTATAAGCCTGCCCTTTATCAGTATACATGTCTTGTCTAACATTAGAGAAATATTCTATAATTTTGTTTAATGTGATTTTTGCCCTTAGTCTTTGTTGTTCTGTTTTGGATATACCAATTTTTGAATGTCTACACTTTTAATGTTGTCTGGAAAAATCTTGAATGTTCTTTTCATTTTACTCATTGTTTTTTCTTTTTCCTTTGTAGATGTGGTATTTCAAAAAAAAGTGTCTTCAAACTCCAATAGCCTTTTTTCTGTCTCATCTGATCTATTATTGAGTAATCCATCTGCAAATTTATTTGACTTACTGAACTTTTCGTTTCAAGATTTTTGTGTTGGTTTGCTTCAGACTCAAAATATGCAATTGTTTCCTACATTTCTCTTCCATGACTTTCATATTCTTTCTAAATTATTTTTTTCTGAGTTTTCTTATAGCTTATTTCTTTAAATCACCTTTTGGGATTCTTTATGTGGTATTTCAACTGTAACATTGGTGTTTTGTGTTTTCTTGTCTTCCTGCATTTAGATTTTACATATCTCATTGTTCAGATAACTTCATTACATTTATGGGACAGGTATCTTTCTCCTGATACTAATGTGTTGAACTAATGTTTTCTTGTACAATGCCATCTTTCTTTCCAGGTAGGAACTGTAATGTAAATTCTCTGTAGTATTTTGGCTGTGATTAGTAAGATTTGACAGAGACTCACTGTCTCCAAGGCTCATTCAAACTGGGTGACTTTATTTTTAAGTAATTTTGACCTGAATCCCTTTGGCATTACCCTGTGTGCTCATATCCACAATGGGAGAGTTGGTCATTGTGAGATGATGCATTTTTCCTCAGCTTCTGTTGTCTTGGCTCTGTTTCCTATCAGGGATTTTGCTCCAAATATAACTATAACATTGAGGTGCCTGAGCACTTGTCTCCAACTAGACAAAGTTGCCCAGATGTTTCACGCGGAGAGACAGGGGCAAGAAAATCAGCTCCCATAATGTGATACTTAGATCTGACCTTGTTAGCAGTTCCTGATCAAAGTTACAGGGGATATCAATCCTGAGGAAATATGCAAGATGGTAGCAGGAGTCACCTGGGAATGGAGGGATTACCATAGATAGCCCTTCCTCAATTCTTTTTTTAATACTTTTTTATTGTAAAAATACTGTATTGAGGGGGTTACAGTTACATGAGCAAGGTATGAATACACTTCCTATCAAGCATTGTTACCTCCTCCTTTTTCCCCTACCATCCCTTCCCTCCCACCTCCACAACTACACTTCCCTCCTTCCCCAATTCCCGCCTAAATTGTAAAGTTCCTTTTTCAATATAGTGTCTTGGGCATTTCATTGTTACAATTGGTCAACTCGTATCTCTATTTAAGCATTTTGCTTTTTCCCTTCCCCTCCTCATCTAGAGAAGTGTATATACAAGATGCAGGGCACCCACAGCAAATACAGTGAAAACAGGGGTATTTATAATGTACCATGTGATTTTTTGTTTTGTATAACCCCTTCCTCAATTCTTTTAGCTGCAGTGAATCACAGCTGTAGACAGGAAAAGTTTCTACTTCCACGTTTTTTTGATGTGCATACCCAGGGATGAGGTGTTAGACAAGACATTTCTCCCTCTGACTCTTTCAACTGTAGCTCCCATCAGAAACTGTGAGTATGTCTTAACTGTAGCCAGGAAAAAAAAAAATTTGCTTTTAGCTTCCATGTCCACAAATGTTGCAGAGTGAATGTAGTGAGCCAGCATCAAGGTTTTGTTGATTTTTTTTTCTATCTGTGATTCTTAGATAGGTGGCAATAATCAAAAGTGTTAATCAGTTTGTTTTCGACATAGCGTCTTGTACATCTCATTGTTGCAATTGGTCAATCTGTATCCCTATTTTTAGGTGGGTTGGGGGGGTGTAGTTGAGGAGGTGGGAGGGACGAGATGGTAGGGGAAAATCAAATGAGGAAGCAGGAATGCTGGATAAGAAATGTACTCATTACCTTGCTCATGTAACTGTAACCCCTCTGTACAGTATTTTCACAAAAAAAACTTACTTAAAAAATAGTGTTAACCAGGAACATCCTTCAAGCCCCAGGGTCAGACAGCAGTGGACCCTTGGTTTGTTGTTAGTGTCAGGTACCAATGGTTAGCCCTACGAGGATGATCAGAACCACCTGACTGGCCTTTTTCATTGTAGGTATAAGTTTGTAGTTACATTTCACTGTCTAGAACCATAAGGCAGGCTTCCTGATCTTCCAGTGGTTTTTTTTTTTTTTTTATTGTGAGAACACCATACACAGGAGTTACAATTACATGGGCAAGATAACGAGTACATTTCTTATCAAGCATTGTTGCCTCCTCTTTGTTTCCCCTTCCCATCCCTTCCCATACTCCCCCCCACTCCCAGCACCCGATCCCCACCCCCCCCATCAAAGTTGTAAAGTTCGTTTTTCGACATAACGACTTGTACATCTCATTGTTGCAATGGGTCCACCTGTATCCCTAGTTAAACGATTTGTTTTTGCCCTTCCCCTCCACAAATTATACCAACATCAAACACAGTGAAAGCAGGGGTTATACCGTGGGGGAGGGTCGTACAAAGCAACAAAGAAATCATTAAGTGAAGTAAGCCAGGCCCAAAGAAACATAGGTCCCATGGTTTCCCTTCTTCCAGTGTTTTTGAAGGCTGTGACTCATTTTCTCTCTGTGTTACAACACTCATCCTAAACCCAGGCTCTTAAATCCCAGTCATCTTACCTTGCCATATTTGGTTCATGAGGTAGCTATCTGTAATTGTGTGTAGTGAATGTCTGTGCCATCCCAGAGATTGTAGTAGGTGGGGATTTCTGACCCCTAGTGGTGTCTAAATTCAGACAATAATTCCCCACTCAACATGGCTTCTGGCTACAATACCCTAGGTGTTCACTGGGATGTGACCTGAGGTTTTATTCCTAAGAAAGGTTACAGTAAAGATTTTATGTACTAGAAGTATGTGAGATTTGTGTAGCTTTCCAATAGCAAGAATTGCCAGTATATGTGCTTACAGAGTTTTCTAGGATTGACTCATTCAGATTTCTACCTGTGGAGGGGAGACTAACCTCTCCTGACTATGGATTCTGGCAAGTATGTGTGTAACTTGTTTCTCTCAGAATGTTAAAGTTTCTCTTTTACTTCAGTTGGTGTACAATGTCCCTCCGTTTGCTATTATGTAAGTGCTTCTTTGATTGATTTTGTTGAAGAAGGTAAATGCTGGTTGCCTTACTCAAACATGTTGCTCCCCCTTGCTATCATATATATTTTTTCTAGATGTTAGACCATAATGTTTGGAGTTGGTTATATTTAATGTCTTTGTCTAATGGTGTGCAATGTAGACTGAACAGAGTTAGCTGACTCTGAATGATCACTACAGAGTTGGAAAAATGAACTGAAACCAGGCAACTTTTTTTTTCTTTAACTAGAGAGTCTATTTATGTGGAAGTATAGCAAATGTACAAACTATTAGAATATCAGAAATACATATAATCAAAAGAAAAGTTTGAGTATGGCCTTGGGCAATGTTCAAGTTATGTCCAAAGTTATCATAAGACATCAAATACTAAGAGATGACAGGCCACAGGACACCAGAATATTACTCTCCTTAAATTATTATTTTACTAGTGTAGCACAGGCAAGGAACATTGGCTTTCTTTGATTATGTGTAAATCAAATACAATGAATCAACTATGTATATTTTCTTGGATATTTCTTTGTAAGATGTCATATGCTATTTTTAATATATATTATATGTAACTCTTGCATTTGCTGATGTCAAGGGATGCTCAAGTCATTTAATCAAACTTTCATTATGTTGTTTATGCATAGGTTTCTTCCTGTTGTTACTTAGGAAGAAATGATGTAAAGAAGGAAAAAAGAAAGAAGGCAGGAAGGGAGGGAAGGAAAGAGTAAAGGACAAGTATGTGTATTACTTTTCAATTTAATAAAATACTACTTATCCTTTAGCTTATGAAGTCAGACTGATATGCCTAGATGATATAGGAAATTTGCATTTTATAATACTTTTTCATTATTAGTAAATATAAACTTTAATTTTTAGTCTTATTTCTCAGAAACTATGTTTTTTTTTTTTGTAAATAATATACATAGTGGTATTTTCCAGACTTAGTAATTTGACTAGAAGTGGATAAGCCCTGGAAAAATTTACATTCTCTTTCCTGGAAGTATCTCAGTAAAACCAGTAACCCTTGGCTACAACTACAACATAATGTTCAAATCAATGAATACATTTTTGTACTACTGGAGATGTAAGATTTTTTTCAATGTAAAGAACAAGAAATTAATTATGGGACTTGTACACTATTGTAGCTGAAGGAATATTAATAGCTCATTACTATAATGTCTTCATTTTAATAACAAAAACCACCAGACACAACTAATGTCACAGTGCTCCATTAAACATAATAGGGTATCAGATCTTCCATGTTATACATGATTTAGTAATAAATCATCATGTGGGTGTATTACCACATATCACATCAAAGAAGAAAATATTTCAACTCACACACCCCATGGGTTATATTGACCAAGTAAAAACAAAAATATTCCTTGATATTTTATTACATCTGTTACATTTTACAAGTCAAAAGTAGGAATGCTAGCTGTATTTCTTTTAAATGCTAGTGGCATGCTTTTAAATCTATTTTTAATAAAGATTTTTTTCTCATCTGTGAAATTTAATTTACTGAAAATTTCTTGAGTATGGTTGGAAGTACTTAGGAATTTCCCTTTGAATATTTAGTAATATTTATTTTGAAATTTAGATTTATTTTATGACAAAAATAAAATATAATACACATCTTCATTCTTTAGAATATGAGAAATGATCTTATAATAACATATAACTACTCACTCAATCTAAAATACCTTTATTTTCCTGAGATTCAATAATAAAATCAACAAGCTATTCCATAATACAAACAAATATGTTAAATATCTAATGTTAAAATATGCATTTTAGGGCTGGGAAGTTGGCTCAGTGGTAGAGCGCATGCCTTGCATGCCTGAGGCCCTGGGTTCGATTCCTCAGCACCACATAAGCAAAAACAAAAAAGCCAGAATTGGCGATGTGGCTCAAGTTGTAGAGTGCTAGCCTTGAGCTGAAGAGCTGAGGGACAGCGCCCAGGCCCAGAGTTCAGGCCCCACGACTGGACCCAAAAAAATAAAATAAAATAAAATATGCATTTTAATATATGATAGGTTCTATTTTCTTAGAATTTATGGAATTTTTTTTTCAAGGAATAGTAAAACAATAAATTTTGTCTTCATTGATTATAATGTTGAAGACATAGGATAAAATGTTCTCATGACAGGGTGCAGGTGGCTTACACCTGTAATCCTAGCTACTCAGGAGGCTGAGATCTGAGGATCATGGTTCAAAACCAGCCCAGGTAGAATAATCCTCCATGAGACTCTTTACTTCCAAATAACCACTCAAAAACTGGAAGTGGAGCTGTAGCTCAAAGAGTTCTTTCCTCTTCCTAGCTTCTCCTCTGGATATCTGTGGCCAACAAATGCTTTCATATATTAATATTCTGTCCCAATGTTCTGCCAAAATATTTTATCTATTGTTTCTTCTTTCCCTAGTAACTAGATTTTCCTGGGAATTGTAGACCTGGAGAGAAAAATTGATAGAGAACAATTAAAGTGGAAAAAAGTAAATATTTTCAAATTGCATATTAAATATCAAAGTAACTCAATTCTGTTCGTCATATTCAAGAAGTCTGTTCCTATAGGCCAATTTTCTGTTACTGGTATTTTCTTCTTTCTACACTGACTGCTTCCTTTTCATTGTCTACATTCTCCTAACACACTACAAAAAATGTCTACCTGTGCTTACCCATAAGAAATAAAACAGTTGTTTATATTGCATGGGTCCCTCTAGCATTGTTATAGTCCTAGTAGTGATATAACTTGGAGATCTTACTTTATGCTCTCTGTTTAAAACTTAGTTTGGTTGAACTTATTTATTTATTTTTTTAATTTAATTTAATTTTATTTTATTTGAGAACATACTGTACAGAGGGGTTACAATTACATGGGCAGGATAATGCATACATTTCTTACCAAGCATTGCAGCCTCCTCCTTTGTTTACCCTTCACCTCCCTTCCCAGCCTCCCCCCACCCCCCCACCCAATCATACCCCCCTTGAACTTATTTATTGTATGTCATTTAGAGACTCAAAAACATCATCTAAACAAAACATGATTTACCTTAGAGATCAATAGGATCAAAAATAGGATACAGAAAGACCTGTGGACATTATTCAAGACAGTGACACATTTTTGTTGTTGTTGTTATTTTTTCTATAATGTGTGATAGAGTTTGGAATACATACATTTCTTTCTAGAGTTAATGTATGAAAAATAAGAAGCTGTGAAAATTATCAGTGTACAAATAATAGCTTCTTTTATAATTTCTTATATAGATTTTTCTTTGTTCCTATTTATGCAAATTTAGAAAAAACTAAAAAGATCAAATGGTGATAAAGGAGACAAAAAGAAATAACTACTGACTTATTTTAGCACAGAATTGAATAGACAAGAATAAACCCTTGATAAGAAGTAGGACAGTAACCTCAAACAAAAAGAAAATTGAAAGGGAAAAATGAAACTAGGGAGAAAAATCAAGCATATGTGGCCCAGTGTGAATTCATCTTGGAGTTTCTTGGAATTTATTTATTTTTCATTATTTAAAATTTTTCATTTATAATTTTAAAAATCTAAAATCAGGATTTCTAATGTATATATGTATCAGGTAGGCTGTAAGATTGAGAATCCCCCTTTTTTGGGCTTGTATCAATATGCTGTGTCTCGATTTAGGAATTGTTCTGGGAGGGCAAAGTTGCTGAGGTCATCAGGGAAACCTATAAATATTTCAAGGGATGTGAATTAAATTCCTTATATGTTGCTCAGAAGACCAAGCAGGATCAATGAATTGAAGCTGGAAGCAGAATAGATTTCAGAAAGATGACACAGTGTAAACCTGGCCCTGCTACCAGGAATTTAATTCATTTTCCCAGGAAATATGCAAGTAGACATGAATAGTCAATTGCTGTGAATATTGATAATTCCTACACTGGAAAATAACTTTAAAGACATAAATATAAATCCATTTTGTGTCTTTTTTAAATTTGTATTTACTATATGTTTTATGATGCTAGGGATCAAACCTAGGGCCCAATGCATGTTATGTGAGCACTCTACCACTGAATCAGATACCTGCCTCTTTCAGGACATTGTAGACCATATAACAATGTCATAAACAGAAATGTAAAAATAGTAGAATTTACTTTTTTTCACCATTAGCACAGGATGCTAGTAATGTATTTTGTATTTAAATTTATTACAATGTGAACATGCTATGTTTTTTCAGTTTTATTTTTACTTTGCTTCTTTTATTCTTTTTATACTTTAAAATAATTGAGAATTGGCCTTTTACTTCATCACATGTTCCAGGAAGCTTAAGATCATTTTCAAATGTGATAGCCTTTACTGTTATTTTCTTATGCATTTATTTAGGAGAAGGCTTCAGAGCATTATTGGTGTTTAATCATATGCTGAACAACTGTTTAATAGCTCTATATCTAGACATTTTTTTGCACCTGTGTTTTCCCATCTATAAATGATAGGGAAAATCTAATTTAACTCTTTTGTAAGAATTAAAGAAGAGATAAAAAGCATGCAAAATTTTGATATTTGGTGGTTCATCAATGGCTCACACCTGAAATTCTAGCTATGCATGAACATGAGCACAGAAGATCATGGTTCAAAGACAGCTCAGGCAGAAAAGTCCACAAGACTCTGTTATTCCATTAACAATCAAAAGTCCAGAAGTGGATATTTGACTGGTTTAGAGTGCTAGCCTTGAGCAAAAATTTCAGTGATATCACTCAAGCAGTGAGTTTAAGCTCCAGGAGTGAAACCACAGCAACAACAAAGATGTTGGTAGTATATTTTATTAATAGATCTACTATGAATAAATCTGCTTAAATGTTACTTAAAAATAAGTACAGGAAGGTGGGCATAATGGATCAGGCCTATAATCCTAGCTACTCATGAGGCTGAGATCTGAGGATCATTGTTGGAAGTCAGCCCAGATCCAGAAAGAGTATAAGACTCATCTTCAACAACAACCACAGCAACAATAACAACAACAACCATAGAAGTGAAACCTTTGTCTCAAGTGGTAAACAAGAGAGCACTAGCCTGTGCATTAGAGGAGGGGAGCGTTTGTTCTAGGATAGCCATCAGGCCTCCAGTTCAACAAAACAGAATATTTATCTTTTTACCAGACATTTTCACAGTTCTATATGTAAAAAATACATAAAATTAATGTTTATCATTGGCATATAGGTAGACAAATGTATGAAAAAGATGGTGGAATAAATTAGTGGATAATTACTTACCCTGAAACATACCTAGACTGGTACTAGCCTTCAACTAACAGTCATGCTTGAATGCCGCCAGTCAAGCTTTGAGATTTATTACTCCATTTGCTGATCAAGACACACGAGTAGACATGGAAAATAGCAAATAACCAAGACAGACAGACATGATCATTGCTATGAGATAAGAAATATTACTGGCTACCACTATCTATATGCATTTATTAAATTTGAGTACATTGGTAGTGAATACTGAGTATCTTAGACTAAATGTTCTTCTTGGCATTAATATACTATACTTATTCTCATCACACATTAATGTAAGAAATATGAAATGAAGAAAAGATGACACTGTACATGCCAACAACTTTAGGAAATGTATAAATATATGTATACCACTTCTATACATGTTTACTGTAAAACATGATATATAAGATTATGTTATATATTATATACAAATATGTATAATTCTATATAGTATATATACTATATATAGCCAATATTTTATGACTATAAATGTGCATCTACATTAAACTATTTATTGGAAAATTATGATTAAAATAGATTGAATTAAACATTTTCCTGTATAAATTTCCAGATTAGCCAGATTTATAGTAAAGGATACCTATAGCTCAAAAATACCTTGTTAAAAAACAAGAATATACAGCATCACAGCCAAGTCAAGAAAACTGTTAATCATGCCCTGATAACAAATGGATTGTTTTTAACAAAGCTAAAGGGAATTTATGTTATTCTCTAAAAATTTATGGTAGTTGGAGAGGTTACTAAGCAATGTTTATTAGGTAGGGCAAGCTTATCATTACAAATGATAGGTACCCAAATAAGTAATTTCAATATGAGTGCTGACTATTCCTTATTTATATAATAGAATTATACTTATGGTCTACTTCTGAAAGCAGGAGAGTGTGTGTGAGATTAGGATGATCTGAACCATATTGTTCATTTGAAGGCATTTAACAAACGTTGCCATACATTTCATGATAATCAGACACTTCAAGAGCAATGGGTTGGTTCCACATCTTAGCTGTGTAAATAATGCTGCAATAAACATAGTTGTGCTGGTAGCTTTAGTATGGTCTTGTTTGTGATCATTCAGGTAAATGCCCCAAAGTGGAATTGCTAGGTGATAGGGGAGCTCTATGTGGAGTCTTTTGAGGAACCTCCATACTATTTTCCACTGGTTGAACAAGTTTACACTGCCACCAGCAATGCGGTAGGGTTTCTTTCTGGCCACATCCCCTCTAGCATCTGTTGTTATTAGAGTTCTTGATTATAGCCCATTCTAACTGGGGTGAGGTGGAATCTCATGTTGTTTTGATTTGCATTTCTTTTATGGCTAGGGAGGTTGAGCATTTCTTCATGTGTCTATTGGCCATCCTTCTTTCCTCTTCAGAGAAGTTTCTCTTTAAGTCTTTACTCCACTAAGCTCAGATAAGTTGATGTTTGGCGAAATGAACCCCAAGATAAGGACTCAAATGTTTTTTCTTTCTTGCTATTGTTTCTAACATATTTATAAGATGATATCTTTGTTGCTTTGTATGTCCCTCCCCCACGGTATAACCCCTGTTTTTACTGTATTTGATGTTGGTATAACATGTGGAGGGGAAGGGAAAAAACAAATTGTTTAAATAGAGATACAGGTGGACCCATTGCCAACAATGAGATGTACAAGATGTTATATCTAAAAACGAACTTTACAACTTTGGCAGGGGGTGGACAGATGGGAAGGAATGGGAATAGGAAACAAAGGAGGAAGCAACAATGCTTGATAAGAAATGTACTCATTATCTTGTCCATGTAATTGTAACCCCTCTGTATGGTATTTTCACAATTAAAAAAAAAAGAGCAATGGGGAGTTAGCATACAACTATTGTTATATTACTTTGTAAAGTCTAGACAATTTTTTGTTAAGATTCTTTCCAGTGTTATGCTTAGCTAGGAAATGTCTATAGGATTGTGAATAATTCAATCAAGAGAACATGTTATTTTTAATGAGTTTTCCATTTTCAGGGCATTCACATGTGTCAGATTTTGTGAATTTAGTTTGTTACAAAGTTGTGTTTAACAGGATCAAGTTAAGAACACAATTTAACATTTGTGGAATATATAAAAAGTGACACAACTAAGTAGTGTGGAGGTTCTTCAAAAGACTCCACATAGACCTCCCTATGATCCAGCAGTCCCACTTTGGGGCATTTACCCAAATGTTTACAAACAAGACCACACTAAAGCTACCAACACAACTATGTTTATTGCATCACTATTTACTATAGCTAAGATATGGAACCAACCCAGATGCCCCACAGTAGATGAATGGATCGAGAAAATGTAGTATATATATATATACACAATGGAATTCTATGCCTCCATCAGAAAGAATGACATTGCCCCATTTGTTAGGAAATGGAAAGACTTGGAAAAAATTACATTAAGTGAAGCAAGCCAGGCCCAAAGAAACATAGGTCCCATGGTTTCCCTTATTTGCAATATCTAGTATATGTCTGAGTCAAGCAGAAAAGGTCAGATAAGGTGATGCCAGGGAAATGAACCCTAAGATATGTATTCAAATTATTTTTCTTTCCTACGATTGTTTCTAACACATTTATAAGATTATTTCTTTGTTGCTTTGTATGTCCCTCCCCCACAGTACAACCCCTGCTTTCATTGTATTTGATGTTGGTATAATTTGTGGAGGGGAAGGGGAAAAACAAATCGTTTAAATAGGGATACAGGGGACCCATTGCAACAATGAGATGTACAAGTCGTTATGTCGAAAACGAACTTTACAACTTTGGTGAGGGGGAGGGGGAGAGGGAATGTTTGGGTGGGGAGGGCAGGGAGAGGATGGGAAAGGAAGGGAAGGGGAAACAAGGGAGGAGGCTACAATGCTTGATAAGAAATGTACTCATTATCTTGCCCATGTAATTGTAACCCCTCTGTACAGTATTTTCATAATAAAAATTTTTTTATTATTAAAAACAAGAACAGTAAAAAAAAAAGTGACACAACTTGTGAGGCATGTGTGATATACACAGAAATGATAAAAATGATTTTCAGAGAAAAGGTAAATGATAAACAGTTTTTGGCCAACATAAGAACTAACATTTGAGAATGCCAGTTACTTAGGAATATTACAAAATCTGACTGTACATAAACATATGACTAATAATTTGATCTATGTAAGTAACTCAAGGTAACTTTGATAAATAGTTTGGGCTACGTGTGAGCTTCTGACAAATATTCTCTTCATATACATCGTAAGTTTACAATTTGACAGAGAGCTTGATGACATATTATTAAATACTGAAGTTTCACTACTAACTTTAAACATCTCATTGCCATTTCACCTACTTTTAAAAGTTGAGGTTTCTTCTTAGTACTTTTTGATATTGTTGCTTTCCTCCCTTAAGTTTTAATGTTTGTTCGCTGTGACTTTGAATTTATACCAGGCAATTTATCAGCAGTGTGAACAATCCAGAATTTAATGCATTTAAAATCTGCTTACCACAGTTTTAGTTTCCTGAGCTTCATTCTCCCTTTAGCCAACAAAGAATTTATTAAAATATTACTTTTCAGCAAGGTACTGATGGCTCATGCATGTAAGTCTAACTACTTGGGTGGCTGAGAACAGAATTTAAATCCCAGTCTGACCTGGCCAAAAAAGACTGTCCTCATAGAATGAAGCAGGACATATTGACACGTGTCAATGATCCCAATGAAGAGAAAACTGAAGCAACAGATCATGCCTCATGCATGCATGAAGATGAAAAAATGGGACCCTATCCTAAATATAACCAACAGTTAGGTGCCCATAGCTCAGGCCCATAATCTTAGCTACTGAAGAGGGTGATATGTGAGGATCATAATTCTAAACTAACCCTACTAGACCAATAGGAGAGACTCTTATTTACAACTAAGCAGCAAAGTTTCAGAAGTAGACATACATATACACAGACACACACACACACACACACACACACACACACACACACACACACACACACAGAGTAACGAAACTAACCAGCATGCCACCAGTCTACAGACAGGGCTTTGTGGTATCATGGCAACCTCACAATCATTTAACATAGCAAAACAGAAATCTATCCCTTTTTCATACAAACTTAAAAAGGTACCTTTGGACCTTATAACATTTTCCACAAGCTTTTTGTTTTCCAGTGTTTCAAACTCTAGTGATAAATATTCATAACTTTATAGGAATAACCCTCATCTATTTTTTATATTTTCTTTTAAAATCTGTGCACACTTAGGTGACATAATTTAATAATGTATGTTTTTATCACTAAAATGTACTATCAGATTGTTGCTTAATGGCATAGATGTGCCTATTTTCACAAGAAGTATTACCAATATTGCAAGATAATATATTTATTTATGTTTAAGCTCTGGTGTTTGAACTGATTACATGGTGCTTGTTAGGCAGGCTTGTTATCATATGAATCACATAATACATTACTTTTCAGATAGGGTGTTGCAATTTTGCCCAAGGCTGGCCTCAGAACTCCTTGATGGGATTGTAGGCATGCATCACTTCACCCAGCCATCACTTACTGCAATGTTTAAAAGCCATGAGAATTTCTACTTCCTTATTGCTTACTTTCATAATTTTAGCCCCAATAAGTTAGAGGTATTATTTCACTAAATTTCTGACTGCAATAATTATGACCACAAAATATTATATTTTATGCACACATAAGTGTGTATTCATGTATGTATTACATGTGCAGGCATGCATATGAATGCTTTTTTTCATATAAGAATTAGTTTTCTAGATGATGTTTTGTTGCTTTGTATGTCCTTCCCCTATGGTTTAACCCTATTTTCACTGTATTTGATGTTGGTATAATTTATGGAGGGGAAGGGGAAAAAATTGTTTAAATAGGGATACAGGTGGACCCATTGCAACAATGAGATGTACAAGACGTTATGTCGAAAAACAAGCTTTACAACTTTGGCGGGGCAGGGGGGGGGGAGTGGGGACGAGATGGGAAAGGATGGGAAGGGGAAACAAAGGAGGAGGCGACAATGCTTGATAAGAAATGTACTCATTACCTTGCTCATGTAATTGTAACCCCTCTGTATGGTATTTTCACACACACAAAAGAATTAGTATCTGATACCTAAAATATTTAATATTGTAGAAATGTTTGTAGTTACTCATTATTATTGTTATACTTACTATCATTATCATTACTTGGTCCTACAGAGTCAGCTTAGAGGCTAATGAATACTCTGTGTTAAGCAAGCAAAGAAAACATTATTGATGACACTGTTTATGCAAATTCCATTCCTCCAAAATAAATAAATAAATATATAGGTTCACTTATCTAAGTTAGTCTAAAGTCTCCAGAATAGTATTTGTCATCATTTGTCATCATCAGCAATAATTGTCATTATTATGGAAACAGAATGAAGTAATAAACTTTATAGCAATTTATCAAAGCTAAGTTTTTATCATCAAGATAACTTCTTGTTTATTACTCATAACTTTCACAGAAGATTTTCAAGGTAAAACATCTCTGTTCAGCAGCTAGTGGAAGATTAACTGTCCCTTGAGCATAACTGCATTATGCATTAGAGGTGGGAATTGTGATCTCAGTCTCCAGAAACTGACATATTGATTTTCACTCAATTTATCTTTTACTTCTTTATTCAAAGTCTTTTTTCTCTTTCTACTTTTCAATGTCAATAGGGCACATAAATTGTGTAAGTATAGGTCTTAAAAAATGATTTTCTTTCCTTCCTACCTTCTAAAGCAAGTTAGTAGATTGTGTTTTAATGAAGACCATGATTTGCCTAAATGTAGCAATACATTTCAAATGTTAGATGTTCTCTCTACCTTATGCATTGTGAAACAGAGTGAAAACAATTTGTTACCTTTAATTTGTCAATAGTCATAATAGTCATTTGTATTTAATTATTTGTAGTCTAAAGTTCCTGTCTTAGTGCCGGAAATATACATTTCCAAGAATATATTTGGTTTCCTTCAGAGGTTATTTATTGTTGCAGAAATCATGGTTGCAAAACTATATATATATATATATATATATATATATATGTATATACATATATATATATTTAAAATAGCAAGAATTCATCACTCAGCACTCTTATGTGTTCAATCTGAGAATCCCCAATGAGATTTTCTCTTACACTATTTCCCATGTAACTAAAGGCTTTTCTTTTGCAGTAATTATGCAGCTGCCTCATGAATCTGTTTTGCTTTCATATTTGTCTTGCTTTGCTGTGTAACCTCAATTACATGAGTAATAGCATTCAGCCACACAGACTGCTTAATACTCAATCTTAAAACAGATGGGACAAGAAAACTTCATGTAAATTAATATTCTCTGAAGTCTATCTCTGACACACTCACTCTTCTATTGGATAAATATAAATCATTTATTATTATTTTACTTATTTGGTTTAATATCATATAAAATTAATTTGTTACAATGTACAATAGAATTACAATAGGGTTTTTAAACTTTTTCTTTTTTTATAAATATTATACTTCTTAATAGCCATCTCCATTTCTCCCAGATAAATAGTACATATGTCAAATATAAGTGAAAATAAAATCAGTATTTTGTTATTCCATGTATTTGAGATCACTGAGAAAAAAAAATGAGTAAACTTTCTATTGTCAATTCAGTTCTACTAATTAGAAAATGATAATAAAGGAATAAAAATGTGAATAAAATTACTTTCCTCTCTTTTCAATTTATTAAATTTTCATTGTCTAATTGATTGTTATATAGAAAATATATTGACATATAAAAAGTTATCAACCAGTGTATCCTAATTTTTATAACCAGATACCTGTATTTAATTTATATTTTGAATTAAGCAAACATCAATGTACAATACTCTGAATTAACCTAACTATTAGAACCTTTGAGAAAATTATTTAATCTTTTCATTTATATAAGAAGATCCATGTTTCATCATCTCCTGTTTAATCAATCAGATCAAATAAGTTGATGGATTTGAAGCAACATTATTTCTTGAAGCATAATGAACAAGGCATCATATAATAGATAGCAATCCCACAATCGTAGGTCTTAAAAAATGCAGCTTCATCAAAAAAGATAGGCTTTTATGCATTTCTAGTTGGCTGGACTGCAGAAATTTAGACAATCTGAGCAATTCAGAATTCCTCTTTTCTTTCTCTGAAGTGAGTTGGAAAGATTGACTTGGTGTCTTGTGGCAGATGGTAGGTAGCACCATCCCTGACATTTTGGATCATCATTTATTCAAGTTGGCATCCACTGAGTTGTCCTGATCACAAGACTGTCTTAGGCAATACAGATTATTTGATGATATTCCTCCTTTCTCAGTAACACTATAGATATGGCTGCTTAGCCACTAGTATCCTTGTTTTCTAGTGTGTCTGAGAAATATTCTCTATTTCTGTGCAGTATATTTGCCCTAGAAGAGGATTCATACTAGCAATTTTTAAAACTGGGCAAAGGTAAATTGAAAGAGATTATTGTATTTTATTTATTATTATTAGCTTTGTTTTAAAATTTGTGTTGGTATTAGAGCTTGAACTCAAGTCCACGCTGTCACACTTGCCTTTTTTGCTTATGGCTGGCCTTATAGCACTGCCTGGACTGGCTTCAATAGTTAAAATCTCCAATAATCGGCTTTTAATTAATTTTAAAAGAACCTATCTTATAATTGCTTTGAAAAGTTTTTGTATGTAAGAGAAAGCAGCTTCAAAAATGCCTCTGTTGCTATAACAAAAAAACAATTTTCCTAAATGGTATGAAAATTCTGTACTTCTAAGAAATCAAATATATGCAAATATTAGTTTGACAAAATTAAGGTAAAGAATTTCTAGGTAAATCATTTTCAAATAAAAATATATCAAAGAGCTTCTTTGGCACTGAAATATTTCCAACATAAAATATTTAAACACAATCAATTATTGAGTAATAATGATATATGAATAATATTCTAATTTAGCCTAGTAAAATATAAAGATTGTCTGATAGATGAACTCATCACTTAACTAGACCCATTGACTATTTTTAATATTTAAAGTAATATTTATTACATAGTTCTACCATTTTCTTGCATTTTTTATGTATACAGAAGCCCCACTTTGACTTAGAAAAAAATTGCATTTTGTGTTCTTTCTTTGTTTCAACTTGTTCTCTTTTATTTTATTATAGCTATTTTAATAATATTTTTATTATGATTATTTTAATATGGCTTACAAATAGTTAATTGTAGAGAGTCTAAAAGAGAAGTGAGTGATGCTGTGAGGATACTTTTTTCAACTTAATTCAAATAAATTATGTTTTATCTAGGTTGAAATTAATGATAGTAACTTCCTTCGGCTTCTGGTAATTGTCATTGGGCTTTAGGATACTGACCAAGATTAGTTTCAATTAATTCTTCCTCATCTCCTAACCCATCAATTTTTTTTATGATTTAACCACTAGAGGGTAGGGTTGTGTTGCCTAACTAGCCCTGCTCCCCAAAATAAGCAATCGGATTTTAACTAAATATTTAACTTTTCTATAAAGGAATAACTAATTGTATAAAATATCTTGATTACAATAGTAAATACACACACGCGCGCGCGCACACACACACACACACACACACACACACACACACACACACACACACACACCCTCCTCCCCCCACATAAACACAGGAATATAAAAAAGAAATATTAAACAAGCAATGAGCTATGGGATTTCTCTACTTTTTAAAACTCCTCCCTTTTCTCTTTATTGACAAATTTTCAGGGTAGTTATTATGTGCTATGTGTCAGGTATTTTCAATGACAAATATAACTCAGTAACTATTAAGAAACATGTTCTATTTAAGAGCATATGAAGAAGTTAAGAATAAAGTTATATTGGAGATTGAAATTTTAAAATACAAAGTACTGACATAGTGCTAAAACCAGCGATGGGCAGTCAAACAAGGAAATGGTCAATAAAAGCAATATAGAGCTGGATATACAGCTCTATGGTAAAGCGATTGCCTAGCAGCTGCAATGCCCTGGGTTTGATATCCAGTACCAACAAAGAAAAGACAAAAAGTACAGTTAAACATTACTAACAACAACATAAAAAGAATATAGACATGAAAATCAGAGAAAGGAGGAACTAGAGAGCCTATATATATATATATATATATATATATATATATATATATATATATATATATATATATATATATATATCTTCCAAGCTTTGTAAAAGAATGAAAAGCTAAAGACACTGGGTTTGGAGCCTAAAGGATGGATTTAGATGGAAGTGTTATAATTGAGCCAGCTATATGTCTGAAATGCCCTACAATTTTTTTCTTACTGAAATGAGAAGATGGGCAAGTAAAAAAGTTTATAAACAAAAAAAACTACATAAAACATGTTTTTCTTATTACATACTCTACTATTAAATAATCTATTATTTCTTCCTATTTTTAGGATTTAATTTGCTCCATAAAATAAAGAAATTAAAGTAGTCATATAATAAAATGTGTGAGAGATGGAATGAATTAATTGATCTATGTCTGAAATCAACATTTTAGAGTCAAATTACCAGCTCATTTTGTAACAAATCTTTACTGCAAAATTTTTAATCCTGATATTTTCTTTATGTTTCTCTTTTTTAACAAGACAATGAAAGTGTGGGAATATTTTAGCCATCAATCCATGTCTTCAGTTTGCCTTTATCACCAGACAATAACAATCACTTTTAGCCTTGGCTGTGTTACCCTGAGAAGAAGGTTGGAAAGCTGGCTTACTTGAGCAGCTGCCAGTATTTGAACACCTATTTCATAAGTACCTAATGGAATGAACACTTGAAAAAAAATGTTTTCCGTGGTCAAATTAGAGAAACTTGCTTAGAGAAAGCAAGTGAAGGGGAAATTTAAAGGAATCATAATATTAAGACCATTTTTTAAGAAATGAAAAATTCATTCATGTCTCATAATGAAGATTATTATTCATACTACATATATAAAATAACTGAACATATCACATAAAGGTACAGAAAACTAGAATAAAAATTGGATTTGTGGAGGCAACTAGGGGAGAAGACTCAGGAAAATGATACAAACCAAATACTACCACATTAATGAGAAATCTGAGTGGGCATGTGTCTTCCCTTAAGGTTAAATTTACAGAAGTGAATCTAGGAATATTTTCCCTTGTTCATCTTCTACTCATATTAGGAAAGAGGGAATGGGTGCATGTTTTTTTCCTCCAGCAGTATTATTATTCATTCATTCAAATGAATACTGAGCATTTTTATTCTAGTCTTTCTTGCTCAGGACTGTTTATGATCACACATAAATTCTGTCTCCTGCCTGGGAAGGAAACCAACAGGTGGTAGATAAACTGTATTTTTGTTTTTTGTTTTTTTACAAGAAACATGAATAGAAGATGTCAAACCATTGTAGCAAAAGCACATTACAAAGATGAATAATTCTTGCCAGTAAAGATGTCACCTTTGACAAGTAATCTAAGTCCTCAGACCCTTACTTTGCAGTGAAGTAAGTAACTGACTCTACCTCACTGAATAGGAAAATTTTGGTGTTAGGGTTACATTACCTATTATGACAAATAAATGCCCACAATTATTTGACTGAATTAAATCAATAATTTTTCAGCATACCTAACAGCGCAATGTTGACATCCCTGCTCGACAGAGGTGTGAGTGATGGAACAAATATTTGATTACTCAAAAGTCCAAGTTGCTGACAGAGTATTCATCTTAACTGCACTGAGGTCCAGTGGTTGGTTGAGATCAATTATAGAGGATCATTCATGAGCAATATTCAAAGTACTTCTAAATGCTGTCACCATTTCTATGATTCACTTTTAACAAGATAGAAAGCTTCATTATGTTGCTGTACTTTGAGTTCAGAAAGAAAAGAAAACATGATTAGAGATTATGTAATGATTTTTGTAAAATTCCTACCTTCTGGTCCTCAGCTAATCCCTTTATAAATTTAATTAATTAGTCAATTTATTTGTGTGTCTGTGTGTATGTGTGTGCCAATCCTGGGATTTGAACCCAGGGCCTGGGTGCTGGCTCTGAGCTTGTTTACTCAGGGCCAGCCTTCTGCTAAATCATAGCTCCACTTCTGGTTTGCTATGGTTAATTAGAGATATATGTTGCATGGACTTCCCTGCTTAGGATGGCTTAGAACTTCGCTGCTCGGATCTCAGTCTCTGAGTAGGTAGGATTAGGGGTGCCCCTGGGACCTAGGTCCAATCTATTTTCTAAATATAAGATGCTCTTCTAGTGCTCCATGGTGGACAAGAAAGTTCTATCCATCTACTGGTTTCAGTGTTTCTATTTCCAACAGAATTATTTGCATTAGTCCTGGGTAAGTTTCTCCCATGAAATAAAAAGGGAAGTTCCCCAATCTAAGATATAAAATTATCCTCTAAAATATATCGTATGTTGAAAGAAGATAGAGGACATAAAACTATCGTATGTATATATACACATATATATATAAAGCTATTCAATCTTTGCACATGTGTTAAGATTTCTTATCTCAAAAATATATAGACTGCTTAATTAAAGTTGCCTCTGCTCTTTGTAGAAATTAATTTGTATGAGTTTTTCTGTGGTCTTTGACCTCTTGATTTTGAAATTTTTCTTTATCCCTGTCTGTCCATGGCAATATCTGAAATATTAATTATGTAATATTTTATTCTTTGAAATCACCTCAGCTTCTGCAACCCAAAGCAATACAATCCCCTTTCCTGCATTCTCCCCCCCCTCCCCCCCGCCACTACCCCTTTCCCCCCTCTTTGGACTCTGAGAACTGGTTTAAGACTCAAAACATTAGATTTTCAAGCTCTAGATATTTAGGTTTTCTTGTTTATATCATTTTCTTTTATATTAATTTAGGGCTTTTAATAAAAATCAAAGTTGTCTCCACAAAACTCTATTACACTTTTAATCCATTTACTTTAAATGTCATGTAATCTCACTAAAACCATACAAACAGACAAAAAACTGTTCTGTCATCAGAGTTCTCAGTATTGGCTATACTTCTTCGCTCAGGCCTTTCTCTTTCTCAATTCTAGAAGTTGCCTTTAGGAAAGGTACATATACACTTGCTTAACAAGACTAGAGAGGATAGGCATGATTTCTTCCCATATTCACTAGAACTCAGCTATGTAGACACATTCACAGAAATAGAGAAGGAGAGCTTGACAATCTCTGTGATCAGAAATAAAAGAGAATAGCTTTGATTAGCATTTATTACTCAATTCAATAAACACTTGGAAAGCTAAAATATTTTTCATACTTGGAAGGACATATGAGACACATAGTTTAATTCATATTTCAAATTATTTTTCTACTTTGTTATATATATGGCCAAAGTTAGTCTCTAGCTTTCTTTTTTATGTCCAGGTCTCCCTATAATCATTAGATTTATTGATATTTTATTTTCTCATCTTTTACCCTGTATATCTATTAAAAGTACCATGGCCTTACTTTGTCTTTGTAAATTACCTTTTACTTTGTAAGTTTTCTTTCTTTGGGGTGGTCATGCAATTTACATAACTTTCAATCCTGTTCAATAGTAATGACTGCAAAGAATGTAGTTTACTCTGATTTTCCTCTGCACTCTAGAGAAAGTGCTGCATAGTGTTTGCTGTGTTATCTGGGCAGACTCTACAAATAAATGAAGACTTAGTATGGTAAAAGAGATCATATTAACCAAAAATGTACTCTATGTATCACTATATAAGCATTAGTAGTAGTAGTAGTAATAGTATTTTGCTGGTACTGGGGGTTGAACTCTGGGCCTGGGCACTATCCCTGTGCCTTTGTGTGCTCAAGGCTACTACACTACCACTTGAGCCACAGTGCCACTTCTGGATATTTGTGAGTAGTTTGTTAGAGATAAGAGTCTCACAGACTTTCCTGTCCAGGCTGACTTTGAACCTTGATCAACAGATCTCAGTCTCCTGAGTAGCCAGAATTGTAGGTATGAGCCACGAACAACCTGGCTTATACATCAGCATTTTCTCTTATATCTGCCATTCTCAACATTATAGTTTACAAATTTGGTAGCTTCCACTACGAAATGATTCTCTCCCTCTGTCTATCACCCTCGCCCCAACCCCCTTGTGTTTCCTGTGATGCTTTATTTTACTTATTTATTTTTGTTCGTTTTATCATACTGGAATTTATAATGCAGTTTGCTAGGAAAGTACTTTACTGGTCAGCCATGCCTCAAGCCCCTATTTTATTAATCTTTCATTTTACCTATTAAAAGAATTCTTAATAGGTTTTCCTTCTTGCAGCATATAGACTTTGTATTTTGTCCCTCATATTGCCATCAGCACCTTTGTAACCCATTGTTGTCAGTCTTTAGATTCTCCAGTTATGGTTTCTCTGCTTTTCTAAGATGCTAATGTGCTTCATCCTTCCTCTGGCAATTTTTAATTCTTTTTTATTGTAAAAATACTGTATAGAGAGGTTACAGTTACATGAGAAAGGTAATGAGTACATTTCCTATCAAGCATTATTACCTCCTCCTTTGTTTATTTTCCCCTACCATGCCTTGCCTCCCACCTTCCTCCCCGTACCCCCCCCCCAGTTGTAAAGTTTGTTTTTTAACATAGTGGCTTGTACATCTCATTGTTGCAATGGGTAAACTTGTATCCCTATTTAAGCATTTTGTTTTTTTCCCTGCCCTCCCCTCCCGAAATTAGAGAAGTGTATATACAAGATGCAGGGCACCAACATCAAGTACAGTGAAAAAAGGAGTTATACCGTGGGGGAGGAACATACAAAGAAAGAAAAAATCACCTTACTCCAGTTAGAATGGCTATAATCAAGAATTCTAATAACAACAGATGCTGGAGGGGATGTGGGCAGAAGGGAACTCTATTGCATTGTTGGTAAGAATGTAAACTTGTTCAACCACTTTGGAAAGCAGTATGGAGGTTCCTCAAAAGACTCCACATAGAGCTTCCCTATGACCCAGCAATCCCACTTTTGGGCATTTACCCAAATGATCACAAACAAGACCATATTAAAGCTACCAGCACAACTATGTTTATTGCAGCATTACTTACCATAGCTAAGATATGGAACCAATCCAGATGCCCCTCAGTAGATGAATGGATCAAGAAAATGTAGCGCATATATACATATACATATATATTTGTATGTATATACATATATGTATATATGTATATATACACCTCCATCAGAAAGAATGACATAGCCCCATTTGTTAGGAAATGGAAAGACTTGGAAAAAAAATTATATTAAGTGAAGTAAGCCAGGCCCAAAGAAACATAGGTCCCATGGTTTCCCTTACTTGCAATAACTAGTATATGTCTAGGACAAGCAGAAAAGTTCAAAGGTTATATACACATGACCAGATAAGATGATGTTAATTAAAATGGATAGGGACAGAAGTGTTTTATTCTTTCTTGCTATTGTTTCTAACATATTTATAATGTACCCTCTGATTATTTAAAAAACATCTCTTCCCTAGTTAGCATTTTCCCAAGCCTTCCAGATCCTAATTTCATAGTAAATAAACTTTCTGTGTATAAACCTATATACACAGGGCTGTCCTCCAAACTACCATCCTCATGATCTTCTCCCAAGTAGAACTGTTCTTCCTGGTGCTATAATTGATATCTAGCACTCTACTGAAGCTCTTTTCCTTGAAGATAAATTTTGAACAGAAGTCTTATGTTCACACACTCCTTGTGGCACTACATATATTGCTTTACTACATAGACATTTCTGACTCTGAATTAAATCACCCATTGCTACCAACTGTAAATGGTTAGTATATTCTATACTCTGCCCTCTTCTGGATCATGTAATATCATATAGATTATTGTATGCCATGTTCTTCAGATGCATTGTTTAACCATTTATGGTCCCCTTCAGTCCCATATTGTTTATTCTCTTCAGCTATTTTATCACCAGAACTATGGTTTGAATGCAGGGCCTCAATATCACTCAGCTTGCTTCTTGTTCATCATTTTGGCGATCATGTCTTGCGGATGTTTTGCCTATGCTGGCTGATTTCAGCTTCCTAAAAGACAATGACTTTCTCTTTATGCTTTGAATCATGCCTGCAAAAGCACGCTCACATGTCTCTTTTTGAATAATGGTTGAAATGGGATTTTATGAAGTTTTAATTGGGCTGTCCTTAAAACTACCATCCTCATGATCTTCTCCCAAGTAGATAGGATTACATTGTGATCCACTGGCATCCACCTATTTCTTTAAACCTTTTTTTTATATTTTGCACAGCAAGATCCCAGTTAACTGCCCTCAATTGTTGGTATGAAAATGGCAAATAGAAATTTCTTATCCAAAGATCTGAACATGTTTAGATTTCATTAAATGTTAATTGCTGTGGATAGATTTATTTTAATCATATAAATGCAAACATGGAAGTGTATATGTATTTGTAACATATTTCAAATATGGTTACTGTTCAGGTATTTACTGCCTCTACAATCTTGCTTGATAGCCCAATATACCTAAATACCCTTCTCTAGTAATAAGAAAGTTGAGCTCAAATTAGGCTTTGGTGCCTCTTGCCTGACCACTTGTACTGCTGTCACACTAGCCTGTCCTACAAAATCTACCCTGAGTACTGTTTCCATTTCTTGCTCCTGCTTCACCTGCTCTCTGTTTGTATTCTTTTCACTTTATCTGATAACTTGACACAAATGCATCCTAATAAAATATCACCTGAATCACTGGCTTTTTTTTTTGAGGTTTCCTTAGATCACATGAAAACCTATTGATCCTCTGTGCCTAAACAGTCAATTTTTCCTCATATTAAATTACACTATTTTTAAAGTGGTTGAACAAACTCAACTTTTACTCCTTTGTGTTTTTTGTTATGCCTTTATGAGAGAGTTTCCAGTTATGTAGACCAGGCCATATATTTCTTCTCTATTTTCAAATTGATACACAATAAGATTAGATGTGAAAAGCAATTTTTAAATTGTTTAGAAAACCATTGTTTAATGGAGAGCTTGTGATTGATTGCATATGCTATTTTTGCCGTGGTATCTCATTGAATTTAAAATGTACTCTTAAACTCAAATTAAGTAGGCAGACAATCATTCTAGAGTAATAAGGCACATATTCCCAGAATAGGATATTATAATTACAAGTTGGCAAAGATTTCCAATTAAATCTGAGAGACTGAAAGCAATAGCCCATCCTATCTGATATGCCATTTCCAGAGAAATCAGCAATATCCTTAGCTATCTCCTGTTATCTGATGGTACAAAATGATATTTAATTTAAAAATTGGGTTTAGTATTTTAGAGCTTTCATTTAAGAATTTTATCTTATTCTTCCTTTCAAAACCTTTGGACCTCTTAGATCTGAAAGATCTCAGGAGCTTTGGGAGAAAATCTTTGCAGAAGGAAGTCACAGAATACTGAAGGGTAGCTGAAAGAGTTCCTTATAAGCACTGAGAACTCATCTTAAGTTCTATTTCATTCCCTATTTTGAGCAACAAGGACAATCTATAACTGGATTCACAATCAAGGTATTCTGAACACCAAGGCAACGGCACTTTAGTTGTTTGAAAATCCCTAGTAGGATAGATATATTTAGGAGATCACAGTGAAGTATGAAATTTCTTTTTATTCCCCAAATATCTCTGGGGATCATATAATTGTATTGTTAGAAATTCTATATTTTGACTTTTCTTAACTTTGATAGAGTTCCAAGATCTTTTTTAACTCTTTGAGATGTGTTGCCTTTTACAATAGCTTATAGCTATGTTAGAATTTGTAGAACTTTCATATTCAACCTTGTGAAAATGCAGTTTATAATAGTCATATTCTATTGAAGCTTGGCACAGATTCAAATGTGGTGCATTACTTAAACATAAAAATACTTCCACTAATAAGTGTTTCACCTGCAAGGTGACCTTAGAAACACAGTTATATCTTGGATTTTATTTGATAATTTTTATTCATAATATTCTATCCAATTAAGGTCAAGGAGCTGATGAAGAAGAGAACTTGCCAAAGTCTTTCAGGGCACTGATTCAAATCCCAGAACATTAAGTATTATAGATTAAAAGAAACCCTTTCTGATTAGGAGACCGTACATTTTGAATTTCAGTAAATACAATTAAAGCTCTCTAAGTGTGTGTTCAATACATATTGGCAATATAAAAATATCTGTATGATTGTTTTATTTATAATATTTATGTTAGGTTTTTAAAAAGAGGTAGCCAAATAAGAACAGTATTCAGGTAAGGGGTGGGTTTATTCATCATTCAGGCTGGCACCATGCCATCTTGGTCCTCCACGCAGTGGGGAAAGGCCTGGTAAAGAGAGCTGGAGATCTGGGAAAGAGAGAGAAAAGAGCTAGAAAAGAGAGCTGGGAAAGAGAAGAGAGCTGAAAAAGAGAGAGCTGGGAAAGAGCTAGAAAAGAGCTATAATAGAGAGCTGGGAAAGAGATAGCTGGGAAAGAGAGAGAGAGCTGGAAAAGAGAGAGCTGAGAAAGAGATAGCTAGGAAAGGGATAGCTGGGAAAGAGAGCGTCTGGACCTGGGTGAGGCCTTATCTAGGGTATGGGCAGAGAAAGGTGTGGCCACATCAAATTCAGAAGTGGCCTCTTCCAGGTGTGCCAGTTGCCTAGGTAACGCAAGTACTGGGTGGAGACTTTGCTGCCAGGAGGGTGGGGTCTGCCTGCCATCCAAATTAGTTTTTGATTGGGTGTACAAAGCTTATGTTTGTTTTATTTTTTCATATTCCTTTTTACTCTCCCTCTCTTTCTCACTGTCCTATCAACTATCATCACATCCAAGTTTTTGTTCTTATTGACTTAAAAAAATTCATTTTTTATTAAGAAACGTTTCTTTATTTTTAAAGAAAATGGTCAGGATATAGCTGTCATAAGGAATCATTCAAGCATTATTTCATAACTGTAAAAGATAAATATATAACTTGTTTAATTTCATTTTTCAGGTTCTGATCAATATTTTATCAGTATTGTTCACTGAATCCTCCAAACAAGTGTCATTATTTCTGTTATTTTGGCTCAAAACGTCTAACTCTATATCATACTAGCCTGTTGCTAACAATAATTTTCACATTTTATTTTCTGCTTCGTTATATTCTATGTTTCAGTCAACTGGAAATAATCTTTGTGACACAAACATTCTGTGTAATTTCATCTTGCTATGTCTGTTCTTGGGTCTTTCTCTTAGCCTTGAATGTTTTTCAGCACATTTCTCATATATGAAAATCCTTGTCAGTTTTCAAGGCAAATTCAAAGTTATGTCTCCTATGCAATCTTCCCTGATAATCAAGATTAAAATAGATGGCCTACCTTGTCAAAGCACAAAAAGTTACAATACAAGCAGATGGAACATAGTGATTGCTGGTTTACTTCACTGACACTCTTAGCAGAAGTCTGATTCCATCCAACAATCAATAAGAAGTACAAGGTAACTAAAAGTATTTGAGTTGAAAAAAAGCTATCAAGCTTTCAGATCAGGCTCTAGCATTAAAAACTGGCTTATGAAGACAATAAGTTGGGAGGGACATTGAAAGGATATATTTTCCTCTGTATTTATGTTGTGGAATTCTTCACCAAGATTAAGGAATTAACATGTATTAGCAATGATTCATTCAATGTTTATTCATTTGAAATCTATTATGATGAAAATTAAAATGTTTTGTTATGCCTAACCTACTAGCTTATTCTAATTGTGGCATTTTGAGTGTTTTGGAGAGGAAAGATTTACTGTAAAAGTAATAGCAATGGGAGGAGGAGATAAACAATTTGGAGCTCTGAGTGAGAACTTGAAAGTTTTAAGTCTTGTTGAAGAAATCTGTGCAGACATGATTCTAATATGAGATAGCAAAGCTGTTGCAGGGAGTAAGACTAAGTAACTCATGACCAAAGGACAAAGCTGAAATAAAAAGATACAACAAGATGACAATCTTGCATTAAGAAATTATAACTGTGGATATTGGATTTTGGATAAGTTCATTTGATAAGTAATTAAATGCCAGCTCTTGATTTAAACATTTTAATATCCTTTCATAAGTTCATTGTGGAGATGGGAGGGAAGAGATGGTAGGGGGAAAACAAAGGAGGAAGCAATAATACTTGATAAGAAATGTACTCATTACCTTGCTCATGTAATTGTAACCCCTTTGTACAGAATTTTCACAATAAAAAACTTATTTAAAAAAAGAAATAAATTTTGGTCATTTCGCAATGTTGCTGCAATCATTTTTAGCATGCTGCTGGAACATAGCAGCATTCAAAATACTCGGGTCAGGGGACTGTATTTTTATTCTGGGTTGCTTGTGTAACCCTTGATCATGATCATTAGCTAATGTTCTCAGATAACCTGAATACCTAGAAATATGCTATTTTGCATAAACAAGGAAATGGACTGTCAATTTTTTTCTTTAATAAACTCAAATCAGTCAATCAAATGCATTTTAAAGGAGCAGATTTGTCGAATGTTAATTTCTTTGCACAACTACTTAAGTATGAAAATATAATATAAAATGAACTATTTGTGTTGAGTAAAAAAGAAATAAAGAGAGAAAAAAGAGATTAGGATGTATCTCAGTGTAGACTGCTTATGTAGTATGCATGAGATCCTACATTTGATCTCAGTCACCCACACACACCAATTAAAGACACATCAGTCCTGTGTGGGGATGCATGCCTAAAATCCTATCACTTATTTGGGCCAGAGAGGAGCATGGTATATTTGAGGTTATGTTTGGTTGCATGGTGAATGCTTGCTTCCTAAAAGATAAATTCCATTTACTTAACTGCAAGTATTTCTTTCAATATATCATTCTGGTTCATGTTATGCCTTCCTGATGTGGAATTTTCCCTTGTTTAAAACAAAGAATTAGTCTGTCCATTGAATCAACTATTTTTTAATAAACAAATTATGGAAAAAACCAAATATTGAAAGTCAAATATATCAATTACTGCTTTAGTCCCTAAAGAGAATTTTGTAAGAACCAGTAATCAACATTTCAAAATGACTCTACTGGAATGGAGTACTACTCTACTCTTAGTACTAGAAATACTCTATTCTATAGTACTAGAAGTACTAGATTTAAATATAAATTTACTTTTTGTTCTCAAGATTTATTTTCAGTTTTAAATGTTCTTCATTGTTATTACCATCAATTAGGTGTAAAAAGATACTTCATTTCAATATGACCAAGCACACATTACAATTTAGCTTGATCAGACTTGCCTTCTTCAATACTCTTCACTGTCCCTATTTCCCTTTCCCAGGTCAATTTCAATAAGCTTCACTGTTTCATTTTCACACACATATCTAAAATATTTGGACCATCTTTGATTAGCACATTCCAAATTAGATTGCTGGTTCTTCACTGTAACGGTGATTATTCTCTGTGTCAAATGGAGTGAGTTCATCATAAACAGTACTAGAAAAATCAGATAAAATATCCTTAAATCTCTGACATTATGATCTTAAATATTTGTGGTAAAAAAGTACACTCAGTGCTTATTATTCTACAACATGGGATAAAGTAAAATACAAAATGAGATTTGTAAAAGTAAAAGTCTCAAATATTTAACATTAGTTTTTTCCTCAAATTAATTTTTTAACTGTAAATCATAAAAACAGTGGGGCAAAGGGTGAACCAATTCAACGGTGATACACAGAAGACACTATGTTGGAAATAAACTTTACAAGTTGCAGGGGAAAGTGATTTGGGAGGGGGAATTGTGGTAGAAAATGAGGGAATAAGTAACATTGTTCAATAAGAAATGTACTCATTAGCTGACTTATGTAACTATAACGACTCTGTATATCACCTTTACAATACAAATGAAATTTTAATTTAAAAAATAGATATATTTTATATTTCTCAGAAAATATGGATCTGGATCATACATTTTTGAATTAAAAATTAAATTGCAATAAAATACACATAAGTCTTAGTATTAAAATACCCACCTCTATATGATATAACCATCAGTACAACCTATATCCAAAAGTCCTCATGCTTTTCAACCCTCAACCCATGTAACTACCATTGGATTTGGGGTACTGGTGACACTGGCTATTCTAGGTACTTCTAATAAATGGTATCATACAGTATTTCTCTTTTGTGATGGGATTATTTCATTTGCATAACAGCCACCTTGTTACTCTAATTTGTATAATATATACAAAGTTCTCACTTATGCAAGTTTTACTGAAGGACCATGTGATATTTCAATACATGTATACAGCCTGTAATGAACAGATATAGCCAGGTTAAACACATTCACCCTTTCATTTATCGTTGGATGCATGTTCAAATTTTACAACTTAACTATCATTGTCATTTTGCTATGAACAGTCATGGCTTGCTTTTATTATAGTCTTTGAAGCACAAAGCACACTATATTTTTAAAGAATTGAAGGAGGATAAACCTTAAAGACTCTGTGCTCCTCAGGACCATACAGCTCACATAGAAATAATTTATTGTTTTGGAAACTAGTTCCTTCGATTGTAATTTTGACTGTTAAGCAAAGCTATAAAATTGGAACAATGAAAATGATTGAAGCAATATATTATTTTAAAAACAATTCTTTTTATTTAAATACCCCATAGACATAATAATTTTATGCCTAATTATCATCCAGTCTACCTTTTAGATACAACAACATTTATATAAACCATTCTTTCTGACTTGGTCTTTAACCTCATTCTGGAACTACAACTGCTGTATCATAAATCTTGATTATCTCGGCTACAATAGGTGAGCTCTAAGCACAAAGAATAAAACATAATTGATCTAGATAACTGGTCTGGTCTACAGGAGAGTTTATGACATGGCAAACTAAATTCTTGTAACTAGGTCAAGGTGAAGGACATACTTTCTAAAATTGTAAGCAAAATCAGCCACATTTTTGTCTTTAATATTATTAATTTAATAATTCTGATATCTTAGAGAGGCAATGTGAATTTTTCCTCTGTATTATATTACAAATAAATGTTAAACCTATAGAGTTATATTTTCTCTAGCCTTTTTATTCCTGTCTTTTTACTCCTTGGATAGCAAGGAGTAAAATCTCAATACAATTAAGATTAACAATAAAATACCTATTTCACTTCAAATACTGCATCTACAGTGCTATCCTCAATGCCAATTTACAACCTTTGTTTAGGGAATGTAATCCTTTTGCTAGATATAAAAGGGTATATTTTGGTTCACAAACTATGTGTAGTTAAACAGTGGGCAGCTCTGATTTAAAAACCCTTACAAAGCCAGGCACCAGTGGCTGACACCTGTAATCTCAGCTACTCAGGAGGCTGAGATCTGAGGATCTTGGTTCAAAGCCAGCCTGGGCAAAAAAGTCCATGAGACTCTATTGGTAGAGCTCTAGCCTTGAGCAGGGACAATGCCCAGGCCCAGAGTTCTAACCCCACAACTGGCAAAGAAAAACAAATAAACAGAAACAAACAAAATACAATGCTTGCAAATTGGGGAAATGTTTTAATGAGTGCATGGTAAAGTTTTAGAATCTCTTCGACCATGACACTGATAATTACACATGCATAGAAGGCTGCTGTGGGTATTCAATGGACAAATAGGTTTGAGGGTTAACAGTTGATTATCATATTGTTGCCACAAGCTGTCAACTGGCTGTTATAATAACCCACTATGTTGTTATATGTATGTACACAGCACTTAATGGTGCAAAGAAATTTGAAGATGTAATCCACACTGAAAAAAGAGCAAATAATATCCTGGCTGAATAGAAATACATATGCATTTGTGATGTTTTAGTGTGTAATTGTTTCGAGAATGTTGTATAATTTAAAGCCCCAAATTAAATGAAAAATGTTGGACAAAAAATAAGATGGAGAAGTATTTTTAGAAGTTGGAATTCTCCCACCACTTAGATTTACAAGCTTTTAGTGTGTGTGCTGGTACTGATGCTTGAACTTTGAGCCTGAATCGTTGTCTCAGGACTATTTTTTTGCTCATGGTCAGAGTTCCATCGCTTGAGCCACAGGGCAACTTTTGGCTTTTTCATGGTTAAGTAGAGATAGATTTTCCTGCCCAGGCTGGCTTCAAATTGAAATTCTAAGATCTCAGCCTCTTGAGTAGCTAGTGTTACAGCCATGACTCACCAGCTCCAAGACTCAATTTCCAATTTTTAAAGTTAGAAAGAATAAAATAATGTCACTTGCAGGGATATACATGGAACTAGAACAAATCATGTTATATGAGGTAATCCAAGTTCAGGAAGAAAGAATGGCACATATTCTCTCCGATATGTGGAAATTAGATCTAAAATGCACTGGGATAGGATATATTTTACAGGATTCTAGATCCTCACCCAGAGTGAGTCCAAAAGAAGATAGACTTAGGAAAGGAATACAAAGATGCATTGCTTAAATAGCTCCTCATATCTATATAAAATATACATACTATAACAAACACTAAAATATGGAAACAAGAGACTTTTTGTTTTGTTTTCAGTTTTTGATGATTCCATCTTCTTTGTCTTATGTATAATCAAGAGTACATTATCGGAAGGGTTGAGAGAGGGCACAAAACTGGAGGGGAAAAGGGTGAAAAGTACAGCTGTGGACCTTACTGGACACTGATGAAAGTGAACTATACAACTGGTGATGAGAAGCCCGGCCTGGCCAAAGTGCAACCATATTGGATATTAAGGCCATTTTGTAAAAAGGCTTTAACCAACACAGGAGCTCAGGTTCCTGGAAAAACTGCATGATGGAAACTGCTCTGCCCCATAATTTCCTAGCCACAGTCAATCAGTACCTAAAGATCCAGATGTTTCTTTCATTTTTTGTCGGTGGTGGGGCTAGACTTGGGCGCTGTCCCTGCGCTCATCAGCTCAAGGCGAGCGCTCTACCACTTGAGCCACAGCGCTACTTCTGGTTTTCTAGTGGTTTATTGGAGATAAGAATCTCAGACTTTTCTGCCCGGGCTGGCTTTGAACTGGGATCCTCAGATCTCAGCTTCCCGAGTTGCTCAGATTACAGGCATGAGCGTCCGGCTCATGTGTTTCTTAAGATAGCATAGTTGACATATATTGCTACTTAGCTGCTTAGCCCAGGCACTTTAGCCAATAAGATTGTTACATGACTTACTTACTAAATGTGAACCAATCATGTAACCACCCCCTACCCTTGCTGTAACCACAATAAAAACCCTGATCAAGTGGAAGTTGGGGCTCTCAGCTGTGACCCACTGCATCAGTGACTGTGAGTCCAGGCTCCAGCTTGCAATAAACTATGCCTGTGCTTGCATCTGAATAGGCTCCTTGATGGTCTTTGAGGATCCTTGTCTGGGCATAACAGTGGGTGGACACAGGAGTGAGGGACTGGGAGAGAGTGAGGGAACCAGAGACACGGTGGGAAAGGAAATGCACTTATTACCTCACTCATGTAATTGTAATCCCACTGTACATTAGCTCTATAATAACAAAATAAAACATCCGCCCGATTAATAAGTGAGCAAAAGATTTAAAGAGATACTTCTCTGAAGAGGAAATAAGAATGGCCAATAAACACATGAAGAAATGCTCAGCTTCTCTAGCCATAAAATAAATGGAAATCAAAACAAGTTTGAGATTCCACCTCACCCCAGTTAGAATGGCTATAATCAAGAACTCTAATAACAACAGATACTGACGGGAATGTGGCCAAAAGGGAACCCTACTGCATTGTTGGTGGGAATGTAAACTTGTGCAACCACTTTACATATATAGATACATATATATACACACACATACATATATATGTATATATGTACTATACACACACACACACACAATGATATTCTATGCCTCCTTCAGAAAGAATGGCATTGCCTCATTTGTTAGGAAATGGAAAGACTTGGAAAAAATTATATTCAATGAAGTAAGCCAGGCCCAAAGAAACATAGGTCCCATGGTTTTCCTTATTTGCAATATCTAGTATATGTCTAGGACAAGCAGAAGAGCTCTAAAGCTATGTACATATGACCATATAACCCCAAGATAGAAACACAAGAGATTTTTATCTTTCTTGTTGTTCTTTTAAATGTACTTATAATGTACTATGTGATTGTTGTTGTTTCTTTGTATGTTCTTCCCTCATGGTATAACCCCTGTTGTCACTGTATTTGATTCTGGTGTCCTGCATCTTGTATATTCATTTTTCTAATTTGGGGAGGGTAAGGGAATTAATAAAATGCTGAAATAAGGATACAGGATGACCCATTGTAACAATAAGATGCACAAGATACTATGTTGAAAATGAACTTTAAGCCTTTGGGGATGGGGGGAGTTGGGGAGGTGGGGAGGAAAGGGATGGTAGGGGAAAAACAAAGGAGGGTGTAATGATGCTTGGTAGGAAATGGACTCATTACCTTGCTCATGTAACTGTAACCCCTCTGTACAGTATCTTTACAATAAAAAATATTTAAAAATATTTTCTTTATTATATAATTTTTGTCCCAGTACTTGACTATTTACTAACTTTATGTGAGTGTCACCTGAATGCCTAATTCCTACAAGAATCAAATCATCTGAATTTTGTTAATTATCTGCAAAATCAGTTGCATTTTAAAATACCTAGATGGGAAAGGAAGATATTCATTTTAGCTGAGTCTGTAATTATAACTGAGCCATTTTCCATTGATGGGGAATATTACTGACAATTTTCCAATTTGCCAGATTTTCAAATATATCATATGAATAATTGAATAATGACAATGAGCCAAATCTGAGGTAGTTAATTTTAGCTGGGTGAATCCAGTACCATCTGGACTTCTGGCTTTACTAACTTTTAATTGACCTAGTTCTTTCAGAAGAGTGCTAATTCCCAATTTGTGAAATGGTTACTCAAATTCAAGCCAGAAAAAGTAGGGCTACTTAATAGAAATCTTACTTGGACTTCATTCAAAATCAAATGAATAAAATATAAAACTAATGTTCAATACTGAAAGATCTTTTTTTCAGTATCAACCTAAATATTATGCAATAATGAAGAGTTTTGAATCTTAATTTATTTCTTTTTTACTTTTTTACTATGTGTGGAATCCAAATTCTTTATTACCTGTTTGTAGGCGTCAGATCCATTATGTTTATGATAAGCCTGTTTCTTTATAATAAGCATGGTTACATTAAGCTTACAGCCACCCCATTCTAATCTGGGTGATTTCTTTACTGTCAAACTTACTGGTAAAAATTATAATTAAAGAGTTATATAATTTAACTTATGTTTAGATATAGAGCAAAATATTAATGTTGCTCTCAACTTTAATTTTAATTACTCGTTGGAGATCATCTTGGCATGATCTTCCTATTAAATTTTTTAAAAGTTAATTTCCATCTGCTGCTATATACTGAAACCTGGTAACTTAAAATATGTTATCTAATTATAAGAGTTATCTCTATCCCCACTACATGTGTAAAATAATGCCTTTGGGATACTCCCTTCACAATTTCATGAAGATATGTCAATTCATTTTAGATGCTAAATTTAAAATTAATATCTGGTTGCTTCCTTAAAGATAAAGATAAAAGTCAACACATAAAAATTAGTTTAATGACCTTCATTAGTTATGTTTCCTAATAAGCACTTGCAACAAGCTTCAACAGAGACGACCTGAATTAATGTTTTCTGTATTCTTAAAAATTACTTGGATCAAATAAAATTATCTACCTACTGCAATGTATATTTTAGGAGTTTGACACCAATCTCTCATGCCTGTAATCTTAGGTACTTAGATGGCTGAGATCTGAGGATCTCAGTTTGTAGCCAGTTTGGGAATGCCCATAAGACTCAATTAAAATTAATCACTAAATGACCTGACTCAAGTGGTACAACACTAACATAGAGCAAGAAATAACTCAGGAAACTCTCAGAGCTCTGAGTTCAAGCCGTAGGACTGAACCAAACAAAAAAATTATCATTTACTCTAAGGATATTGTTCAAAAGTAGAATACCTACTAGCCACTAATGGACTTCAAACACCAGAACTGCCAATATAGATGATAGATAGATAGATAGATAGATAGATAGATAGATAGATAGATAGATAGATAGATTGATAGATAGATAGATAGATAGATAGATAGATAGATAGATAGATAGAAGAATATTATTATTCTGTGAATTTACCTATTTTCTACATTTATGGCCTGAGCAACTACCTCATCTAATGTATAAAAGTACAGGAATATATAAAATGTGATAATAAATGCAGTGACATTACAAATATTAAAAAGAGATGTATAGGAAGCTAAGTAAGGTCAAGCAATAGACTAAAAAATGAATAGTTATGTGTGTCTGTAGGGTACTGAGTGTTCTTAAGTGAGAGTTATATAAATAAAAAAAACTATAGTTTGAGTTTGCATTGTGGCTGAGGTTTCCTTTACTTTTGTGGTTGTAATTGTTATTTGGTTTGCTTATTTTTCTGTCAAAGACACTATTCTATCATATTGCTTTTTTATATTTTAAGATATATTTGACAGCTGTTCTAAATTTTCATTATTGACAAAATATGTTTTAATATTCTAAAAATATGCAACACCAAATAAACTTTAATATAAAACTACACTCACTTGGGTGATAAAATGTTCATGTGGGTTCATCATTTGTAAGAATACTATGACCTTGTGTGGCAGTTGGAGGTGCATGAGCTAGGACTACAATTTTCTCTCAAAGGTTGGTTTTGAAGCCAAACTGCAGTGTCAAATTATTCAATTAAAGACAACAAAAATCAACAAAATTAGAGCTGTGTGCCTGGGTCTCACAAAACCACCAGAGAGCTGGAAGCAAAGCTGTGGCCCAAGTGGTAGCATACAAAGCTTAAGTTAAAACACCCATAGATAGTGCCCAGACCCTGATTAAAAGCCTCAAGAGTGGTGTTCGCACATCCACCCCCACCTCACAAAGTAAATAAATAAATAACACTGACAATACTCTGCTGTTTATATATAGATGTTACTCAGACACTTTCAGCATTTACTACAGATACAAATCTATAGAAAAAAATCTCTCTCTTTCTATGTACAACCATAATGCATAAGTATCATGCATAAGTATATAATGCATAATTATACATATAATGCATAAGTATATAGCTAGATAAATAAATACATCTATATAATTATAAATGTTATTGGAAAATACTTGGGCTGGCATTACAAAACTGAATGTCATGACTTAAATGTTTTTGTACAGTCATGTGGTATTTGAAATTATTCTTACAAAACATTGCCCTTGACATAATTTGCCTCTGAAATCATAGGATTGTTATAATTTCTATTTATACTTTCTATGTAGTTACAAATAGATAGATTTTCTACCTGCTTTCCTCCTGACCACCAACTTTTATATTTTTATATATTTAAAAACACTTGAAGACATTTTCAATTATACATTTACACACATATATACATGCATACATATGTACATGTAGCTAGCTAGTGTGTATTTGTAAAATAGAATGAATAAATGAATGTAGCAAATAACCATTCTTCTCCAGACACACACAGACATAAACAAATTAAAAATTATTTCCTAACTCCTTCCACACTAAAAATCTGAGAGGAAACCTAAACTTTCATCTTGTCCTGGCTAAACTAAGAGATGCAGCTCACAGTTTGGGTGGTGCCAGGAAAATGGAGATCTAAGTATGATCTGACTGAAAGATCTGAGTAAGAATGCTAGATTTCTACATGTGATATTGTGATCATAATCCCTTCACACACATAGTTTATGTGGAGAACACTGGTAAAGTTTCAGTTTTCCATATTACCCAGTAGTAACTAGCAACCTCTATGCAGTAGCATCATTGGAGAATAGGTGCATAATAAATCTTTTACCACTAGCTAGTGGAAATCAAATAAATACGCTAGGGTATCCAGAAAGCCCAAGTGAAGATGAAACTACCACTATAAAAACGTCAAAAAGTAGTATAGTGCCAGTCAAATCCTTGTTCAGAAGTGGAATTCCACCCTTCAGAATCTCCTTCCTCTGTTGGTGTCCACAGAGGGGGTGGGAAAGTGTCACCTAGCTGCACAGACACAGTGCAGTGATTTGTGCCCCTTCTAATTTCTGAGTAGAGGAGGTACATAATTTAAATAAGAACCATTTTTAGTTACTTAGTTTCCAAATTTTTTAAGGAGATCTAAACCAGCTTGTGAAAACAAGAATGATAATAATAATATTAAATCAGAATGAGAAAGAAAAAACAATGACAGAATAAAATTTCGTAACTATAAGAGATATTGTAACTATCCAGCAAAGATCTAAAACAGATAACATGATATATTAAATTTTGCATTCATGACCATTTGTCGCTAAATGGAAAAATGTGGAGCTTAGCAAGTCAAGGGAAAGTCTCATCAAAATAAATAATAAATAGATAATAATAAGTAGATAGATAATAAGAAATAAATAAATAGAGTACTGAATGGAATAAAATGCCAACTGAAATTTTACCCAAAAATCCGACAAGAATTGATATAAAAATTTAATGGTGCCAGACACCATTTGCTCATATCAGTAATCCTAGATACTCAAGAGACTGAGACAGCGAGCGTTATACTTCCCAATTAGCCCCAGCAGAACATCTGATAATAAGGAACAAACACTAGGCTTGGAGGTGCGTTTTAATAGTATTGTTATGCAAGCTGAGAAGGGGAAGCTCTTGTATTCAACACCTGTTACCAACAACAACAAAAATGTAACCATGTGAAAATAAAAATACTAAATCTGGAAAATAAGTAGTTCTGAGAAGCAAATTAGTTGCATTTTAAAAAGTGAAAAATTTATAGTATAAACTTCATCCTCATGTATATAAATATTTGGAAAAATACAATAAAATGGGCACCCTTTAACAAGGAAGTATAGATTGAGAACAAATTATTAACATTAAAATTGAATTTGGTTTTCTCTATGCTCTTTATGAATATCAGCATCATGAATAAATATTGTGAACTGTATCCAATTGAAAGTGAATTGTTTCTCAAATTATATAAATTACTTCACTCTGCTACTAAAAATGATGAATTGCCTCTGCTTACAATGAATAGGGGATTTGAGATTGTGATTTTACTCCTCTCTTTCCATTAATTGTGTAAACTCAGAAAGCTTAATGGGAACATTCCACTGAACACTTAAATGGGAATTAAAAATAATTCTACAAATCATTTTCTATTTTCTATTCCTCCAACTGAGAATTTTCCTTCATAAATAATTATTGAAAACCATTTATAAATTTTGAGTAAATAGAATTCAGCACAATCTAAAGGAAGACAGCATAGTCAAGTGTGGTTTGTGTATTTACCATTATAAATTTACCTCCATAAAAGAAAACCAGTGAGTTCAACATAATAAAAATTGTATAATCATATCAACTAGTCTTGTAAAAGACACTAGCACACATTCACCATCTACTTAGGAAAGAAACACTGACAGCAATAGGGATTATGGGAACTTCCTTGTCAAGTTGTATTTACCATGGCTAACAGATAACATTATACCTAATGGTGAAAAATCAACTAAAATTGAAAAAAACAATTTTTCATATCTTTTATTAGTCTTATGGTTTCAGACCTTTTATATAAGTCTTAATTTCATTTTGATTGAACCTCATTATTCAGTACAAAACAAAACTTCAGTTTCTTTACATCATTTGTGGATATCTAGTTTGTTTTTTTTTAAACTTTTTTTTTGTTTGGTCTTTTCTTTTTAGTACTGGTGATCGAACCCAGGAGGTTGTACTTGCTAGGCAAGCACTTTGTCACTTAGCTATATCCTAGCCCAGGAAATCCAGTTTTATCAACATAATTCATTGAAGAGATTTTGTTTTCTGTGTTGCATAATTGGTGAACTGTAGATTAATATCTTGCATCTGTGTCCTACTTTATTGTTTATATGCTTTTAATATGTAGTCACATATTATTTTGTTATTATAGTTTTGCAAGCCAGTTTGAAGTCAGCAAGCAAAATATCTTTAGCTTTGCTCTTCTTGATATTTTTTGCTTCCTTGGAAATGTTTGCATTCCGTACCAGGAAAACAATTTGATATTTCTTTTTGCTATTGTCATTAAAATATCACTGGGGAATTTTTAGGGATTAGATTAAATTTATAATGAGTCTTACGTAGCAGGAATATTGTTAACAGTATTAATTATCCAAATACATGAACATGTGATAAACTTAAATCTGTCTTGGTCTAGTTTTATTCATTTATAATTTCTAAGTCTTTGAACAACATCTTACAATTGTCACTGCAGATCTGACACCTTTTTGGTCAAATTCACTCCTCCATATTTTATGTTTAGCTATTGTAAATATTTTGGTGATTTTCACATTTTATCTTCTATTAGTTTTGTTTATAGAAATGCCACTGATATTTGTGTTAGGTTTTTAAAAAGAGGTAGCCGAGTTAGAACAGCACCAGCACGCACGTGGTATTCAGGTAAGGGGTAGGTTTATTCAGTAGACCTGCTGGGACCAGGCAAGGTTGGCACTCCACGTGGCTGGGAAAGGCCTGGGAATGAGAGAGAGCTGGGAAGAGAGGAAAGAGAGAGAGAGAAAAGAGCCAGAAAAGAGCAGAGAGAAGGGTAAGAACAGTAGCACTCACGTGGTATTCAGGTAAGGGGTAGACCTGCTGGGACCAGGCAAGGTTGGCACTCCACGTGGCTGGGAAAGAGAGAGAGCAAGAAAAGAACAGTGAGTGAGCTAGAATAGAACAGAGAGAGCAAGAAAAGAGCAGCAAGAGCAAGAGCAAGAGCAAGAGAGCGTCTGGGCCTGGGTTAGGCCTTATGTAGGGTATGGGCGGGGAAAGGTGTGGCCACATCAAATTCAGATGTGACCTCAGCGGATGCAGATGTGACCTCTTCCAGGTATCCCAGTTGCCTAGGTAACGCAGGTACTGGGTGGAGACTTTGCTGTGAGGAGGGTGGAGTCTGCTCGCCATCCAGGAGCGGACCTTACAATTTGTACACATATTTTCTTGTTAAAAACTCTGGTTATGGCTTCAAGTATTATGTTGAAAATAATAGATGTAAGGTTTTATGTGAGAGAAGGACAGACAGACAGGAATAAAAAGATTGACAGAAAAGTTTATTGGGGTGTAATCCCTGGTGAACTCCCTGGTCAGGATCAGAGAGGTCACCTCATGTTTGGTTGTGGCAGAGCTTTTATAGGTGAGGTAAAAGAGGAACTTGTAGTGAGTGGGGACTTGTAGCACGTAGCTGGTTTTGTCCATTTGAATGGTTTTAGGCCAGTGAACTGGAAGAATGGTTGACTCAGATGGTGTTTTTGATAGAGACGTGGTCTTCTCGGCAGCAGCCTGTTTTTCCCCAGTGACCTTATATTTTCCCCGGCTGCTTACTTACTCCAGTAGCCTGACAGACGGTATTTCTTTTTTGGGTAGGCTTGTACACGGTATCTGTATTATTGATACATTCTTCTGCAAGTCTTTTGTTGAGAAGTTTTATAAAAAACATATTGAGTTTTATTAAATACTCATTCTGACACAACTCTGTTGATGTGATGTGTCACATTTATTGAATCATACATATTGAACAATTCTTGAATCCCAGATAAATTAAAATTTTATATTTATATTGAGAAAGATATAGAACTGCCAGAAGAAAATATATAAGAAAAGATGGTTAATATTAGCCTTGATAATGATATTTTTGGATACAACACCAAAAGTTCCTGTTAAGGTGGTGGAAATTTAGGATATTTTGGCCATTAACATATTCTGAATTACTATATTCTACAAGGAATGTGTACATGATTGTGGGTATGAGCAGATAATTATTATTTTTGAGAAAATAAAATTTAAAAATTGGCAAAAGTCCTGACAAGTTCTTTCAACTGAAAGAATGCCTAGTGGCAAATAATCATTAAAAACTTGATCAATATCATTAGACACTAGAGCCATGTAAATTAAAGTCCAACCCAATAAGATAGCACTGTAAATCATTCTTTTCATATGTCTGAAATAATAGAAAGAGAAACAATGGTTTCATGAAAAGTTAATGAGAATGAGGATAAGGAAGAAATCAATTTCATAAAGTAAGCCTGGGAATGAACTATGGTAACAGGAATTATTTGTTATAATTTTAAAATAGGTGTATAAGAATGAAAGAGACACTATTGTTTATCAAGGAGTAAATGGAAGGCAAGAGGGAAAGTATTTTATTTATTTATTTATTTTAAATTAACACTGAGGATCTTTCTTGTGACACAAATTTTTGTATATGGACATTGTAAATCCCGTAAATTGGCTCTGAGACAGTATCATTCAATAAAACAATATGTGACTATATGTATTTTCTCTGCATTATTTTCAGTTTTAGTATTTTTTTGATTGTCTTCCTTTTTAATTTTAAGTCATACGAAGTGTCTACTATTTGAAAAATTAGTTTGGAAACAATGAATCTTGATAAATGAATGTTGATAATCCTTGTATTATTTCTTAATAATATATCCTAGTATACACAAATATACCTCTATTACAACATTAAACACTAAATATTCGGTATGTGAGTAGCCCTTGCCTATAAAACCGACTACTCAAGAGGCTGAGATCCAAACAATCACAGTGAAAAGTCAGCCTGAAGGCTCATAAGATTCCACCTCCTAAACAAACAGCAAAAGACTTGCTTGAAGTCATAGCAAGAGCACTCCAATGCAAGTCTGAGAATCTTATACCAAGGAGAAACAAAAGTTCAGCATCCTAAAAATCCACATGATTGTGATTTCATTAAGGCTATTGCTCAAATATTAATAATTTAAAGAGTGCTTATTACAATTACAATATAACACAAAGACTCTCCATTGACATTCTTTTTCTTTAACCAGATCAAATGATGACTATGAAAAGGTGCAAAGTAAGAATCTCACCTCTTAAGTTTGCCATTCCTGTTGTGTCCGTTGATGATTTCTTTTCTTTCTTTTTTTTTTTTTTTGAGGGTCCGGTCGTGGGGCCTGACCTCTGAGCCTGGGCACTGTCCCTCAGCCCTTCAGCTCAAGGCTAGTGCTCTACCACTTGAGCCACAGCGCCACTTCTGGCTTTTCTTTCTTTTTGCTTATGTGGTGCTGAGGAATCGAACCCAGGGCCTCATGCATGCAAGGCAAGCACTCTACCACTGAGCCATCTCTCCAGCCCCTGTTGATGATTTCTAACAACAGTTCTAGTAAATATGTACTCAGTAAATATTTTCTTAATGAATTAAGTCATTCTAGGACAAAAAGTAGCTATATCTGCCAGATAACATAGAAGGTTTGCCTATTTTAGTTACTTTCATATGTAGTGTCACTATTAATCCTACAAAAGAAGCAATCACAGAGACTCAAGAAACATTTAGGGACTTAGAGAACAGCGTTCCTTTGAGAACAATATAACCCCTGGAATATTAGTGGTTGTTGAATTCAAAGTCATCCACATAGTAAATATCTTTAGTCATGAGATTTCCTCTGGAGAGAATTAGAGCCCTTGGAAATAGGGATGAATTTGGTGATTAAAAGAATCAATTAAAAGGGGCTGGGAAGATGGCTCAGTGGTAGAGCGCTTGCCTTGCATGCATGAGGCCCTGGGTTCGATTCCTCAGCACCACATAAGCAAAAACAAAAAAGCCGGAAGAGCACTAGCCTTGAGCTGAAGAGCTGAGGGACAGTGCCCAGGCCCAGAGTTCAGGTCCCATGACCGGACCCCCAAAAAAAGAATTAATTAAAATATGTTGCTCCATGTCTATGTAAGTAATTTTCTGATATCATCCTGTTTTGGGATTTGTATGTATAAATATGGCATTTGCTTTCTTATTTGACATATTTCATTGTGTGATTTTCCAAAATTTGTGATAATACCAAAACCACCACACATTTTGAATAAGTCATATATTATTGTTAATTTTATATTTAATCATGAACATTATCATAGGGACTTACACAATATCCATGCATATACATTTTAAAGTAATACAAACTATATATTGACATTGTTAATATACCAATTATTTCTGTTTAATAATATAAAAATTAAGTTTTGTATATATGCATTAATAATAAAAACTAACAAAAACAGTAAAAAGTATTTTAAAAAAGCAAAGAAAAAAATCTCTTGTGTTTATGTCTTGGAGTTCATTTGGCTTAGCATCATCCTGTATGGCCAACAGCTCAATAGCTACGTACAGTACATATTATTTATGGGCCTTATGGCTGCTAAGCACAGATAGAGCAAGTTTGTTCACCTTGTGCTGCTCAGTAAGAGAGATAGGGAAGAGGACCATTATACATATCATAGGCAACACGCAGCACCCCATTTCCTCCCTGAAAGTTTCCTTTCCAGTAGGTCACTAAGCTATAGATTTATCATTATATTCAATGCTATGTAATATGAGCAATTCATCTTTATATATACAAGATTATATATGCTCAGATTTTACTTTTTGTGGCCTGAAATATTTGTTTTTCTCTTTCACCATTTATCCGTGGATACTACACAATTCCTCCATGTTTGGGAATATTTTTACTTAGATATAACCTGTTTATTTACTTTGCTTAATATTTAGGTGGATGACCCGCTACTTGGTTATTTTTGTTGTGATTTATTACTTTTTACCGTTCTTTCTATTATGTGAGCAGATGTGTTCATAACTAAATCTTCTTAAGTATTCCAAAAATCTGACTTTTTGCAAGACAATTTTGAAGAAGAGTTATGTGTACAATTAAAGAATCAGTAGATTGTTTTATGGATTTGTTTCTTCAGCATTTCTGTTTTTCAGTACAAGCTGTTGCACTAAAATGGTTAGATATGATACCCCTTTGGAGGAATATGCTGTTTGCCATCATGATAGAATGTTTTATTTGTGTTCAATTATACAAGTTGTTAGGGAATCCACGCTTCACTGTTAATTTACACGTAAGACTCTGTCCCTCTCTGGAGTACTTCTATTGCATTATAGCAATCAATCTTGAGCTCAGTGGTTATTTGAAGTAACAGATTTTCTCGTCAGCTTCCCAATTTCATCCTTGAGCTCTCTCACTTCTGTTGGATGATCCAATCAAAGAAACCATTTCCTTTCTCATGTCTGTGCTTCACCATCTCTGGGGCTTTCATGCTCTGTATCCTGAAACTGGAGCTTGGATTTAACTACCTCATCTGTAAAAATTATTTATCACAATACAGCTGATTAACCATGCAGCTCCTGCAATTCCTATGCCAAGAGTTGTGACTTGGTGACACTGGTCTCTCACCCAACTCCTTCTACCACGTGGAGGATTATATGTTGTGTTGCCTGTGTAACTTTTATTCAGATTAATGGAAGTAGACTATACCTGGCTTTTTACTATTGGTTAATTTGTATTCATTCTTATCACCTTCCTTTGCATAGACTTTGCTATAAAACTTAAATTTGTTTTGTTTCTGTGTCTTTTACAATATTATTCTGTCTCTGTCTCTGTATGCGCCTTCTTCCCTGACACCACCCTGCCCCTTGCTGTGTGTTTGCCTCCAATCCCTCCTAAGGTTTGTTCTTGTTTGTGGAGTATGCACACACACACTCACAGATGTCAAGCACAACGCTCATTAAAGTATACCTTCTGTCAGATCTGCTATTAATCTGTGAAGACTTTTAACGTTTTCTAGGGATGCCGCCCAATTTTTCAGAATCAAACACTTGACATGTATACAGCCTTGAGTAATTATTTGTATTTATTTATCTCATTTATCAAAAAGAAATAAAATATCACACAGGTTAATTACTTTATATACAAATCAAATTAAATTATCACTTTACATATCAAATTGAGGTGAAAGTTATTTTCCAAATAAAATTTTTGTTTATCGCGTACATGAAAATGTTGCTGACCCCCTGTCAAACATAAAATTTACTGACAGCTTTGGTGGAGATATGTATTATACTTCTTTTAGGAGAAAACTAATAAAATATATTTTTATCACCTAGAAAGATTGGAACTGAATTTGTCTAAATATTTGTCTTTTCCCTGTTATGTCACTGACACAAATAGGAGAAATCAAAATTCTTAAAACTAAAATATTGCATTTTTGCCCGTGTATATTAATCAGAGTTCAGAGTGCTATCCTATACACTTCTCCACACTAACATGCATGCGTAATTTTTGTCAACATTCAAACAATATTTGTGGGTATTAGTGGAAATAACTAGCTTGTTGCATTTTAATTACTGACGCTCTGTTTATGGCAAAAGTCATGCTTGCTCTCAGTCACTTGAAAATGAAAAGTGGGTTGGGCGCCGGTGGCTCACACCTGTAACCTAGCTACTAAGGAGGCTGAGATCTGAGAATTATGGTTCAAAGCCAGCCTGGGCAGAAAAGACCCAAGACCATGAGACTCTCTCCAATTAACCACTAGAAATTCAGAAATGGTGCTGTGGCTCAAACGGCTGAGTACTCTCCTTGAGCTGAAGAGCTGAGGGACAGCGCCCAAGCCCAGAGTTCAATTCCACCATCCACCAAAAAAAAATCTAAAGTGGACAACTGAAAAATTGACGCTTCCCTTGAGCTGGGTGGGATTCTTGATTTTATTTTTGTCAGTCATTGGACTTGAAATCTGGGCTTGGGATCTGCCCCTCAGCTTTTCAGTTCAAGGCAAGTACTCTACCACTTGAGCCACAGTACTCTTACCAGTTTTTTGGTGGTGTATTGGAGATAAGAGTCTCACGGACTTCCCTGCCTGTCTTTGAACCTCCATCCACAGATCTCAACCTCCTGAGTAGGTAGGATTACCGGCATGAGCCACTGGTGCCCTGCTCATGAATTCTTTAGTAAAGGTATGCAAGAACAAGTCGGTACCTTCATTCCCTCTCTCAATTAGAAGTTTATTTACTTGTAGTTTATGAGATTGCATTTGCTCCTTTGTTGACATACCATATATTTAGTGAGTATCTACTTTCCTTCTTGCATTTGGATATCAAGAGCACAGTACAGTAGTCTGAAAAAGAAGCAGCAATGGATAGCTAGAAGAAGACAGCATAATCTGTCAGTCTGTCTGAAAGAGTATTATACTATTTATAAAGACATGTAAAGAGCTGGAAAAAAATATGTTAAGTAAAGTAAGGCAGGCCCAGAGAGACAAGTTTTTTTCTTATATGTGAAAGCTAGATTTAACTTACAAACTCGTAAGTAAATATGTTGGGTAGTATGCAAGTACATAGACAGATATTAACATATTAACTGAAATAGGATAGCTTCAAGAAAGGCAAAAATCATTGTTCTGCAAAATAAAACATCAGGAGTCAGGTACTTGAACGGGTTGTGCTGATGACGAAAAGTAAGAGGTATATGAAGAGGAAAAATAGGGGGAAATGCAGTTAAGAACTCAATATATATCCCACAAAATTAAGTAGAGTGAGGGAGGGGTTGGGTAGAAGAAGGATGGGTGAGAATGTTGAAAGAGGTAATATTAATCAAGATGCATTGTATTCATAAACTACTTCGTTAAATGACACCACCTTTATACAATTAAAGATAATTAAAACATTTAAAAAGTGGAGAGGATAAGAAAGTATAATAAAGATGAATTTGATAAAGCACATCATATGCATTTATGGAAATATAATGAAACCTTTTTGTACAATTAGTATAAGCTAATAAAATGGCAAAAAAGAAGAAACAGCTATGGCTATGTGCAAGGAGTTGTATAATCTAAGAGGTGAGATGAATAAAACAATCACAGAAATAAATATGATGTATATATACACAGTAGGAAAAGACACAGTAGTTATGAATATAGAATTTAAGTGTAGAAGTAGATAAAGGTCCTTAGAAAACATAAAAATTCTCATATATAATTGAGGTTTCTGAGCTCTGTGTAAATTGAATGACATTCAACAGATGCCTTTTGTATGAATTTTAAATTTAGTTGAAAAGATTAAAAAGCCTGTTAAGGGACTGGGAAGATGGCTCAATGGTAGAGCGCTTGCCTTGCATGCATGAGGCCCTGGGTTCGATTCCTCAGCACCACATAAGCAAAAAATAAAAGCCAGAAGTGGTACTGTGGCTCAAGTGGTAGAGCGCTAGCCTTGAGCTGAAGAGCTGAGGGACAGCGCCCAGGCCCAGAGTTTAGGCCCCACGACTGGACCCCCCCAAAAAAAAGCCTGCTAAAAGAGATATAAATTTTTATCCATAGATAACAGTAATATTGAGAGAGAAGTAACATTATTGCTTTAGATTTTTAGCAGTGTTTATGTGTAAAATGACATTCTAACAACTCAAGCCTGATTTAAGCTGAAAGGAGGTAATTTGGTAATGAATAATTTATAACCTAAAAATAAGGTAATAATTTTTTGTTAAAATTTGTCTTGTCAGTATACATCAATTCTCACCTTCTTGTATACATGAAATGTACAAAATTAAGAGAATGTAAGCATAAGTAATTTATACCTTGAAACATATGACTTACCACTAATACTCCTATTTGTTTTAGTCATTCAGAAAAAATCATAAATATTTTGGGGAACTGTAGTCATTTTACTCATTAATTATAATTTGATCAGAATAAGTCCACTCTAGTGTTCTATCTTTCCTTTATATCTCTTATGTTTAACAGTTTTAGTGGGTTTCCTTGTGTCATTATAATAAATGAGAATAAAGTTCTTAGATATTTCTCACCTCCTTGATTCTATTTGATTCCTCTCTTAATACATAACCAAAACTAATTCCATAATTTAATTCGTGCTAAATATATATGTTAGCACACATATATGTATATGTTAGGTTTCAAAAACGCATATGAGAGAAATAATGCATTATTTTTCTCTTGAAAATAGTTTATTTTGCTCTATATTATAATTCCAGTTCCATTCATTTTACTATAAATGAGATTATTTCATCATTATAACTGAGTAATACTTCTTAATAAATGAACAGAAGAAAAAACAGACAATACTTGGAAGAAAAATTACAACCAGTTAATTTTGATGAAATATTCAACATCCCTAGTCATAAGGGAAATACAAATAAAATGACAATAATCAATAAAGGAGAAATTGCTATATTACCAAAAGCCATGTACATAGGTCATGCAATCCTGATCTTTTTTTGTTTTTTGTCGGTTGTGGAGCTTGAACTCTGGGTTCTACCGCTTGAGCCACAGCACCACTTCCGGTTTTCTAGTGATTCACTGGAGATAAGAGTCTCACAGAGTTTCCTTCCTGGGCTGACCTTGAACCTTGATCCTCAGATCTCAGCCTCCTGATAGCTAAGATTACAGGCGTGAGCCACCGTCGCCTGGCCTGATCAAAAACTTTAATGATATTCTCATGGAAATTAAAAATGAAATCCAACATAAAATATACATGGAACAACAAAAAATGCCAAATAGCCAAATCAATCAGAATATCTGTCAGGAAGAATACAAATAATAAGAAGAGCTTTTGAGGATACAAGGAAAATGAATGAATCCATACATATACATTTTTGTGGGAATGTGTATTATGGCAGCCACAAAATTACTCTTGGGAATATATCAGGATATGTATAGGTATCTGCACATCTATGTTCATTTCACCATGTCCAGAATAGCTAGGCTGGAGAAACAGCTCAGATGCCCTTCAATTGATGAATGGATTTTTTTTTTTCTGTGTGTGTGAAGATCATCATTGGAATTTTCATAGTAATTACATTTGGTAATACAACTATTCTCACATTATTGACTTTGCCAACCCATATACATTTGAGACCTTTCGATCGTCTAGTGAATTCTTTCTTGCTTAAATGTTTCATAATTATTATAGAGTTCTTTATCTCTACAGCCATATTTATTTCTAGATACGTTATAGACTTTTATTCTTTAAGGCCATCTGTTTCTCCCTTTCCCTCTCCCTCTCCCTTTCCCTCTCTCTCCGTTCCTTCCCCCCTTCTCTGCCCCTGGCCCCCTCTTTCTCTTTTGTTTTCTTTCCAGCCCTGGAACTTAAACTCATGGCCTATGGCCTAGTACTCACATCCCGACTCTTGGCTCTCAGCTAGTACACTATTTGAGTATACTTGAGCCATACCAGTGGGCCACATTTTGCTAGTAAGTTGGCCGTAGTTTTGTCTTAGTCTTCAGTATATTGCAATACATTGCTTCTATTCCTGTTTCTTCAGAGCTTTGATAACCAAGGCTGTAGTTTTGCTTAGTCTTTAGTATATTGAGCTACACACTTTCTGTTCCTGGCTTTTCAGAGCTTTGATCACAAAGGCTGTAGTTTTCTTTTAGTCTGTAGTATATTGAGGTACATTCTTTATATTCCTGGTTTATCAGAGCTTTGATTATGAAAATAATTTTGTCAAAGGGTTTTTTGTGCAAATATTGAAATAATCGTGTGGTTTTTATCCTTGTTTCTGTTTATATGCTATACTATATTAATATGTATAAGGGAAATTATGTGGAATGAAGCCCATTTATCATTGAATATAGTCTTTTCAATGTGTGGTTAGATTTCTTTTTTCAAGTACTTCATTGAGAATTTTTGTGTATGTTTTCATGAAGGAAAATAGTCAAGAACCTTTTTAGTTGTACCTTTAACTGGTTTTCATATTAAGAAAATGCTGCCTTTGTAGATTAGATATGCTAATATCTCTTTCCTGTGTGTGTGTGTATGTGTGGTATAATTTGAGAAGCATTATGGTTCTTTAAAGGTAGGATAAAATTTGACAGTGCAACCGTTTGATTCTAGGCTTTGCTTTTCTTCTATGGGAGATTTTTGTTTGTATTTTTGTTTTTGGTGGTGGTGTGCTTCTTCATAGAATATGGTACATCATGTTTTCAGTTAGCTGCCCTTCTGTTACTGGAGCTTTATCACCATCCAGACTTTTTTTTTTTTTTTTTTTTTGTCGGTCGTGGGGCTTGAACTCTGGGCCTGGGCGCTGTCCCTCAGCTCTTCAGCTCAAGGCGAGCGCTCTACCACTTGAGCTACAGCGCCACTTCCGGTTTTCTGGTGGTTTATTGGAGATAGGAGTCTCACGGTCTTTCCTGCCCGGGCTGGCTTTGAACCGCGATCCTCAGATCTCAGCCTCCTGAGTGGCTAGGATTACAGGCGTGAGCCACCAGCGCCCGGCTATCATCCAGACTTTTTGTTAGTTGTTAGTAATGGAATTTCATGGACTTTTCTGCCTGGGCTAACTTAAAACTCGATTCTTCAGTTTTTATTCTCCTGAATAATAAGGATTACAGGTGTGTGTCACTGGTGGCCACATAAATTCTTTATTACTGTTTTAATAACACTGTTAATAAGAGAGATGTTTAAGTTATTTATATCATCATGGTTCAATATAGATAAGCTATATGTGTCTAGAAACTTAACCATTTCTGGTATATTTTCAAGCTTGTTGCAGTATGAATATTCAAAATATCCTTTTCTTATTTTGCTGATAATATTGCTATCTGGTGTGATATCCTTTTGCATTTCGAATTTTATTCATTTGCATGGGTAGTAATGTTCCACCCTTGAGCAAGAATGTGAGAGCCTCAGAGCAAGCCTTAGTAGTGGCATACACTCTCACACACACACACACACAAAACTCACTTTATGATATGAGTTTTTTTTACAAAGTTCTCTAGATATTAGTAAAGAATGAGAAACTCACTGCTGGAGGATAATATACTCTACAAATTTCTGTTCTATTCACATACAACAATTTGCAAAGACATTTTATAACTAATTTCAGGAAAATTACATTTGCTAAGTTGAAATAATAGTCAAAGCAAGTTTTTATTATGAAAAATTTTATTGCAAAGTTGAAAATTTGTACCAATTTTTAATATGAAATTAAGAACATTTTTGATTTTACTTTTGATATCAAGAAAATTAAATATTTTATGAAGTTATACTGTGCTGCAACATCTGAAAACATATATATAGGAAAATGGCCAGCTTCCTTTACATCATCTGTTTTTGATAAAAGATTAAGTTATTCTTTGTGGTGGAGGTTGTACAATCATAAAATCTTCAAGGAAAGCACCTCATTTTTTCAGGCATCATCAAATAAAGTATAAATTTTTATTAGCAGTTTATTGTTTTCTTATTTACCTTTATTCATGAATTTAATTTAAATGCTAATCTAAGCCTTAAAGAGCTATTTCCAAATACCTTGAGTGGTTTTTATTTAATAATTTATTATTGTTATTGGTGGGTGCATATGAGCTGCTCATGTGCCTTGAACACAGAGTTTGGGCACTGTCTCTGAGCATTTTTATGCTCAAGGTGAGCACTTACCACTTGAGACATAGCTCCACTTCTGTTGTTTTTTAAGGGAAGGTATTTTTAAAAATTGCTTCAAACCTTGTTTCTAAGATTTCTGCCTTCTAAGTAGTTAAGATTATAATTGACTGGCTATTATTATTATTATTCACTTTATCAACACTATTTGTACATTTATTTAAATAATTAACATCCAATAACCTGTGAGTTCATAAATGTATAGGTACCAAAATTTACTAAGAAGTAAATAATATTTTCTACATCATTATCCTCTTTAAATTTTACAGATTTTCACCTAAAACCATTAATACTCAGTATTATTAGACATATGAGTAGTAAGGAGAATTTTTGTTACATCAGTAGGTTACAATACAAAATTCAAAGTGTTTTGAAATTGAATTGTAAAGAGAAAATTTGCAATTTCATTTGACTCAAATTTATTTTCTTCTGGAAAAATATTTAATGTAATTAATGAATTATAAATATTTTCCACTAGGAACTAATACAATTACTGTAGTAGCTATAAAGAGAGGTTGATATGGTTGTTTTTGATGTTTTAGAAATCAGAGTGGATTTTTTTATTTTATTTTATCTGAGCTATATCTATGTCTTTTTACTTTTCTAAAATGACCAGTAATTACCAGATCTGCACAATTGTATTAATATTAAGGAGAAATTCAGAAAGACAGTGTTAGGTTTTTACCTATTTTTCTCTTCATGTAGCTAAAAATTATTAATTGCATAAATGTTTATAGAGAGCAAAAGAGAAAGTGAGAGAGATGTATATATGTTGTTTTAAACATGGATATTTAATGCCTGTATTATTAAGTTTTGCCATTTAACAATCAGATATACCATTATACGGATAGAAAATTTGATACTATTTTGTCATTATTAAATAAATATAGATTTGAAATTAAGGGCAGTGATGGTGATGGCTGAATTTTCTACCATTTATTTTAAAGTTTGAATAAAATATTATCTGTTAAACTATATAACATGACTATGTTATATACAGTTAGATCATTTTGTCATTTTGTAGTCATATGGTTTTTAATGGATTTCAAAAACTAAAAGTGTACATGATTAGATACGAACCAGACTATGTATTTTGAAATTCTCACTAACCCCCACCTCCAACTCTTTTTTTTTTGTCGGTCGTGGGGCTTGAACTCTGGGCTTGGGCGCTGTCCCTCAGCTCTTCAGCTCAAGGCGAGCGCTCTACCACTTGAGCTATAGCGCCACTTCCGGTTTTCTGGTGGTTTATTGGAGATAGGAGTCTCATGGTCTCTCCTGCCCGGGCTGGCTTTGAACCGCGATCCTCAGATCTCAGCCTCCTGAGTAGCTAGGATTACAGGCGTGAGCCACCAGCGCCCGGCCCAACTCTTTAATTCAATGATATGATCCAGAGTTTACAACTACAATGCAATTTATTGAATTGCCATGACTAATGTTGCAATCTTAACAATTGTCTTCTCTAGTCTGCACTGAGTTTAGTGGATCTTTCAAAATACATCACTCACTAATTGTTCCATACAAATCTTGTTCATATAACATTTATGTAATATATATTTATTTAGTGCCATGTGCTCATTCCATTGCTTAAATTTCATAGATTTATTTTGCTAAATAGCCCACTCTAAATATATCTCCCAAACTTTTGAAAAACCCACTATGAAGAAGGAGAGGCAGAAGGAGGAGGAGGAGGAGGGGGAGGAGGAGGAGAAAAAGGAGGAAGAGGTTGTGTGTATCAAGGAATATATAAAAAATAGTAAATTCTCTTCTCTGCCAACTGTTTATCATTCACCTGATTAAAAATCCTGGCTTCAGAGTTATGTCCATTCCAGTAATTCAGGGCATTAACTTGTTCCAGCCAGAAGGAAAATAATACGATTTTTTTCTTAAATCTAATTAGAAATATAACAGTTATATACATTAAAATTATGAAGCATTGATATTGGTTATCTGCTGTGTTTCTTAAGATCAGTATGTTTATACAGGTGTAATTGGAAAGTCAATGCTACTAAAGATTGGCAAGCTAATTTATGATAATCATTTGGATTGTATTTGCAGATTAGTATATTAATAATAAATTTTGCTTTAATATTCTGTTGTGTCTGAAAATCTAATGAATATCAATAAATTTAATATTATAAAACCTACATATATGGCAATGTAGGAACTAATGCAATAACAGTTTTTAGGAGATTATGTAACTTTTTTAGTGTAAATTCATACCTATAAATAGATATTTTCATCAACTAAATCAATTTCTTTTAAAAATTGATTGCTTTATCAATAAAATAGAGTTCAGTATTTCCAATACCAACAGGGGCCAATTCAGTTTTTTGTGAGAGTACTAGCTTCATTTGTATATTTGAAGAAATTATGGTAATTTATAGATTTTAGATACACCGAGTACATGTATTCAATTCAAATATTAATTGAATAGCTCAATGGCTTTGAGGCAATTATGTGACAATAACATTCTTTATTTCCAACTTTTTGTGAGATGAGTAGAAACAAAAGCATGGTAAGCATTTAAGAAAATAAGCATTATGTGGATTCATGTAATCCTAATAAAGTGATAGAGGCTTGTTAAAGCCAAAAAATAAAAATTCAAAGCAATGTTTTGGCTGCATTGCCTATTGCCCTTTTGAGTATTCTACAACTGTGGCTGCTTCATTTAAAGACATACAAAAATTCTGATAGGAAAACATTTATGTTCTGTGAAAACATTCTAAGTAGAATGCACTACTTAGTCAGCTACAATAATGTTTTTATTTAACGTAAGCACTCAACATCTGGATGGAATCCAGAGATGCCTGTAGGTAATGTCTTCTCATTATGATAATCATACCACAGCTTGTGTTCAGTACAGCATTACATTGCTTTCTTGTTTGTTTTCACAATAGTTAATAAATGCAATAGCTAGGTGTAACTCAACTGAATCTTCTTCAGGAAGGGGAAAATAATAAACTTTACTCCCTAATTTCTACTTTCCATACAAACTCTAATTCCTTGTGACCTTTTTAGCTTTCCTCACAATTAAAATAGATGCTTGATGTACAAAATGATTAACCATTCAGACTTAAATCCAGTATTGTTTAATTTACATGGCAGACCTTTTTTTGTTCATGTATTTTGTGCTTCCTGGTAAACTGAAAATATCAGTGTCATCTCTTTCATCATGCTCTCTCTTTGTGACTAACATTTTTGCTTATATTCCACAGATGACTCACATGAAAATATAACTTGTGTCGCTATGCTTAGATTATTGTGTTTAATATAATTATCATAATCCATTTTATTCATATCGTTACAAACGATGGAGTTCCATTCATTCACTTTTGTTTGAATAGCAGTCCATTGTGTGTGTGTGTGTGTGTGTGTGCACATGCACGTGTACTGTATCTTCTTTTTATACATAGTTTTTAAAATTTTTATTGTAAAGGTCATGTACATATGTTACAGCTACATAAGTAAGGAAATGAGAACAATTCTTATAAAACATTGTTATCCTCTCCCTCATTTTCTGCTGCTAACTCTTGCCCAAAACTCCCCTCCTCCCAAGTTGTAAAGTTCATTTCCAACATAGTGTCTTGTGAGTATCACCGTTGTGTTGGATCATCCTTTGTCCTTTGTAACACCATTTCTATGATTCCCCTATTCCCAAATCAGATAAACTAAGGGCACTTAAATCAAAAAACAGTAACAACAGGGGGGAAAAAAGAAAAAAATGAAATAACTGCATACAGTACACTAAGAAAAAAATCACTTGTATCTTGAAGTTCATTTTGGTTACCATCATGATATAAGGTCATATGTACATAGCAATTGAGCTATTGGGATCCTCTGCCAGAACTATTCGAGACATATACTAATCATTACAAATGAGAGAAACCGGGCAGCCTATGTTTCATTGGGTCTGGCTTACTTCACTTAATGTGATTATTTCCAAGTCTTTCCATTTCCTTACAAATGGGCAATGTCTTTTCTTCTGATGGAAGCATAGGATTCCATTGTGTATATACATATATAACATCTTCTTCACCCATTCATCTATTGAGGGGCATCTGGCTTGGTCCCATACCTTATCTATGGTAAATGATGCTGCTATAAATATGATTGTCCTGGTAGTTTTAGTGTAGCCTTGTTTGAAGCCATTTGGGAAAATGCCCAGGAATGGGATTTCTGGGTCATAGGGAAGCTTTATGTTTAGCCTTTTGAGATGCCTCCATACTGCTTTGCAGAGTAGTTGAACAAGTTTACATTCCCACCACAGTTTATTAGCATTTTCTTTGGGCCACATCCCCACCAGCATCTTATTATTAGTTTTCTTAATAATGGCCATTCTAATTTGGGTGAGGTAGAATCTCAATATTGTTTTGATTTTATTTCTTTATGGCCAGAGATGTTGAACATGTCTCCATGTATCTAAAAACGATGTTTATTTCCTCTTCAGAGAATTATTTTTTTATGATTTTTTATTGTGAAAATACTGTACAGAGGGGTTACAATTACATGGGCAAGATAATAAGCACATTTCTTATTAAGCATTGTAGCCTCCTCCTTTGTTTCCCCTTCCCATCCCTTCCTCTGAGAATTCTTTCCTTAAGTCTTTCACCCACTTATTGATGGGGTGGTTATTTCTTTGACAATTTGTTTTAGTGGTTTAATTTTTAATGATTGTGAATATATTTATTACAATTTACAGATTAGTTAACAAGTATATATTCAAATAGAATTTCAACAATAAAATTCCAACAGATTGGTTCCATTTAAATCACTAGATCTGAAGAAGCTAATTAGAATTCTGGTAGTGCTTAAATTTTACCTTCCACAAATTATATAAAAAAATGATAGGATTGACTTCTACGAAGATGGAAGAGATGCTATCACATTTCATCACTGTGAAATAGAAATAGAATGTCTATACAAAGCTTTTTTTCATGCTACATTCACTTTAATGTGTAAAATGTGCACAAAAGACCTTCTGATGTTTTATTAACTTTGGTTAGGGGACTTCTATTTATTTTTAATATATTGTTATTGTATAGATACTGTACAGCGGGGTTACATTACATGAGTAAGGTAATGAGTACATTTCCTATCGAATTGGATAAACTGATAAGAATATTGGTTTATTCCTTTAGTCCATTTTTTTAGACAGGTCTTCTCATAACTATTAGTCTGGCTTTAGATTTGCAAGGCTAAAGCAAGAGGACCTCAGCTTACATAGGGGTTTAATTTTTTGAGCTCTAAGTATGTATTAGATATGAGACGATTGTATGTTGTAGGGCTAGTGAAGACCTCCCAATCTGTGGGATTTCTATTTATCATGCTAGATATGTCTGTTGACATGCAGAAGGTCTGAAGTTTAAAGGAATCCCATTTACTTTGATTTGTTGTGTTTCTGGGTCTTTATTGAGAAAGTTTCAACCTGTGCCAAGGAGCCCTAATATTTCCCCTATTCTTACATGCAATATTTTCAGGGTAGCTGGTATTGCATTAAGGCTTTTGATCCATTTGGAGGTGATTCTATTGCAGAGCGAGATATAAGGATCCAACTTCAATTTTCTGCACATGTGTAAGCCCCTTCTGTCAGCATCATTTGTTGAAGAGGCTGTATTTTTTCCTTTTTGTATTTTCTCTGTTAATCAGCTGGAAATTTAGGTGTCTTTTGTGAGTTTCTCTGAATTGCACATGGAAGTGCAGGCATATATCCTGCAGAGTGATGGAAACATAATGGTTTCATTTCTTGAGTATATATCCAGGTGTGAGATTTCTCAGTTTCATGGAAGTTATATTTTCATTTTTTGAGAACTTCTATAATGTTTTCTACAATAATAACTTTAACTGACTTTCTATCCACAGTCTGCTAAATGTTCTTTCTTCACATTTTCATCAGTGTTTGTTCTCATTTATTTGTAATAGTCATTTTTACATGAGAAGGTATCTTGGGGTGTTTTGATTTGAATTTCCTTCATTATAAGTGAGAGGAAAAGTCTGTTGTGTTTTCTTTATAAGTAGCTTAGACTGTCGGGTGCCAGTGGCTAAAGCCTGTAATCCTACCTATTCAGGAGGTTGAGATCTGAGGATTATGGTTCAAAGCCAGCCCTGGCAGGAAAGTCCATGAAACTCTTATCTCCAAGAAACCACTAGAAAACCGGAAGTGGCACTATGGCTCAAGTGGTAGAGTGCTTGCCTTTAGCTGAAGGGACAGTGCCCAAGCCCAGAGTTCAAGCCCCATGACCAACAACAACAAAAAAAAGTAGCACAGACAGAATATCAGTGGATAATAAGTAGAAGAAACAGTTTTTGAAAAAGCTGACTACACAAACCCTGTTAAAAACTGACTTGATCAGTTATGCAATTCCTTTTTAGCACTTTTGTGTTATTTCTGATTTTTCTTTGTCAAATTTAAGAATATTAAAATAAAGGAAAGTAATTGCATCAGAGAACAGATCAGGAGTTTGTATTAATATATTTATTATTTATAATTGAGGAAACCTTGAATTTTGTTCTTCTAAAAGAATGTTATCTTAAGTAAGAACTTTAGAGTCAAGGAAATATCACTTTCACTTGATAAAATTATATTTATCTGGAAAATAAAATAAATTAAACAATATCTGAGGTTAAGACAATAGGTTTTGCATTAATGAGCAACCACCATTCAAAGATATTTAGTAAGCAGCTATTACTCAATGAATCTATTAATAGCTTCTTAAATTTGATACAGTCCTATATACATGGTGATACTGCCAATAATAACAAAACTTAACTTTATTTTCAAGGTTAATTTTACAATACTTGAATATATATTTCCAAATACACATTTACTTATAACATATCTATAATGTTCAGATAAATTTATTTTAAAAAGTGATAGCATACCACAAAATTTCTGACATCAATCCAATTTTAGAAAATTAACAAAGTAATACTTTCTGTTGAAAAATCATTAAAATAAATCTAGTTTCCAAAATTCCTGCATGTAATGAAATAGCACCTTGGAATAGATATTAAGGACAATATTCCATCTAGATCAGTAGTTTCTTTAACTGTGGTCCTTAGAAGAGCAGCATTTGCATTTATATTAAAAGTTTCTAATTTGGAGCAAAAAGAGAATAAAATGTCATTTGCTTTAAATGATGGAATTGAAGATCATCTTGTTAAGCAAATTAAGCCAGACTCAGAAAGACAAACATCTCATATTTTCTCTCCTATGCAGAATCTTATTTAAGAACTAAATAACATGAAAGTGACCAGGGTAGCACTTGGAAAGAGGAAGTGCCATCTTATCCTCAGCATCCCAGTTTCTATAGCAGATTACAGGTCCTTGAGGTCCACACATTAAAAGCATTTCAGGGCATCTCACACAAAGGAGAGTCTCACAAGATTGGAGGTTTAGCAGGAATTTATTTTAGTAGAACATAATAGTGAGAAATGGAAATGAGACACATTACTTTCTCTCCATGAAAGAATTGGGAGGTAAAGACTTGAAATGGGCAGCTGTTATCTGCTCACTTTATTCTTTCTGAGATGGGGCAATACAGGTGGTCATGCCATTCCAAAATATAGACATATTTAATCTACCTAAAATATTAGGACAATAGGTGAGTGTTTGGACTTCCTTTGGTCACCCCTTTCAGTTTTCTGTTACAAGAAGCCTTACAGTTACTTATCATCTCAAAGAAGAGGGCAGATGCCCCTTATATCTACTGTTTTTTGTTTTTGTTTTTGTTTTTTTCACCTCTGAAAGTGCTGGCAGTCGATCCTAAATTGCTCTTCTCTGTCTGCTTCCTGGTTTCAATTCCTGTGTCTGGTTCTTTTGATATTTTCTGCAAATAATGTAATTCCCCAGTCTCTCCATCCTGCCTTAGAGTGAGAAGTGGGGAAGGAGAGGAGAGGAGAATGGAGAGAGACAGTCTAATATGATTGAAGTATATTGTATAGCTCTATGAAAATGTCACAATGAAGCCCATTAGTTTGAATGATTAATAGATGCTACCAATTGATTTAATAAATATGCACGCTGTTGTTCATACTTGAGATCTAATAAGTCAGAAGCACAACAGAAGAATTTCCAGATGATTCTAATACATACAGCTATTTTAGAGCAATTGAGAGAATCAGACTAATAAAATATTTAGATTACACATAGAGGAGACAGTACAGTCTTCTCACTGGAGAAAGCAGTAAATTACTTGATGTTTGGAAAAAAAGTCTTTCCTAGATTCCACAGTGACTCTAACTTTACAATTAGTTTTTTAAAAGAAAGCTCGTTAAAACTCACAATGTGTGTCACTTTTGCAGAATATTTGTCCTTGGAGTGCCAGGCCTTACCTCTCAGTCCAGATAGATCTATCCACACTCTCCCTTTCCCTGAGAATTTTTAAATCTGTTTCCTATTTAACATCTAGCAGCATTTTTCTGTAAATATTATCCACATGTTGCCTTTTGACTGTTACCCTCTCTGGAAATTTAATACAAAATAGATCTAACTCTGCCCATAGCTTCGTTGCCTCTCATTTTCAGAACTTATTACAAACTGGTGTTTTTTTTAAAATAAGTTATATATTTATTTTTATTTGTTTTATTTTTAATGCTTTTCTAGAAGGTGCACTTCTTTTGGAGACCATAGGAAGGGATTGCATTCATAAATGTATTCCTAACTAGGCATGGGTCTAGCATAGTGAAAGCATTTTGGAGAATGCATATAAATAATATGAGAAATATGCATAAAATATTCAATCAGAACACTGGTGGGGCTTACAGGGAGGCTCAAATGGCAGAGCCTTCTTAGCAAGAAGATGTCTCTGAGGTCAAGTTTTACTACTGCCAAAAAATTAATATATTTTGCTTAATAGAGTTAAAACCATAAAAGGTATTATTATTAGGCCCAGTTATTTATCCTTTTGTCAGAGTTCTTCTTCAGAAAATACTTGAGTGGTTAATATCAGGTGATCCACTATACAAGAGTTCCTCTCTAAAGCATGAAGTTAATTATAACCCAATGAAAATATATGAATTGCTTTTTTAATGCTGTTTTTTTAATAACTGTATTGGTCTTTTCTCTACTTGGAGAGAAAAGGAACATAACGTTCAAAGAACATTATTCTTTGAACATTATGTTACATGCTGAGAAATTGCTAATCAACTTGAATTTGGGTTTCAGAATGTACTTGGGCTGCAGAGTATTATAAGCAATGATTCAACCAAAATAAGCCAAGTTGCAATTTATCTTCTGTTGTTGTTACTAAGATTTTCTACATGTCTGTATATCCCCCACCAAGGACTTATAAGTTCTTACTTCAAAGAGAAAAAAAAAGGAAAGACTTTTGGAATGATGGAAAAATTGGCTTTGGTTGTTATTATTTGCATTTTTCTTCTTTTTAGTTTCAGCTTCTTATGGAAAATGTTACCTTAGATTTTTCCCTCTCATTTTTTAAGTAAGCCTACATTCACATTCAATGCATAATGTGATTGTTTTGTAGATACATCATTCCCTGGGGAAAAATATGTTAGTGGATGCTGTTCACTTTCAGTGGCTTATTTTTGCTCTATGTGACTTGGACTTGAGGATTCACTGCAGTTAAATAAATTACCAGTATTACTTCTCCTTCTTTTCATAGCACATGACATATTATTACAAGCTAGAGTCATTGTAATGTAGTGACCTTAGCTAAACTACCAAGTGAACTTTTCAAATGAAAAACATTCAGATAGATGATTCACTTATGAATAAAAATAAATTTGCTTTTCAGGGAGTTTGGCCGCTGGAAAGTAAATAACCTTGCAGTTGAGAGAAGAAATTTCCTTGGCTCTCCTCTGCCTCTTGCCCCTGAATTCTTCCGCAACATAAGACTTTTGGGACGTCGACCCACCCTTCAGCAAATCACAGAAAACCTTATCAAGAAATATGGGACTCATTTCTTGCTATCTGCTACTCTGGGAGGTATGAATCTTTGAAAGTATTTGAACTTGTGTGTGCTTGTGCATAAAACTGTATAATCATGTAAGTGTCAATTAAATCAGACAGCTGCATTCTTAATAACCATATAATTCAGTCATTCATTTGTCCAGCACATTTATCAAGTGAGTGTCATGTGCTCGGTATGGTGTTTATAATTATGTGGTGTTGAATATCACTTAGGCTGCCTAGTAGTTATTGAGAATTAAACACCCACTAAACACAGACATGGTTACAACCTATATATGTAAGATGTCAAATTCAATATTAAAAATTGAATAGGAAACAATCACAGATGAGAATTTTCAGTTCTGATTACAAAGAGTAAAAAAGATTTCCTAGACTGAATATTTGGGATCCATTTTTTTAATTTTTTAAAATTTATTTTTATGTCTGTTGTAGGGCTTGACCTGAGGAACTCAGGAACTCAGGCCTGGTCACTGACCCTGAGCTCCTTTGCTCAAGGATAGTGCTCAACCACCTAAGACACAGTGCCCCTTGTGGGTTTTGAGTGATTAATTGGAGATAAGAGTCGCACAGGGACTTTTCTGGCGCCTGGCTTCAAGCTTTGATCCTCAGATTTCAGTCCTCTGAGTAGCTAGGATTACTGGCTACTATGCCTGTCTTAAAATTCTTTATTTTTAAAAATGTTTTAATATTTCTCATCGTGGTTGATACAGGATGGAAAATGAGAAGTATCAAGGATGGTTCATAATATAAGCAAAGAAATGATTAATGTCATTGTCATTCCTTTCTCAGTTTACACACCTGTAAGAGTTAAGAGTCCTATTTTGAATATTGTCACCCATAGTTTTATTATGGTAATATATGATTCAGCAACTTGGAAACTCTAAAATGTTATTTGGGGAGATATTTTATAATAAGTGAAATTGGACACCTCCAGCTTTAAAAATATAAAATCCTCAGAATTTTCTACATGTCATTTCATATATGACTTCTATAATATAGAATTATATATTTTATTTTGAAATAGATCATCCAATAAACCTGGCCAAGAAAGCTGAGCAATCAGTGCGTGCTTCCTTGCTGGTTTTCTGTGAGTGGATAAGAGGTTGCTGGTGCTTACCAATTGCGCAGTGATTCCAACCGCTGCTTCTGCCTCGCTTTCAGCTCTGTAGGACCCATCTTTTCTTGGTTTGTTCTGTAATTCTAGTCTTTCAGAAAGTCAGTGCACCTTACTCCAGAATACAATCCATGCTGAACTCTTTCCTTACCTTCTCCATGCAGCTCCAGACAAAGTCGCCATTAATTTGATTCTACAACAAATGTGAACCATTCTGTTAAGTGGTTTTGAAAAGCCTGACCAACTCATACTCCTCTGTTAGCCGAAATCTAGGACTCCCCACTTAAAATAGCATCTAAATACACTCGCCTTGAGCTGCAGAGCTGAGGAGGGACAGTGCCTAAGCCCAGAATTCAGACCCCACGACCCAGAAAAACAACAACAACAACAACAAAACAACATCTAAATATCTAGCTGTAGCTTATATGGTACTTCATTATTGATCTAACACAGGTTTTGATCTCATACCTCTTCCTTGTTTACTCTTGTACATTTAGTTATTTATTTATTATCAGTTATAGGTCTTTAATTCACCCTGGGCACTGTCCCTGAGCCTCTTTGTGCTCAAAGCTAGAAACTACTACTTGAACCAGAGTGCTACTTCTGGCTTTTTTGAGTATTATTGATGCATAGATATGCATGTATAAAAACTTTTATAAAACAAAACCAGTTGTTTTACAAAGAGATCATATAAAAGCACCTGTATTTATGCAAGTACATTACTGATGATGTAAAAAGGGAAATGAATTTTAAAAATTGCTTTTGCCACAAAGAATTATTTAGTGAATCACATTATTAACAGAAACATAAGACCAGATGGTATATTTCATGCAGTTAATAGGATATTTTATGATAGACAAAGGTGATTATATTTTCTCCCTATAGGGAAAATATTCTGTTAAAATCTTCAATGTACATTTCCCAGTTATTTCATTTTATGATGTCAAGACTATTATCAATATTGTAATTCATCTTCATGCTTTTTCTGTTTGACAATGATATCAAATTTATTATTTTCAAACTTCTAAAATAACCTCCTCAATTTATGGAATAAATCTTGAAACAAATATACTTCTGGAATATATTGATTCTTAGATTTTGAATATTTTTCTGGCTTAAGGTCTGTTTTGTAATATTTCATGACAATAATATATAATATATAAAAACTCTGAAAAAAGCTACATTGGATGTCTCACATATAGAGATATGAAAAAAATCATAGAAAAAGTATTGTTTGGACTTCAAATAAAGGAATGAAGCTGGTCCACAGGTAAGTATTATCTCTTATTCCTAGATCAATCTAAAGACAACTAAGAAAGATTAAGATCAAATATTCATGAATATTTAATTACAAACTCATAGCAAATATGAGCCATAATTTTAAATGTGGTATTAAGTAGATTTATTCAAATGGTTACTCTATTAGAAAGATACAGGGCCCTCCTCTATGACTATTTCTTTTTTCACCCCCAAATCAGTGAAAGATAATTAGGAAGAAAATTAGAAATCAGGACTCCTGCTTTTTATACACTGCAACTCTAAGAGCAGAGTCAGGAACATGATCACAATGAGTATCACTTAATTAAAATACCTTCCTATAGAGAGGAAAATGTTTTCGTTTCTAATAGAGATCTGTTCCCAAAAAGTAGACCAAAATACTTTTTTAGGTGAAAATACTTAAGCTAGTAATATTTGTTGATTTTGAACAACTTTAAATAATACATTGTATTTTGGGCAAAAGTAAAAGAAATCACTTGGACATCTGATTTTTGAATATATCAATATTTATATTTAAATATACATTTATATTAAATTATATTAAATATAATTGCAAGACTTTTTCCTGAAAGGATTTCTTCTGGATATTTGTTTTTAAATGTCAACTTTTCATGATAGTTAATTTTGATAAAATAGAAAAATATCTTTTTCATTATTGCAATAAAAATACAAAGCTGATGTTCTATTTTGTTGAGTAGACATTTCAATAATGTATGTTACAGCAATAAGAACTCTATTCTCATACTTTATTTAGCTTGAATATTTTACAAAATATTTTCTTCCATTCTTTATGAAAAGATTCAGAATTTGCACAGTAAGAATAATTATGGATCAAGTAAACATTTTCTTCAGCTCTATTACAATTCATATGAATTTTAAATATCCTAATTTAATTCCAGGAATAGTCAGTTCTCACTTTCCTTATATGAGTTATGTTCTGTAGAAAGTATATGGAGATTGTGATTAACAGTCTTTCATATGCCATCTTTTCAAAGTCAATTAGCAGTTCTCATTCTCATTTTCACTTGATATATTCTCACAAAACATCTCTTTTTCTTTTTACTAAAATTTCTGGCATCATTGAGGAAAGCAGACAGTCCCAATACACATAAGAGACATTTCTTCAATGGTCTCTTAAAGAAATATGAACTATTTCTCAAAATGCATAGAAGTAGTTCCATTATCAGAATATGTGTTTCCCGTATGAAAAAAAAAATATATATATATAAAGAAAAACTATATTCTGAAGCATTTTATCCCAAGGAATCATGAAGATAAATATCATGCTAGTCAATGGCTTTCTATATCACACATTCCTCTTAATTTTTGATAACCATTATCAATTTATCAGATAGTTGAAACTGATTATTTCATAAAATTATTTATATTTCCCAAGAATACATAAATAGATTAATAGGTAAATAAATAAATAAATAAAACTAGTGGATAGGACCACTTATTGATATTATAAACTTAATATTTACCCACACTTGTTAAGATTATTATTTTTTCTTCCCTCTTAGTTTCATTCTTTATCTCTCTTATTTTCTCTGGTGAACCCACATGAAGGTCTGAAATATCAGTAATACATTTTTTTAGCTTAGATGTCACTTTTCCACAAAAGTGGTTTAGCACAACTTTTATAAGTGTAAATAAATATAAAATTAAAAATTTGAGATTAGAATCTCTGCTTTGCATTATCTGAATCATATTCCTAACAACCAAGAGAAAAGATGAATGTTAAGCTGTACAATAGCTGACATTCGAGTGTATTTTTTATGGTTCTTTAATAGAGTACATCGATACAGTAGATAAATCATGTATCTGTTTGACAACTATATACCTTGTTACCAATGACATTTGAAAGGCTCAGGAGTATCCTTAAAGAAACACATAGGTCGCTGATAATGACAAACATTAAACATGGTAATGAATTGTATTATGGCTTACCACCTTATTACTCTAGAGTGGTCCATGAACAAACAATGTTGTCTCAATTAGGAGTACGAGAGAAAAAAAAATCTGTATCTCTTCCATCCCAGTTTATTGAAACTAACTCTAAATTTTCATAAGTCACATAGGTGATTTGCATGTGCACTTGAAGTTTGAAGAATAGTATTTGTAGATCTATATGAATTTAAACCACAATCAACCTTCCAGAAATCTTTCTGAGAATTACTATTGGGAAAACAATAATAGAAATTTATAGTTATGCATACTATATTTTCAAAAATATATTTTAATATTATTTAACCTTTCAAACTAGGAGTAGTTTGGCTGTATATTTCAACCAAGTTAGTTTCATTACAACTTAGAAGTGCAAGTATTTTGATATCGTGTTTCTATATTACTAAATGTACAATTGTGATTTTGTGGACAATTATGTTTAGGAAAATTTCAGTCTTTTGTGAATAATTTAACAGTAAAATCAATTGTTTTTGTTCCGAATGTTATACAAAATATTTTTATATTTCTTTGTCAGTTTTATAGAATTAGCTATTTATTTTCTATGGTGCTTTGTAGATAGATACTAACAGGTGTTAAGCCAACATGCTGTCTAAAAATTGTCTTTACGTATTTTGTTCTGCTTCTTTTGAGAAAATGGTTTTGCCTGGAATGTTTATTTTTATGACTATTAATGTTTAAAACACTGTCTAGACACTCTCTAAAAGATCAGTAGGGATGTGTCACAGGCTGTGTGCCTTTGATATGTTAAAGATGATGATCTGCAGTGAGAACAAAATAAAAAGTGAGAATCATTGTACACTTTGACACAAGGTCTAATGTTGTTTCTCATTATTAATATGGGATGGCATATGCAAATTATAAACTCTGCAATTTCATTTAAGGCATATTTTCAATGCTAATTCCAGTGAGACAGGTTCTACTCAACTAAATTTCTTAATAAATTTAACTCACATCAAGGCCAAAAGAGGATCACAATAAGATTTCTAAGTATAATAAAGTTGTTTTATAATGTATTTATTATGCATTACAACAATACGTTCATTATAACATTGCCTGCTAATGTATTCTGCTCTGAAAATCAAGTTGAAGGAAAAGATCCCATTGGAACTTGCTATTCTTCAAATAAGAGATGAGGTATACCTTTGTGATGCCTGAAACACTTTATGGATATATGTTCACTTCTATTTTACTGATCAACGTATCTCTTTTTTAACACCAGAATATACAGAATTCATTTTATGACCTGCTCACATTTCTTCCTTCTGCATGTTTGTTTACAAACAGGCAGTGGTTCCATTACATATGCTTATTTGTATCCACAAGGGGAAACGAATTACACAGTGAAATACTATCTGTGGCATTGTTCTTACAGATTTAATGATGGAGTTCATTTAATTATTTTTTTCCAGTCACCGTTGTCCTATTTTTTACACTTTTACTTCTATTATCCATAAGATCACAAATGAGAACAAAGTTTAGGGGAAAAAAATCAAGTGAAAAGTAGATATGATAATACTTAAAGTTCTGTTTCTCTGGAAAGGAGAAAACATAATTGAAAAAGTCACAGTATCTCAAAAGTATCTAGTCCCACAATTGTGTAGCACTACAATTTTGAGATTGGTTTGCTTTGTTTTACTCTGAATCTCATTTTCTAGGAGAGTGTCAATTGATAAGGGCTTTTACCATCCATAAAGCATCACAGTTTTAGTTGGACAAGACACAGCTGCACTATTTCTATGTGGAATAATCACATCCTTTTATACCCAAGGTCATTAATCCTTTTCACATTCTAACAGACTGAGAATGTTGAATCATTTTCAAAAATCACATTTAGTGTTTGCAAAATGTGTTGATGTCCTTTGGCATTCATGTCATGCTTATAAGCTATAGATGTTGTTTTTTATTTTTAATGAATAAAAATAACCTTTGAAAAAAAATTAAGTTTATTGAATTTCTTAATCTGAATTTTGCTTCCCATTTATATAATTCTAAGGAACTTTTATATTTGAATACTTGCAGGAAATTTGCAATGAAAATTAAAAATACAATCTTCATTAAGTAAGACTGACTGTAAAAATATTTTTTTAAAATGTGAAAACCTTCTATAAAATGGAAGCTATGTGTAACTTAAAAAAAAAATTCAGATCTCTTAGAGGAAAAGCATAGGCTTAATCCCATCCCAGATTGAAAAGCTTAGCCAAAAGTAACAGGGTATAAAATCATCCCACAGAATCATTAACTTTCCTCTATGCCAAAAATGTGAAGAACAGGACTGAAATCAGTAAAGCAACTCCATTTGTAACAGCCTCCAAAAATAAATAAATAAATAAACCAAAAACTAGGATAACTTAACCACCAATGCTTAGGACCTCTATTGTGAAAACTTTAAAAACCTGAAAAAATAAGTTGAAACAGATTTAAGGGAATTAAAAAAAAAACACCTTGCATGCTCCAGGATAGGAAGAATTAACATTGTAAAAATAGCAATACTGCAAAGCACAATTTACAAATTCAATGCAATAACCATCAAATTCCCAACCACTTTCTTGAAAATTCAGAAAGCAATCCTAAAATTCATATGGAATAATAAAATACCCTGAATGCCAAAAACATTACTTTGCAACAGGAACAGTGCTAGAGAAATATTAATTCCAAACTTCAAATAGTGTTACAAAGACTTAGTAATACAATCAAATTGGTACCGGCACAAAAATAGGCCTGAGAACCAATGGAACAGAATAGAAGACCCAGAAATAAGCTCACAGACATATAGCCACCTAATATTAGATAAGGAAGCCAAAAACACAGATTGGAAGAAAGACAGCTACTTCAACAAACCATGCTGACAAAAATGGCTCTCCACAAGCAGAAAACTGAAGTGAGTTCCTCATATACCACCCTGCAGGTAGACGAATGCTAGGCCTTCTGGGCATGGGTTGAAACTTCCTAAGTAAAGATCTGTAAGTACAACAAATCAAAGAAAGACTGAATAAATGGGATTGCATCAAACTGAAGAGCTTCTGCATGGGAAAAGATATAGCCAACAAGATAAGTAGAATGTTAACGAATTTGAGATTTTTTTCCCAGCTATAAATCAGACAAAGTCCTCATATCTAAAAAAAAATACTTAGAGCTCACAACATTACATCCCTCAAATAAACCCTCAAAACCTCAACAACCCACTTAATAAATGTGTTAAAGTCTTAAGGAGAGACTTTTCAGAGGAAGAAGTAAGAATGGCCAATAGACACATACAGAATATTTCTCGTCATAAAAGAAATGCAAATCCAAACAGCATCGAGATTGCACCTCACCCCAGTTAGAATGGCCATTATCAAGAAAATTTACAGATGCTAGCAGGGATGTATCCAAAATGGAATGCTTTTACCCTGTTGGTGGGAATGTAAACTTGATCTACTACCCTAGAAAGCAAGTTGGGTGTTCCTCAAAAGGCTAAACACAAGAGATTCCCTATGATTCAGCAATCCTACTCCTGGGCACACCACACTAAATGGCCCAGTACAATCATCTTTGTTGCAGTATTGTATACTATAGCTAGGATGTGGAAGGAAGCAAGCCAGATGAGCCTCAGTGGATAAACAGATCAAGAAAATGTGATATGCATACAAAAGGAAATTATACTCATCCATCAGAAATGATGATATTGTGCTGTTCATAAGGAAATGGAAAGACTTGGAAAAAATGATATTAAATAAAGTAAGCTAGTGCCGAAGAAATATAGATTACAAAGTTTCCCTCATTTTGGTAACTAGAATGTACCTATAAATCTACAAGTAAACACAGTAAACGATTAAAAAGAATGCATAGGGACAGTAGCACTAATAGACACAGTGGAAAATTAAGTGTATATACTGTGGGTTGAGACAGGAGAAAAATCCTGGGAGACAGGAAGGGAAGGCTATACATAGTTCAGTAAGAATTACTCATTACTTGACTCATCTAACTGCAACCCCTTTGTATGTCAACTCTACAATAACAATAAAGTATCTTAAAAGTAAAAGAAAAGCTTTGTCAAGATAACTTAGATATTTAGCCATCACAATTGTCAATACTTGAAAACGTAGAACTAAAAGCTAAGCACCTTACATCAAATATTTGTCTGACCTATTCCAAATAAGTTTTAAAAATAAGCCATTCATATAAATTATGTAATTTATACTGTAGATATACATTGACTGACTTCATTGGACAGGAAGATTTTTACACACATTGTATTATATAGAAGAACCATGAACAATGTATGCATTGTATTTACCAGGCTACTTGTAATAATGATTCACTATCTTTCATAATTTCATATATATGGAGTATAAAATGCATTAGAAAATACTTTTGACAAAGTCCAGGTTCCTGTAGTGAAATTTCAATTATCTGACGTTCTTGGGAAAATTCTAAACTTTGCTTATTAGGAGATTGAAATAAAAATACAAAAATTGAGGAATTCAGCATTCATTTCATGAAAGTATGTTCAAGATTCTAAAGAAAACTCAAATACTTAGTCTCCTCAAATAAGTAAGAGAAAGATACCATGACCCCCGTGTTTGAAGTGATGATGTTAAGAGTATGCATAACTTCATCAGAATCCTAAGTACATTAAGTGGAGGGAAGGCTTACTACTTGGTTTGTCCTTAACATATACACAATTACAAAACCAGACTGATTAGTTCTTAGATTTCCTAAAGAAATCCTTATAATAAGCGAGGAAAATTTAAACAAATACTAGAATTACTAACAACTAAGTGTACTAACATCTATGTGTATATCCTATCATCTCAATCATCTATTTATTCTTAAAGTTAAAAGACTATAAAACAGTTGATCCAGACAAATATTATTAGTCCGTGAGCCTCTTATCTCCAGTAAACAACTAGAAAACCGGAAGTGGTGCTGTGGCTCAAGCGGTAGTTCGCTTGCCTTGAGCTGAAGAGCTGAGAGACAGCACCCAGGCCCAGAGTTCAAGACAAAACAAAACAAAACAAAAACTAAATTTGTTTCCCAGTAAAACTTGGAACATTTATATCTAAACAATAATAACTATTTTCATATTTCTTTTTCTTCTAAGACTTAATAATCATTTGAAAGAACCTCCTTTATTGGTTTAATTATCTTTTCTTCTCAGTGACACGAAGTTTCTTAATTAATATTTTCATATTTGTAGTAATGAGAAAATCACTATTATTAAAAGGAAGATCTAATTAAAAATGAATGTCTTCATGTAATTAGAGGGACTTCTTGAATCTCCAGAAGGCAAAACTAATGCACACTTAGTCAACTATGAGAGTGTTTTGAATTTAATATTTTACTATATAAAAGAAATATTACATTTTACTTATATCTTTTTCAAAAACATAAACTTCTTTCCCATTACAGGAATCTGCAGACACTTTGTATATGGGGCAGGGCTCTAGTTGCAAACTGTTACATAGTTTTAATGGGGATTTCTCTCCCACTTCGCCCCTTCCCCCCACCTCAATAGGATCTTCTTGGAACTGCTGAATCATCTAGAATTTCACTTGAGCCATTCCACAGGTCATGGAAATTCCAATCAATTAAGAAAAATTATATGAAGAGTTAGGATGTTGGAAGCATGGACCAATATAAAAGGAGAGTAGAACCATTCCCTGTTGAAACTTTCTTAATGATTTTTTTAAACATACCCCAAGTTGTAAAACATTACAATGAATGTCCACATTCATATTTGTAACCACAGACTATGTAAATTATATATTCTTTACTGATACTGACTGCAAAATGAAGCTCATTGACTCCACTTTTCTTTTTTCTTAGAATATATGTTCATAATTGATTTGCACTCTATACCTTTTCTTAAATCAATAACAATAACTATTTTATGAACTTGGTATTGAATTTCCATCATTTAATCTTTTGTAGATGAATTTTCGCTAGCGATGCGTGCTTATTTTAGAGATAGATGAATTAATTTCTTAAAATGTTCCACAGGACCATAATAAGATCTAATCAAAGCAGCCTTTATTCCAAAACTCTTCTATCACTTTTCCCTTCTTTCCTTACAGGCAAATGTTTATATAAAAATCTTTAAACCTTCCAACTTTGGTGCTTTTTCTCTTGACACACACACACACACACACACACACACACACACACACACACACATTAGTATATAACTATCCTTTTCCTTTCTTACAAAATGTCACTTTTGTGACATATTTTTGCTCCCCCCTTCTTGTATCCTTTCAATGCATGAATTATCCCCTCTTCTTTCTTATAGCTCTACCGTGCCCTCCCATAGAAGTAGAATGTTCTTTATTCTCATTGCTAGGTATTTGTGTTGTTTCCAAAGGCTTTTCTCCACAATAGATGTACTTATTTTGTAGCTATTTTTCCCTAAACTCAGTATTTAGCCCAGGCTGGCTTTGAACTCATCCTTTTTTTCTAAGCCTCTAGGTGCTGGAGTTACCTTGTGGAGTTGCCATGTGCTTTTCTCAAAATTAAAAGATAACATCTTAAATGAACAATTACTCAGCTGATTATTGAATAGTGGTGTTACATTTGCTTATATATCTGTTTTAGATCATTTTGCAATAACACTAGAAATATATGAAAATCGTTTGTATCTAGCTTGTCAATAGCTTTCCTTGGGGGGGCATAATTTTGTTTTTTAGAAAACTGTTGTAGCATAGTAATGTATTAATGTATTTTAAGGCTACAAATTTATAAGGACATTTTTTTTAAAAATCTCATTTTCTGTGCACTCTTTTGGTATCACTTTGCTTATCTGTTTGAATCATAGGTCTTTTCCTTCAATTTAGGATGGATTAACTCTGAGAAGGCTAAGGAAATAAACTCTGTTACATCTATTTCCTAATGTAGTAAATATTCATGTTTCTAAGGTATTCAGCATTTATTTTGTATAAGTCATACTATTTTCAAGTTATCGTTTAGGTATCAATCTGTATAAATGTTAATGTTTTCCAGTGAATTAATATCCCAACCTTATTTTATATTTAACTTTTGTTATTTTATTTTCATGTGTCTACCTTTTCATGTATTAATTCTATAGAGCTTTAATTTGTATAGACTTACAATATGTATTCAGATGTAGTAAGATGTTCTCACACTTCCTTATACTTAGGAAAGTGTTCATCTTTCCAAAGATGAAGCTATTCTTTTGTATTTAACATTTATAATTTACATACCTAGACATAGGAAACAATAATCAGCCTTTAATTCCTTTAATCATTTTATATTATCATTATACATCAACCCAGTAAATAGAAATCCAATACTGATGGTATATTCAAATATGCAATCGAGTTCAATCTATTTTTGGCAATTTTCAGGTTGGTTTTAAAACATTTCTCAAATTAGTTTTACAATTATCATTTTATATAGAATATGTTTATTATTGTTTATGATTAGTTATTATTCAAATGGTTTGTATTTAGTTATGTTTTAATCTTCTTTATTATTAATATTTTCATTATTCTGTTATACTCAAATTCTGCTGAGTACAGTTTTTCCCTGTTCAGTGTTTACATTTATAATATTACTCTAATTAGTATTAGATTTTGTTTTCCTTTTGATATATTTATTATATTTATTATATATTATATGGATAGCAGTTATGGTGTTTCTGGTTCTTATTTTAATTATAATGTCTTCTGACTTTCTGAAAAGGTAAGATCATGGATATACCTGAGGATCATTTATTTTATTCTTGTAGGAAATTATACAATGAGTCCTAATCTATTCTCCCCTAATTACTTAGGAATAAATATAATATAATTACCTATCTTATCAATTTTATTTTATTTTATTTTTTAATCATTAATGTGATGATGATTTTTATGCTAGATATACTATATGTGAAATATATTAATGGCTTTCTAACACTGAAACACACTTGAACTACTGGAGTTATTCTGTTAAATTATGAGGCACATTTAACAAATTTACTATTGGGTTCTTCTTAGTATTAACAAATTTTCATATTGTCTATTGTGTACATGTGTAATATTAAAATATTATGCAGATTTTACACTCAGTTAATAAAGATTAAGTTGGAATATTTCTTTCCTTCGTATGTTCTGGAGACATTTTCAAGAGTTTGTAATGGTTGGATCCTTAAAAAAAATGGCAGAATTCTTCTGTGAAAATTTCCTCTGAGTGTATTGCCTGAATCACCCTGTATTGTTCTGTGCTGTACAGTGTGTGTGTGTGTGTGTGTGTGTGTGTGTGTGTGTGTGTGTGTGTGCATGTGTGTGTGAGAGAGAGAGTGTGTATTCTTTGATGCCTAAAGTTCTTTACAAAACGTTTTCAAGACAGTTTATGTTTTAAATTTGTTTTGCTTTATTATATACTCTTCTTTTTTGTGATTTTTCTCTATGAGTTTGACAATATTCGGTAGGCACTTTTTAATTTAATTGTTCTATAAAGAGCTACTTTGTAATAAATTTGTAATTCTACCTTTAAAAATGATTTGATGTGTTTTTATAGTGAGCATCCCATAAACATTGGCTTTTATTATTTTCTTTTATTTTCATCCCTTCCCCATCTCTCTCCCCCTCATCTTCCCCCCCCCCCCGCCCACCCACCAAAGGTGTAAAGTTCATTTTCGACATAACGGCTTGTACATCTCATTGGTGCAATGGCTCCACCTGTATCCCTATTTAAACAATTTGTTTTTTCCTTCCCCTCCCCAAATTATACCAACATCAAATACAGTAAAAACAGGGGTTATACCATGGGGGAGGGACATACAAAGCAACAAAGAAATCATCTTATAAATATGTTAGAAACAATAGCAAGAAAAAAAATTCGAGTCCTTAACTTGGGGTTCATTTCATTTAATATCAACTTATCTGACCATTTCTGCTTGTCTCAGACATACACTAGTTATTGCAAATAAGGGAGACCATAGGAACTGTGTTTCTTTGAGCCTGGCTTACTTCACTTACTATAACTTTTTCCAAGTATTTCTATTTCCTAACAAATGGGACAATGCCATTCTTTCTGATGGAGGCATAGAATTCCACTGTGTATATATACCACATTTTCTTGATCCATTCATCTACTGAGGGTTTTTATTCTTTATTTCCATTATTATCATAGTTCTTTGGTGTAGATTTCTCAATTTGTCTCATTTATTTTTATGACCTATATAGCAAGAATTTAGTATTATGATTATTTAACTCATGATTGCCTTAGCTAAATCTGTTCCATACTGACATAACATTTTTCTTGAAAATTAGTTCTTTTGTCTCCATTCATCTCAAAATCTAATAGATATGTGTGTGTGTGTGTGTGTGTGTGTGTGTGTGTGTGTGTGTGTAGCAATCATTTCCATATGTTATTTTTTTCACATTCTTCAGTGAATGAAACCTTTCTTTTTCGAAAGTAAAAAAAAAAATGTAACAAAACATACTATCCCACAGAATTATATGTACCACTACTTGGTTTATTTTACCATATTTTAGACATCTCCATCTACATATAATTGAAAAACTAGTTTTACGTTAAGATGGGGTAATTGATGATATTATCTCCGTAGGAGAGGAGTCACTCACAATTTTTGTGGACAAGCGGAAGCTGAGCAGGCGATCTGAAGGGCCTGATTCCAGCGCCAACAGCTCCTCCGTTACTCTGGAGACTCTCCACCAGCTAGCGGCCTCCTATTTCATTGACCGGGACAGCACCCTGCGGAGGCTTCACCACATACAGATAGCATCCACTGCCATCAAGGTAGGAACGGATTCATCCTGACAGTGCCTCCTTCCTTTCTTTCCTAACCCTGAAATGTGATTTGTTGTTTTGGCTGGAACCACTAATTGAAATTACTATAAAAAACATATCTTGCATTTCTGTTTATTTTTGGTTCTGACACAGTATTTAACATGAGACTGTACATCATTTGATGTGAATGTTTCACTTGATAACTGGGTTAGGTGTTTCATGTCTAATGGAAGTATACTCAAATTACAAGTTGATTGCAGGGTAATACAATTTCCTTCATGGATATATCTTTGCCTTCTTACCATTGATACCTTTTGATAAATCTTAGCCTATTCAAAATATGTTCAATGTATATAACAAAAAAGTATTCATTAGGCTCAAAGTGGACAAAATATCCTTACACAGTTCTGGTTTGAAAAGTATTTTCACTCACTGTCTTAAGATATGTGTAAAATGTATTCTGAAAACCACTGTCGTCCTCCCCCTCCTATTCCCCCTGCCTTTGCCCCTCCACTTCCCTCTTCTTCCACCAATTTTTCATCCTCTTCCTCCTTTTCAATTCTTGTTTACTCTCTTTATTTATTTATTTTTATTTTTTCATGTTTTTATTATTAATAAGTTTTTTCTCTTGTGAAAATGCCCTACAGAGGGGTTACGATTACATGAGCAAGGTAATGAGTACATTTCTTATCAAGCATTGTTCCCTCCTCCTTTGTTTCCCCTTACCAACCCTGCCCTTCCATCTCCCCTATTCCCCAGTCAAAGTTGTAAAGTTCATTTTTTCGACATAGCATCTTGTACATCTCATTGTTGCAATGGGTCCATCTGTATCCCTATTTAAACAATTTGTTTTTTTTTTCTTTCTCCTCCCCAAATTATACCAACATCAAATACAGTGAAAACAGGGGTTATACCATGGGGGAGGGACATACAAAGCAACAAAAAAAAATCACCTTATACATATGTTAGAAACAATAGCAAGAAAGAAAAACCACTTAAGTCCTTATCTTGGGGTTCATTTGGTCTAACATCAACTTATCTGACCTTTTCTGCTTGTCTCAGACATATATTAGTTTCATTGCAAATAAGGGAAACCATGGGACCTATGTTTCTTTGGGCCTGGCTTACTTCACTTAATATAATTTTTCAAGTATTTCCATTTCCTAACCAAGTGGGGCAATGTCATTCTTTCTGATGGAGGCATAGAATTCCATTGTGTATATAATACCACATTTTCTTGATCCATTCATCTACTGAGGGGCATCTGGGTTGGTTCCATATCTTAGCTATGGTATATAATGCTGCAATAAACATAGTTGTGCTGGTAGCTTTAGTATGGTCTTATTTGTGGTCAATCGGGTAAATGCCCAAAAGTGGGATTGCTGGGTCATATGTGGAGTCTTTTGAGGAACCTCCATACTATTTTCCAAAGTAGTTGAACATATTTACACTCCCACTAACGATGCAGTAGGGTTTCCTTCTGTCCACATCCCCTCCAGCATCTGTTGTTATACCCTCTTCCTCCTGTTTCTCTCCTTTTTCATCAGTACTTCAGTTTGAATTCAATGATTCACATATCTAACCAGGAGCTCTACCTCATGAACAATGCCCTCAACCCTTTTTAGGCTTTAGCTTTTTTGTTTGTTTGTTTGTTTTTGTTTTACAGGAAAGGTCTTATGCCTTACCTGTGCTGTCCATGTTGAATGATATATGTACCCCAACACACACACATTGTTTTTTGAGATGGGGCCTTGCTAAAGGTTTTACATTGGATGGCCTTAAAACATGATCCTCTACCAGGTGTTGGTGCTCATACCTCTAATACTAGCTATTCATGAGGCAGGGATCTGAAAATAATGGTTCAAAGCCAGTTCTGGCAAGAATGTTTATAAGATTATCTCTAATGAAATATGAAATAACCGGATCATATAGAACTGTGACACAAATGGTAGAGCATTAGGCTTGAGCAAGAGCTCACAGACACCTTGCCTCTGTGTTCAAGCCTCAGGAATGGCACAAAATAAATAAGCAAACAAAGAAAAAAATCCCAAGAGCTTTCTTATCTTTGCTAAAATTATATGGCTATATCAATGTTAAGCTTGACTTTCACTTTCCAAAACGAAAAATAAATGATGTATTTGTAACATTGAAAGGAAGCACCAAAAAAAGAGAGAGAGATAATAATGGAGGATAGAACAAGAGAATAAGGGAAAGAGAAATAGAGAGAGAGAGATAATAAGTGTTCTTCAAATGAAACATATTTTCTACACATATTTCTAGAAATTTAATTCAATAAATTATTTTCTTTTTCGTGGACATTATAAAATTAAACAAGTAAAAACTAAGCAAAAAAAACCACACAAGTATAATATAATGATGGTAAAAATTGCATAAAAATTTATTTTTGGATAAGTCAAATCTAATGTTTCATAGTTAATGCAAAAAACAGACTGTAGATACAACATTACATTGCTTCTTGACACAAACTATGTGTAGTTCTTGTCTCTTACTTAAAGTTATTACTTCAATATTTTTAGAATATGGGGAAAATTACCCTAATGTATTTTGTTTCCAAGTTAAACTGGGGTAAATAAAAGAGGATATATAAATTTATTTGGTTTAAGAGTTAGTACAAGTATATTGCCAAACCCTAACATATATTTTCCATATTACTAACAGAAGGAGTTGGGAAAAGCATAGCTGTAAGGCTCACAATATAATCACCTGCTTCTGACTGAAAGACATAAGGTATAGTGAGGTGTAATTAATATTTTCTGCACATATAAAATGCAGGCAGCAAACACAGGTGTCATTGTTAATTTAAAATGTAAGGTAGGATATTGTTGGAGATGTTTAACTTTAGATAGCTGAAGAGATATGGATGTTTTTTCTGAAGTCAATTTTAATGACAGGAAGAAAGTACTGTTGCAACAGTGTTCATTATGTGGTTATTGATTTTTTCAAACACCAAATAGAATTATGCAATGCATTTTTTATACTCATAATAAACACATACGCTATTGTTGTGTAAAATTAATGAGTATTTGCACCCACTTTTCTCACAAGAAAAGTGTGTTACAAAAGCAAACATTTTAGTGGGAATGCTAATATACATATATATAATATATACACATACATATAATAAATTCGTGTGTGTGTGTGTGTGTGTGTGTGTGTGTGTGTGTGTGTGTGTACAGATTCCTGATCAGTTGAGAACACCAAAGCTTTATGACCTATATGGTAGTAATGATCCCCCAAAGAAAGTTGAGAGTAAAAGAACATGAGTGATCTGGAAGCAACTATGTAAAAGAGAAAGGAGTATATGGAGTTCAATAGACTCATGCCAGTAGGGCTGGTATCACAGTCTGCTAATTTTCCATTAGTCATAGAAAATACTGCCAGGTCACGTCAGAGGAGATTTTAATGCATATAATATTGTAGAATATACAGAGTGGCTACAGATTGAAAGGAAAGAGAAGCTTAAGATATGGAGAAGAAAAAATGCAGTATTAGAAGTGTCCCATAATTTAGGAATATAAAATAAGGCCTTGTACCAGCTGGTGATGACTTGGCTGTGAGTACAGACACAGAGTTCCTAGGGTGGCACCAATGAGCTTGTTGGAAGTGGGAAGAGGAGGGCCTGTAAACTTCTCTGGTTTTAGTTCAGAACTCAGTGGAATTGCTTTTTGACTAGGCTGTAACTTTATGTGGCTGGTGATTTTCCAGTCCAAGTTAAGCTGCTGTTGGGATTATTGGGAATTATTGTAGGAAAGGCTGTGCTAGTGAGATGCATGCAAACAAGAAGGGAGCCAGACTCCTGCTACCCACATGCACTTTAGCTCTAAGGACTTCTTGAATGGCATGCACACTCATGTGTCTGCCCTTTCTGAGGAGAGTATCATTTATTTGCATTTGAAAGTAAGGTTCTCTAATGTTTCTTTACACAGATAAAAGCTGTCTCCTTTTATTTATCTAACCTTACAAGTGTTCAGATGTAAGTGAACAGGTTCTGAGGGACTGAGTGGGTGTGGAATAGGTGGTGTAGGCCAGATCCCAGGGCCTCCAACTCTTAAATCCTTTCTAGTCAAATAAATAATTCAATGCCATGTGCTCTTACAAGTATTTGAAACCAAACACCTATTTTTTTTTTTTTGCTAAATCCCTAAAGATTCAATTCATTGCCTTTGTATTTTAACAAGTCTGTCTTAAAGGATAGCAAAATCCACAATTTCTTTGATTTTGAAATACAGCTTGTGTTTTAAGTGCTGTAGTGGGCATTTAACTTCTCAAACAGAGGTCGAATGATATTTCACATGATTTCCAGAATTTAAAATGATTGCTAAATGCTTAAATTTGAGCATTGTTAAAGTCAATATGATTATTGTCAGATGACAAAAATAATTAAATTGGCAAAACGGTGCCAGCATGAATTCTGTGAATTCTTGCAGAACACAAATGAGCTGGGCAATTAGTGTTCACTGTGAGCTAGTTTCTAGAAAATGGTATTGGGCAATTTGTTGCTTTATCTCTGATAATTGCAAAAGTAAATGTGAACTGTAATTCATTAACGCATCTGTAAATTTTGAAACAGCAGCTCAAACTTCTGTGGAGCTCATTTTAATATCTTTCTCAGTGAGATTAATAATATTTAGTAATGTGATATTTCTTAATATTATTCTTAGTTCAGTTTCATGTCAAATAATTTCTAAAACTGCTATTATTTTTAGAAGATTAAATCCATACCCACATTTAATGGACAGATTTCAGAAATATATTATCTGAGTCTTTTTTAAAAGGGCTAATAAAATTTAAATATTATGCAATGGACATGAATGGGAAATAAAATTAGGCTTTATTTTGTGGGAATTTAGCTTATCACGTCCCTTTGATGTTATATGCATTTTGAAAACATTTAATTACTTAGCTTTAAAAACTATTCCATTACTCATTGACAAAATAAATGGAAAATCAGCAAAATTTAAGATACTGAAGAACACTTTTATGCAATGTGAAATATTTATCAGTACCAGCAAAACAATACATAAAATGATTAAATATTTAAAGAACCTGTGTAAAGTGCCACAAATGAACATGAACATAATCAAGGGTAACTATGGAAAAAGTAAAAGTGAATCAAATTTTATCAAGTCTAAACAGTATTTGGGAGGAAATTAATATTTAATAATAAATACTAGAATAAATAGTATTTTATAAGGAAAAGAGGTCATAAAAGAATGAGTAAAAAACAAGATGAAACTATGAAAACTCAAACAAATTAAAAAGTTTCAAAATGGAATGCAAGTAGTAAACAAAACGAATGCAATTTTACAGAATATAAATAGGATATATAAGTTTGTGCTTATAGAAAATAAATAAAACTGATGAACATCTTTTTATAAAAAACTACATTCATTTCTTTCTTCTTATTTTTAGTTATTAATTTATTATAACTTATCATTAAATATTTTATTCATTTTCTTTTTTGTCCAATCCAATGTAACCCAAATCAAATAAACTGAAGCTAAAATGTTATGAGTTGCTTATAGAGTTCATATTTGTTTGCATTTTCATATTCTTGTATTAGTTTCCAATCCTGCATATTAAATATTTTTAAAAACCCTCAAAAATCTAAACACTAAAATACTAAAATGAGTAACACTTACTCTGAAAATAGTCACATTCTTTCTCTAACACTCTGACTTGTCCAAATTGATTTAATCTTGAATTGATATGGATTCACATATTAATGAAAATTTAACTTCATTTTTGATATTTTTATTGTAAAAATACTGTACAGCGGGGTTACAATTACATTCCCTATCAAGTATTGTTACCCCCTCTTCTGTTTTTCCCCTACCATCCCTTCCCTCCCTCCTTCACAAGTACACTCCTCCCCTCTCCGCCTAAATGTAAAGTTCCTTTTTCAACATAGTGTCTTGTACAACTCATTGTTACAATGGGTCAACCTGCATCCCTATCTAAGCATTTTGTTTTTTCCTTTCCCCTCCCCAAATTAGAGCAGCGTATATACGAGATTCAGGGCACCAACATCAAATACAGTGAAAACAGGGGTTATACCTTGGGGGAGGAACATAAAAAGCAACCAAAAAAATCACATGTCTTTCCACTTCCTAACAAAAGGAGCAATGTCATTCTTTCTGATGGAGGCATAGAATTCCATTGTGTGTGTGTGTGTGTGTATCACATTTTCTTGATCCATTCATCTACTGAGGGGCATCTGGGTTTTTGTTATTGATGATTACATACTTTAAAATTACAGTTTAGGTTTTATTTCAGCAAATGTTAGTATAAGACCAAGAAAGAATTTCAAGAGGCTTTACAGTATAATTGCCAGCTTTCTAAACATGAGAAGTCTTCCTCCATCTTATGGCTTGGTCATAGATCTCTTGGCTTGCTGAGAACCATCTTTCTGTTCATCTTTGCTCTCCCTTTTTTTACACATTAGGAGGTCACTTTCCACCTTGGGGCATTCCCCCTAATATGTGAACTGCCACTGCCTTGAATTTGATAAAAGATTGGAACCTCTCTGTTTTTTCTTTCTGTTTTTTTTTTACTTCTTCTTACTGTGTGTCTTGCACTAAGGACAAGAAAAAGTGTCTTTTGAGGGTTCTTCTCAGTTATTTTACCCTGCCTAAACTTTGTGTTTTTATAGTCCTTATACTGTTGGAAGTCATGCATTAAAGATCTCTAATTTTCATCTTTGGAAACACTAAGTATTCAATGAAAATAGTCATGATTAATTGGGTGGGGTTTTATTCATATAAGTTCTCCTGTTATGTTGATCTAGCATATAAACTGCAAAATAGCAATTAATTTTATTACATGGGCAGATATTCCCTCTGCTTCTCTGTTTGTATTGAAGACAGCCTGTGTACCCTTTCCTCCCAGAAAAATGTTCATTCTATGAGCTTACTCCTTTTTCTCTTCTCTGGTACTGTTTTAACAACAAGAATGTAATATTTTGAATTTTAGTTTATCTGATTACATTTTATTACAGAATGGAAAGTCTGTGACATCTTACAACCTAATCAGAAATACAAGTCATTGCATTTAGGCTCTGAACTTCCATTTAGATATATTTTTATGTGCATGTGTGTAATTTGTATATGTATCTCTATATGAATATGTGTATATTTATGACTATATTATGTTGGATTAACTTATGTTTCCCATATTAGGTTTTAAGGACCTCCTGGAAAGCTAAAGCACCTGGTATTTTTATTTCCTACTCTACATTTCTAGTTTAAATCCCCGGTGGGGATATATATTTATATATTTATATATCTATGTGTGTGTATAAAACGATACAGATCACACACTTGTTTAACAAGCACAAGGATCAGTCTCCAATTAACAAAGAATACTAGTACTATAGTGAAAGTATAAAAGTAAACTCTATTTCAGAATATCATGTAGAAATCCTTCACACCAGTTCTCTCCAAATTAAGGTTCCATAGCCCTCAGTCCATCACCTTTACAGTAAAGTTTAAAAAAACTAAACAAAAGATTATGAAGTCAAAACCAATGTGCACATAGGTATGTTCTCTCAAATGCTGAATGACTATAAACAAAAATATTTTTTAGCAATTTGAGTTTTATAGATCATGTAGATTTGATTATTTGTGAAGAAACTAAGTTGGAAACCTGGGAAAATATCTGAGTTAAGATTTTGTGGGGCTTGGAAGGTGGCTCAGTGGTAGAGTGCTTGCCTTGCATTCATGAGGCTCTGGGTTCGATTCCTGAGCACCACATAAAGCAGAAAAAGCCAGAAGTGGTGCTGTAGCTCAAGTGGTAGAGTGCTCTTGCCTTGAGCTAAAGAGCTGAGGGACGCAGGACCAGACTTCAAGCTTTATGATCAACAACAACAACAAAAAATTTTTTGTACCACTAGAAATAATCTTATTTTTATCAGTCCGAATGCAGTTGTTGTCAGCCACATGAAAACACACACACACACACACACACACACACACACACACACACATTCACACACACACACACAGGATACAGTTAGAATGGTAGAACAGGAATGAAGGTTTCATGTGTACAGTATTTGGAGGTTGACAGAGTTGCTTTTGAGTTTTGCTCATGACTACCAGGGACCAGTGTAAAAAGGTCAAATGGATATTTGCTTAAACTATCCACTTTGGGATTAACTGTTTTATTCTTCTCTGAGTTAGACACACTTGAGTCAACTAATAATCAAAGATTCCAGTATTTACATTTTTTCTAATTATTTTTAGCTCTGTATTTTTACTTACTATATAATAGTTATCATCTTCTCCTCTACACCTTTAGAAATACTATTCTATATTTCTGTGATTTTTTTGTTGTTGCTCAACAAACCTTTCAAACTTTTATTCAATAGTATTTCTCTGGAAACAACAGTTGAGCATTGAGAATAGAAGAAATGTCAAGTGTCAGAGCCCTAAGTGACTTTAGCAGTCAATTCATTTCAAACATTTTAACCCACAGATACAGAAGTCATGATTCATGGAGTAGAAATATCCAACCCAAGCCATATTGTTTAAAAGAAATTCTCCAAATTTATTAACACAATTATTTCTAAAGTATTATCTACTTCTGATTGTCATACATTCTCCAAATAAACTGGATAAGGGAAGTCATTCTCTCCTTATTTGAGTCACCACACCTGGATTCCAATCTTTTTGAACATTAAAACTAATTATCTAGAAGCTAAAGTTACCTCATTTCCTGAATACATTTATTCTAATAGGGCAGGCACAAAAATCTATGAAAATATTTTTATTGGCTAGTTTGAAGTGGTTTTCTGTTCAAAGAACCAAGAGCTAGCTGCTTACTCAAGTGATTTAGGTAGCCTTTTCTTTTCTTGTTTCTTTGTAGGCCACATAAATCATTGTTGCAAAGTTGTATTAATTTAGATAATATATCTTGCTAGTCTTAGTATTATTAACTGTTCTTCCAGTGCTTCCTTCTTCTATTTGTTTCTTTCTTAGAGAATGCTAGATATTTGTAGTAATACGATGCTACCTCCTCTAGCATTAGCATAGTAATAATTTCTGAAGGAAATCCTTATGAGGATTTACCTTTTTGATATCCTACAGTCAACCTAGAATGTAGATGATATTGGTAGGCCTTTTAAAATTATTTTTCCAACCAGATTTAGGTGTTAATTTGTATATTTGACTAACATTATACTCTATTTTACCAATTATTTTCTTGGACTATATTGCCTCATACACTACTCCAATTAAGTAGAGGTTCCTTTGAGAAGACATTTTCTATAGTTGATATTTGGTATTAGTTCTGAGCCTAGGAGAGCCCTGACCATCTGTCATATTTTACTATGTCTCTATTCTAAAGGTAACTGATAATTTCAGTTGTAATTTACAACATACTTGAAATTATTCTCAATGACATGTTTGCTAAAACTCTGATGTTCTTAAAATAACCTTCGTTGTCTCATAAATGAAGTCAGTCAGACCAGGAGAGATTATGGAATGTCTATACTGTTGTGTGTTATTCATTCATGCAAAAATCGATGAGCCAGGGCTCTGAAGCTAGTGTGTGGAAAACAAAAAACTTTGGAACACACTGTCATTGTAGAGGCTTCAACTTGTTGGAGAGAGAAAGAAGCCTCTCTAGACTTCCTACTACCCACTCAGGATTAAATCTTGACATTTGACACCTTTCACATTTCCATTGGTGTGGATATGTCAGGATTTAAAATGTCAATTATGGAAAGAAATGGATTTTCAAAGTCAATAAATGGTGTTCTATTTCAGACTACTGCTTTCTAAATCTATCCATATTCTACATGCTGTCCTGCAAAAGTGATTATCTAGAAGCAATGTGTGAAACAAAATCAGCTGGCTCTGTGGGCCATCCTCACAAGGAAGCATTTCAAGAACACTCATCACCTTTGTAAATATGTTGTTCTTACCCCACCGTTAACAGAATTCTACTCAGAGGCAACTTAAATTTCAAGAAGTCATTGCAAATGGCAACAAATCTCATGAGTTATTACTAAGAACTGGTCAAGTAAAACCATTGTTCTCAAAATTTCAAATATTTCCAACAATTTTAAATTAACCATTTACCCTAGTACCACAAACTTCTATTTTGTCCAAGGATAAATCTACAAAAATAAATGGAATGACAGTGGTAAAGAAAACTTTAGGAAAGACGGAAAGGAAAGAAAATATTTAAATTTGTAGAATATTCCCAATGGGAATAAATACAATATTTTATTTTAGCCTATAGAAAATACATGGTAATTCACAATAGGTTAATGGAAAAAATAATTTCATTCATAATACTAAAAACATAATACTAAAAGAAGCAGAAAAAGGAAACTCGCTGAAAGTTTTTGTGTTATAGGAGATGGGGAGATGGAAAAATGAGAAGGGAAATTTAATTCAAATATTGTTTGTGCATGTGTGAAATCTGTATGAACAAATGCATACAGAGTCTGTGAGACTCTTACCTTTAATAAACTACTCACAAAAAAATCCAAAAATTGAGCTATGGCTCACATAGTTGAATGCTGGATTTGATCAAAAGAAGCTCAGGGACAGTGCCCAAGCCAAGTTCAAGCCCCCAGATTGGGTAAAATAAAAGTATTTAGTAAGAAATTTAATTTGTTAGAATTTAGTTCACTTCCAAGCAGAAAACTTCAATTTTAACAACCTCCAATTTGTGATGAGAATACACGTAATTCCTTATTGGAAAACTTATTATCCTCAGAAAGACTATGTAAATATTTATTTAAAATATCACCTTGTTGGCTTGTTTGCTTCTTTTTACCAAAATTTCCATGAGTGAATTCTCAGGATTATAAATTAGTTTATATGTTTGTATTATCTTTCCTTATCTGCCTTTGATTCTATAATTTCATGAACAGATCACATTTTGTTGAACTCTCAAAGGTCTCTTAAAAGTCATGTGTTATCTCTCTATGTGTTAACACTCACTAGGTCCTTAGTTTTCTCTTTTATTTAACAGCATGGATCCTAGAACCAGAATAACCTAATACTAATAAACTCTGAGCCAGCATGGTGGCTCATGCCTATAATTGCAGCTAGTCTGGAATCTGAGAACAGTCAAATAATTGTTCTAGTCCAGTCTGGGAAAAAGCGAGATTTCATCTCAATATGATAAACAGGTTGATTCATGGGTGTTATTGCAGCTATATGCGAAACATAAGTTGGAGGCTTATATTTTAAGGAGGGCCAGGGAATATACTATGTAAAAATACTGGAGCAAAATGGCAGGGAAGATGATGTAGCATTACTCTAGTGGAAGAGTCAGACACAGAGTGCTAACCCCAGTACAACTTTTCCAACTCAATAAAAACAACAAAACAAATCCTAGTTTTCCTTATCATTAACTAATTAAAGCTTTCAATTTCTCCTTATTACTAAGATAAGAATATTACAGACTGGGGCTGGGAAGGTGGCTCAGTGGTAGAGCGCTTGCCTTGCATGCATGAGGCCCTGGGTTCGATTCCTCAGCACCACGTAAGAAAAAACCTGGAAATGGCGCTGTGGCTCAAGTGGTAAAGCGCTAGACTTGAGCTGAAGAGCTGAGGGACAGCACCCAGGCCCAGAGTTCAGGCCCCATGACTGGACCCCCCCACCAAAAAAAAAAAAGAATGTTACAGACATACTGAGGGAAAAATGAGTTAATATTAGAAAAGCTCTTAGAACAGCATTCAGCATGTAATAAGTCTAAAAGGTTCTAGTTATTATAATACAAAATGTACTTAATAAACACTTATTTCCTTCCAGAACTTATGTTCTAATCTTTTACCTGGTGATCAGTACTAGATAGCTGGATAAATGCTATGCAAATTAAATGAACATAGCTGGTTGTACAGTCAGCAAAGTCAGAAATCCCTGAGTTTCAGGTGGCAGAAGTAAGATAAGTTCTGTATGGATGCTGAAATTGTGCTGAAGATTTCACAGGAGTTCCCGTCCCCCAGAGAGTTTTATCTTCCTAAAACTTCATGTCGTCTGCCCCAGCATAATGGAATAACAGGTCCTTTTATAATCCCAAAGAAATTCAATATTCTATTTAAAAACAACTCACTTATATAGGCACATATATGTAGATGTATAGATATATATTTTCCCCCTTTTCAATGATTACATGTGTTTACTTGTACTCCCCAAAGGATTAAGAAACAGCAAGTCTGAATCTTCAAAGTAACTGATATGAAGCTCTTTGGCAGAATCTCCTTTGTGTTGGGGCTGCCTCTAACAATGAGGGTGAATTGCATGTATCATTGTGTGGATTGAAAGACCACAGAACTTGTTCAATGTGTTTTGTTGAATTTTGTGAAATGTCAGTTTCAGATATTCAAAAGGGAAAAGCCATCTTTGCAGTCTATGTACAAAGTGACTATTTATTAAATCATCTTACAGTTTATCTGACAGCCCTTTAGGGAGACATGGGTATTCTCTCATTGGCAGAACTAGTAACAGTTCAATTCTTTGAAAATTATCTTTTTATTAATCAATACTGAATACATGTGCAACTGAATTGGTTTGCTTTGTTTGATGTACGCTTTGGGATATAAAATCAGAAACTATTACTTGGAAATTTATATTCATGGTTTATGAACTGTTTTCTTACTCGCATTTTTAAAGGACAATGTTAGATATATTGAGTGAAGTAGAAAATAAAGAATTTCTCATTCTATCTTTTTATAGCATTCTGTAATATTGACTCAACTACCTGTCAACAGATAATGCACTGGCATTTTTTTAATCGCTTGATTTTCTGTTCCTTCAATTGCATTCCTAGGCACAGACCTAAATACTTGGGAGAAACTGTCTCCTTATTTCCCTTTGCTCTCCACATCTGCAGATACTGTTTCAATATGTCATATAACTCCAAAGAGGCTGAAGAATAGATCAATAATAAATACTGTGGCCACCTACCCTTGCTTGGTGCTCCAATGAGATTTCATGCTAATTGTACGAATTGCTCAATTATATTTTTCTCCACAATAGTATGGAAAAGAGAGATTGCTTTTTTACTGTGTCATCTGTGAAAGGGAGATACTAACAACACTGCTTAGGACAGTCCTTCACATACATATACATTAACTCTCTTAATTACTCCATTGAGTATAACTACAAGTTTGAGCTGATAAATGGTACTCAGGAACACACACTAATAACATAAATCATTTTTCTTTAGAGTGTAAATAGTGGATCCTCTGACTCTTCCCAAAAGAAATTGGTTATTGAATAGGTATGCCAAATTTAGCCAGATTATTTATGAGAACTAAATATCAATGCAGGAATCCTTCTTAGGATTTATGCAAGCTCCTAATCCAAGAAGTATGCTAGCCTTTCTGATAAATTTGTATCTTTGTTTTTGGTGCTTGATGCTGTTTGAAAAGACTGGTTCATGGAACATTTGAAAATTTCTTCCCCCAATTTCAGCAAATAAGAAGAACATTGAGAACAACTTTCTTTTCAAAAGGAATCAGCTCTAATCCTTACTTTGTTGTTAGAAATCACTTTACTGGTGGAGAATTATTATCAATCTGTGTGTTCTCTACTTGTCCTCTGAACAAAGCATTTTTAATCAAAGAAGATAAGAGAAAGCTTGGTTTATTTCCACTCTAAATTATAGATATTTTTGACTGTCTAGGACAGTGAAGAAAAAGAAAAAAAAACATTGTCAAAAATAACCCTTTTATTGGCAAAAACATTTGTAAGGGGCTTGGAAGTGACTCAGTGTTAGAGTGCTTGCTTTACATGCGTGAGGTCCTGGGTTCAATTCCTTAGCACCATGTAAGCAGAAAAGCTGGAATTGGCACTGTGGCTCAAGTGGTAGAGTGCTCTCCTTGAGCTGAAGTGCTAGGAGACAGCTCCCAGGCCCAGATTTCAGGCCCCACAACTGACAAAAAAACAAACAAACAAAAAACAGACAAAAAAACCACATTTGTAAGGTGGTTAAGCAAACAGGTTGTAAATCAGGCAACAGTGGCAAATTATTATTTGAGATGTGGCAGGAAGGTTAGAAGATTCTTTGTACTATCATTTCAAGCTATTGTGGGCCACTGTGATGGCAATCTCAACCATAGAGTACCTGCATTAATGAAGAAACTTGTTGCTTTTTATCATTTAAAGCAATTCCTGCCTTAATGTGGTGGCACAAACCTGTAAACACAGCACTTGGGAGACTGAGGCAGAAAATCTGACAATCTGGAAATAGTGAGATCCTGTTTCAAAACAATAAAAAATATCATTTTCTAGTATTAATACATGTATATTTCCCACTCAAGTTATTTGAATCTTGGAAAAAAAGTGAAAATTTGGATAATTCTTTCTAAAGTGGACATTTAAAAATATACCTCAGATTGTTTTCCAGTGATTAAAGTTAGTCCCATGGTCAACCTGGAGATCAAAATGCAGAGCAATAGGAAAAATTCCACCTGAAGGCCAGGCAATAGTTTTGAACTTAGAGAAGTGAGCTATCTTATCCTTAGTATTGTTTCAAATTGCCAGTACACAGTAGTATTTTAAAGTGAGTTGTTTCTAAATTTCTATTCGTATGGTTTCAAAGGTGTGAACAACATTCTTTTTTACTAATTTTCACAGTATGTGGAGGACTTCAACTATCCTCATTCAATATTTCAACGAGGAGAAGGTTAGCACTTTTACCAAACACAGGTATCCCATAGCTGAGATTTTAGTGGAAACATCAGAAAATATTCTACTACTAATGGCTTAGGAAGAAAGGCAGCTTGTAATTGATAAAACAATAGAGATGCCAGTGATGGTTCCTAGAAAAAAGACAAATTAAATCCTTTAAGAAAATGGAGAAGAAAGGGAAGTAAACAGAGTGGTATATGATATTTAATAGAAAATGATCACATAAAAATCTGTTAGGTGCTAAAGTTTGAGAATCATTGGGTCTTCATCAATGAAAAACAACACACATTTTGTCCTTGGGTATTTATTCTGATAAGGCAAATATATAAACAGACTTAAGTTGTAGGGCACAATTAAGTTGATTGCAAGAAATTAAGTCTTGTCTGAGGGAGTTGGTAAGAAAGGTGAGAAATATCTACTTATGTATGGATGAATAGCAGGGTAGCAACAGAGAAAAGAAAATAGAATACAAAATATTTGCAATGTGTGAACCTAGCACATAAAATAACATGGAGAAATTCCCCATGTCTAACATGCTGTGAGAAGTGAGACTCTGTAAATTCTCTAGATTAATAATGACAATAAAATGTTTTCTTACAGATAGATCTAGGTAAGAAAATATATTCATAAATGTTGATAAATAATTGTACATTTGTGATTTCTTAAATTAATAATGCCTAAGCACATAATGGATTATGTTGAAGAATATACAGGGTTTTTTTGTTTGTTTCTGCCCATTGGATTTTGTGAAATATGAACCCTTATGAACAACTCCTATATCTGAACTTGCAATTCCATCCTCCAGGATTTTCTCTGATTAATCTATGTCCTGAATTCTCTGAACATTAACTATACTTTGAGTTTATCACAATTTCATCACATTATAATCCATGGTACAAATGATTCGTTTGTATGTTATTCTGTTTTCTTTATATTCTTTGTGATTAATCAATCAATGGGCTCTTCAGATATCTTTAATTTCTATTATTTTTCTCTTCCTTATAAAAATGCAGTCCAAAAATTTCTACTTGTATCCTTCCTAACATCATGTAAACACTTTTAGATGCATCCTACATATTCCAAGAGAAATTCTCTACTTGACATTCTTTTTTTTTTTTGTCGGTTGTGGGGCTTGAACTCTGGGCCTGGGCACTGTCCCTCAGCTCTTCAGCTCAAGGTTAGCCCTCTACCACTTAAGCCACAGCGCCACTTCCGGCTTTTTCTGCTTATGTGGTGCTGAAGAATCGAACCCAGGGCCTCATGTATGCAAGGCAAGCACTCTACCACTGAGCCACCTTCCCAGGCCTTGACATTCTTATACACAAAAATAGTCACTATTCACTATGTTTCTTCTGATTCAGTCTAATGCCTTATAGATAGCAGTCTCTACAGTTAAATCAGGCACTGAGCCTTTTCTATGGTGATATCTCACCACTAATATCAGTAGATGGACAACTGACAGCTTATCAGAAGGGTGGAAACAAATAGGAAAAACTGTAACTTGAAGTAGAAAGTAATTCAAGAATGATGGTGATAGAGATCAGTGGTTGATCTTGTCAAGATTGCATAGGGCCTAGGATTAGATATGTAGTATGTTAGTGATAAAGGATTTCAAATGTCAAGTCGTTGACACAATGAAAAGTTTAATGTGTATTTATATATATGCACACACAGTATATTATATACTCATAAATAATAGTATATGTTATATAATAAATAATATAAAATAAATATATTACTGAATCTATAATATGTATATATATATAACATTTAGTAAATTATCCTTTAAATGGGTCTCATTTTCTTTTAAGTGGTCACCACTCACTATATGATGTGTAGGGTAGAGAAAGAATTCATATCTCAACTTGCTACTATTCCTTATAGTGAGATTATAAAAGGGAATACTAAATTACTTCTATATTTTAAAGTGTATTTCAAAGTGCACTGTCTTTCTAATATTTCTGCCCTGAAATGCTACACTAATTTGATATTTGTCTTATATCCTTTTTCTACCTAATTTGAACAGAGATCTGAGTTGGATTTAATTATATTTTCTTCACTTTTAAAATACTGTCCTCTATGAGGAATTTTTGGACTTGTAAAACTGGAAATTTTTGTTATGGTAAGAAAAAGACATTTTCTTTTAAAGTTAGTGGTTTCTGTGAGGAAATATAATAATCCTGTCAACTTTAAGATATATAGCTTTAGTCATTTGTGACTTATGTCAGTAGGAAAGGTTGGAGCTTATTTTAGTTAGGTGCATGAAAAATGTACTCTCACCTTCCTATAACTCAAAAATGGCTAAAGCAATTTAATTCAAACTCTTGAGTAAGTTCACCTTCGCTCCGAGCTAAAATTTGAGATCTCATCCAAAATGAAATCACATATAGAGATAATTATGTTCTATAAAGAAAATAGAAATTATAGCTAATCCTTTCTCTTTTTATAACATAATACAGGCAATTATTACTATCTTTAAAGTATTTTACTTACCTTGATGCTTATTGAAGAAGAAATCTGGTCTTAGATTTTAAACCTGAAGTATCTGGTGGTCATAATGTATATTAAATACATGTTAATGCAAAAGCATTCTAATTTCTCCTAGATCAATTAACAATAGTAATTTAAAATGCAAAATGTATACATGCCTAGTAGATGATCCTGTGTTTATGAGAGATTGCCAAATTTCTCTAGGCCTGTATAAGGTTATGTTGAGATCTACAAATTATGCAATTAACATGCTGATTTGGTGAAAGTTAATTTAGTATCTCTTAGGTGATAAAGACTGTAAAGTGTTAAGTCTATAACAATTAGATATGAAACACCTTTTGTTCTTGAGGTATTTATTCTGATTAGGCAAATGTGTAAATAGACTAATGTGGTAGGGCAAAATTAAGTTGATTGCAAGAATTGTAATTGATTCCTGCCTGATAAGAAAGGTCAGAATTATCCAGGCTGGGTCTTACAGATAATTGGCAGGGTAGCAACAGAGGAAAGAAAATAGAATACAAAATATTTACAGTCCACAGGAGCATAGTACAAGGGAGAATGTGGAGAACTTCATCTTGTGTAGCATGCTGTGAAACATATTGTCTAGATTGTATATAGTTAGGTAAGTGGTGTTTTTCTTCCCTAATCCTTCACCCATGACTTTAGCAGTTCCTTTGCCAAATGGGTTTTTCCAATAGTACCTAAGATCTAATTTTATGTCCCTTTGATATTAGCCTTCACTTCTTAACTTTGTTCAGTAGAAAGGCTACATATGTACTTCTGAGGCTGAGTTTCTTTTGACGTTTTTGACATTGCAGTATGGACAACATTGTCTAGTTATCATCTTGGATCCTACATTGAATTAGTTGTAAAGTGTAAAGCAGGCCTGAGCCTCAACACAATACCATCCTATAGCAGATTCAGCCAACACATAGACCTCCATAAATAATTCAAAACAATGCATTTTGGAGACTAATATAATTGATTATAAAACAACTTCTAAGTGTGAGATAAAAAAAGAAAGAGCAGTTGAATTTCTGCAGCAAATTTTTGCCATGCAAAATATTTATCATTATAACTCATAAACATAGTGGTGGTCCGGATGTTTACAGGTAAATAAGCTTTGGATAGTGCACATATAGTATCTGTTTGAAACATTTCTTTCATTTGATATAAATACAAATTAAAAAAAAAGATTCTGAAAGTCTTAAGCTTAAAGAATTGAACAATAAGAGTGTTGAGGAGAATGGAGCACCCAAAGAGGCTAATTTTATGAGTTTAATTTTGTTTTCATCCCCTTGGTTAGCTGAAAATCAGTGGAATAAGTGGAGTCTTTTCTTTTTTTCTCATGTATAAAGCTTCATAGAGCAGAGAACAGAGTCTTCATAACTTCACATTGAAATGTAATTTATGCTGTTCTATTTGGGCCTAAAACATGACATGATTCTGCTTCATAGGGATATATTACTTTCAGGACTCCTGTCAAGGGGATTTCCTAATGTTCTTGCACTTGAATTAGAGTCTGTAACAGTAATTTGAAAATTAATAAATATGTAAACACATAAGTAAAATAACCAAGCAAACTTGTTACGGGAACAAGAAGAGGAAAAAAATCATTATAATTCTCAAGAGCTATACAGATAGAAAAAGATTTTGAGAACTTTGGAAAAATAAATCCAAGCATTTTTCTGTAGAGAACAGTGTATCAATTAATGGCCTATTGTTACAGATTGAAAAGGAAGTCTTTCTCAAAACAGAAGAAAGGTAGGAGTAACATAAAGACTGAAGTTATGTCTGTAATCCAGGCTGCTCAGGAGGCTGAGATCTGAGGATCATGGCTCAAAGCTAACCACAGGCAGAAAAGTCCATATGACTCTTATCTCCAATTAACTACCAGAAAACTGGAAGTAGTGCTGTGGCTCAACTGGTAGAGCGAGGGTCTTGAGCTGAAGAGCTCAGTGACAGGTCCCAGGCCCATACTTTAAGCCCTACAACTGACCAAAAAAAAAAAAAAAAAAAAAGAAAAACTGAAGTTATGATACAATATAAAAGATATATGAAGGTAATAGAGCACTTGTATAAAGACAAAAGCAATAGAAACTTAAAATTAAAACATTGGATAAAATAGTCTGTGAAAAGAAAGCAACTGTAATCTAAATATTTTGAAACTATGATGGGAAAGATTGAAAAGGGTGGCATGATTGAGATATACTCTTAAACTGCTTTGTTAATTGGCAATTCCTTTGTTCAACTACTTAAAGATAATATTTTTTATAAAGTTACAAAGAAAATAATATCAAATTTTAAGGATTCTGAAATAAGTGTGGAGAAGAAAACACTTTTGTATATACCAGGTCCTTCACCAAATTTGCTGTATAGGACAATTATCAAATTTTCCTGTTTATCTCCCCCCACTCATCTGAGGTATAGATATATTGAAAAAGTTGAAATTCTATCCAATTTTGTATGGCATTTACAAAGGATTTTTTTCCATTTATTTTAGTATTATAAAGTTCTGTAACCTTGAAATATATTAGAAGTGTTCACTGAAAATGTAAGAAGTAATTAAGAGCAACTCACAAGTGCATATCAATGCACTATGAAAAGTCATAAATTGAGCAGTCAATTCATATAAGGCTACAGCAAGATATGGTCTAAATACTTTTGTTAATAATAACAGAAAGAACATTTTAAAATCAATGATTTTCCCACACCATCAGAATACTGGAAATTCTTTCAGTTGCCTTTTGAAAGTACCAACACCTAGATTTTAACAACAAGCAGCTTGTGTCAAAATTTTGAAGGATTGTGTTTTTCTAAAGCACCTCAGGTAATTCAAATGTGCAGTCAAGGTTGAAAACCAGTATCTAAATAATGAAAGACTAAAGCTATTTTAATTAAATCTGAATCCACACAGGGCACATGTTTTTGATTTTTGTTAATGATACATGCAGAAAGAGATTGGAATACATGAAACTCAGAGCTTAAAAATAAATACACAAGAAACAAAATGTCTCTGATACTAGCAAATGAGAACGACTCTTTGAAGCATAGCTGAACTAAGGGAAAATAATTGTGTAAAAATATATTTATTATCAAATGTGTATGGATTCTCTCAGAAATATATATTTGTAACTAAAATTAAATTTATGTTCTGTACAAGGAAGCTGTGGGTGTTCAAAGATGACTTACTATAGTCATTTGACGAAAGAACAGGAAAAGCTATAGCATAGTGTGAAAGGAAACTGAGTCAGACACTCTGCTCTCCATCATCTTTTAAATGGATATATTATTAGAGCAAAAACATAGGGAAAACATCCATGGCTTGGAGAATCAAATAATTGAAATTAAAGAAAAGCAAAGAGCACATACACTTTCTTCTCCAAAGAATTTTGCAGTGATTGTGAAGTGGAATCTTAGATGTATAACTATCTCCAAATTGGTTTGTTGGTATATATTTTGAATTATAACAAAATACATGTATTTCTAAAATGTCATCTAAAATGTGATGTTTTGAAGTATTTGCATGTCATTAGAAGTTAGTAATAGGGATTTAACAATTGTCTTAAGTTGTTTTCTTTTACCTGTGACAAAGATAAATCCCATGGTTTTGAAGGACTGCTTTTAAAAAAATGGGAGGACTGGATGTAGAAGTGAGCCTTGATGTCTTTGCTCAGATTCTAAAATAACTATATAACTATATATAACTATATATAACTATATATATATATATATATATATATATATATATATGTAGTTATATGACTGACCGAAAGTGATTTTGTAAAGTACAGAGGAGCAGAAAGAATTCAACTTAGTACTACATTAATAATGGGACATTTGGTGGTAGCTTGTAACCTACTGCCATTTTCTTAGGAGGTAGAGATCATAAGGCTCTGGATCCAAGGCTGGATATCAATAAAAATATGAGACCTTGAAAAGTACCTATGCAACAAGATTAGAAGGCTAAAATGGGTGAGCATTTGCCTGTCAAGCATGAAGCCTTGAGTTCAAACCTCATTATTATAAATATAAAGATATGTACTTGTATACGTGTATCTCATATGTCTATATAATTTTATATTAATATTTTTATATTCATGATGTTAGACCTTAAAATAGAACTTAAAAAAATTTTATTTCTTTAAGTTCAATGTTTATAATTTTCTTTTTCTTATTTTTCTTTTAAATGTGTTGTCCTACAGTAAACCATGGATAACTCCACAAGACTATTTGTTTTGTTTTGTTTCCCATCATAAATCAGTACCTAACAAAATGCCCAGTACTTTTGGTAGTTGGCATTCAAGAAAGACTTGTTTAGATAATGAATAAAGAAATGATTTGATGAACTTTAACATGATATAATTTTGATGTACATTTTAAACTGCACAATAACATATAAATATATTATTTTTGTAATTTTTAAAACAATTTACATCATCTACTTGGATTTATTTTTATGAAAAAATGATTTCTCTATGAGTAAATTACTATATCTTTCTTTAAAAAATCTTACCTGTTAAGTACTTATCAATATAAAATCAGGTTTTATCTGTAGCTTTCCATCTATAAGGATAGACAAAATATATAACTTCTGATACTTAAACACTTTGCCACATTGTTACCAGATTCTTTCCCAATGAGAAAAATATCATGAGTTTTTGGTTTCTTTTTCAAAATCATTAAAAACTATATTTGTATAAATATTTACAATTTAAGTAGGTAGAAAGAAAGATAGATATAGATATATAGATATGCATATATACAATAGTGCACACAAATACGAATATATAAACATCCATGCAAATGTGCATATATACATACACATCTACCTGTATGGACTGCAATAAAGTATGTTAAGTTTCATCTCTGGATAGTATGCAACCAGAGTTCAGGGAACATACATTACTGATATTATACTAACTGTGCATTAGAAATGCATTGTACTTATTCAGATGGAAACTGACAAATGATAAGTCTGGAAAATAAAACAGTATCCTCTGTTGTTTGGTTGCTTTCCTTTTAATCTAATTGATTCATTTTCTGGAGGTCACAATGTTTTATAACATATAAAATAAATTTAAATAATTCAAATATCTGTATTTTCAAATTTAATCCATTACAATTTAATTTTTATAGTCAACACTATATTGAGTACATCAGTAAACTTAAGTAGAAAAACTGATTGAACAATCTAAAAATAGTTTCCATTCTTAAATCTCATCTTCTTTTATTGGGGAAAGGTCCTGTAAGAATTTACCTAGAATTTTCCAGAAACAGTTGCACCCAGCTGACTTTTCTGTCTGTCACTGAGAATACATCAGTAATCAAAATTTGGAAAACAATGTAAGGAGCCAGTAGTTGGTACAATAATTATATCTTTTTAAATACAAGAAATACCTAAAATTGTTAATTTAAATAATTAAAGCATATATGAAGTTAAATTTATAGAAGGTTAGGAGAATAAGCAATTACACAGGAATCAGATGAAAAGATTTTTCTATGTAACAAAGCTTGGAGAGAGGCCTACATTTTTCAGCAGAGTTCATTCAAAGCCCAGGAAAACAAGCAGCAAAACTTTCCCAAAAATTTTACTTAAAAAAATCTGGATGGATAGGACGTACTTAATGATTTTTTTGTACAAAATTAATTATCCACTGTAGCATCATTTTTCTTTACTGCTTTGGTATGATTTTGTGTTCCCTTGGTGAATGTTTACTTGATGTTTTTGTTAAAGAGCACTTCTACACATGAAATGTTTTTATTTTTTTTATTTTTATTTTTATTTTTAGTGAAAGCAGGGGTTATACTGTGGGGGAGGGACATACAAAGCAACAAAGAGATAATCTTATAAATGCGTTAGAAACACATGCATGAAAGAAAAAAACATTAAAATACATATCTAAAGGTTCATTTTCCTGACATCACATTATCTGACCTTTTCCGCTTGACTCATACATATACTAGATATTGCAAATAAGGGAAACCATGGGACCTATGTTTCTTTGGGCCTGGCTTACTTCATTTAATATAATTTTTTCCAAGTTTTTCCATTTCCTAACAAATGGGGCAATGTCATTCTTTCTGATGGAGGCATAGAATTCCATTGTGTATATATACCACATTTTCTTGATCCATTCATCTACTGAGGGGCATCTGGGTTGGTTCCATATCTTAGCTATGGTAAATAATGCTGCAATAAACATAGTTGTGCTGGTAGCTTTAGTGTGGTCTTGTTTGTAAACATTTGGGTAAAAGCCCAAAAGTGGGATTGCTGGGTCATAGGGGAGTTCTATGTGAAGTCTTTTGAGGAACCTCCATACTGCTTTCCAAAGTGGTTGAACAAGTTTACATTCCCACCAACAATGAAGTAAGGTTCCTTTCTGTCCACATCCCCTCCAGCATCTGTTGTTGTTAGAGTTCTTGATTTTTGCCTTTCTAACTGGGGTGAGGTGATATCTCAATGTTGTTTTGATTTGCATTTCTTTTATGGCTAGGGATGTTGAACATTTCTTCATGTGTCTATTGGCCATCCTTCTTTCTTCTTCAGAGAAGTTTCTCTTTAAGTCTTTCGCCCATTTATTTATTGGGCAGTTGTTTCTTTGAGGATTTGTTGTTGGGTGGTTTAATTTTTTGAGTTCCAAGTATATTTTAGATATGAGACCCTTGTCCGTTGTATGGCTAGTAAAGATCTTCTCCCAATCCGTAAGCTTTCTATTGATCTTGCTAGCTATGTCATTTGCCCTGCAGAAGCTCTGCAACTTTATGCAATCCCATTTGTCCAACCATTCTTTGATTTGTTGTGTTTCCGGGTCTCTATTCAAAAAATTTCGGCCTGAGCCAAGGAGACCTAGGGTTTCTCCTATTCCATCCTGTAGTGTTTTCAGAGTGTCTGCTTTGACTTCAAGGTCTTTGATCCATTTGTAGTTGATTCTGGTGCAGGGTGATATATAAGGATTTAGCTTTAGTTTTCTACATGTAGTTAACCAATTTTGCCAGCACCATTTACTGAAGAGGCTGTCTTTCTTCCATTCTATTGTTTTAGCTCCCTTATCGAAGATTAGATGGCTATAGGTCTGTAGGTTCATTTCTGGGTTTTCAATTCTATTCCATTGGTCCTGAGGTCTGTTCTTATGCCAATACCAAGCTGTTTTGATTACTATGGCTTTATAGTAGAGTTTGAAATTTGGTATTGATATTCCTCCAGCAGTGTTCTTTCCGTTGAGGAGCGTTTTTGCTATTCAGGGTCTTTTATTGTTCCATATGAATTTTTGGATTGCCTCTTCTATTTCCTTGAAGAATGAGGGTGGAATTTTGATAGGTATCACGTTGAATTTGTAGATAGCCTTGGGAAGTATTGCCATTTTCATGATGTTAATCTTTCCAATCCAGGAGCATGGGAGGCTTTGCCATTTTTTTAGTTCTGTGTTGATTTCCTTTTTCAAGATTTTGAAGTTTTCATCATAGAGGTCCTTCACTTCTTTAGTTAAGTTAATTCCTCGGTATTTTATTTTTTGTGGGGCTATTACAAATGGAGTTGCTTTCCTCATTTCAGCCACACTTTTCTCATTGTTGGCATATAGAAAAGCCATTGATTTTGGGGGGTTAATTTTATAACCTGCTACTTTGCCAAAGTTTTGAATCAGCTTGAGTAATTTGGGAGTGGAGTCTATGGGATTCTTTAAATACAAGATCATGTCATCTGCAAAGAGGGAGAGTTTTATTTGTTCTTTCCCTATTTGGATCCCCTTTATGTCTGCATCTTGTCTTATTGCTGTAGCTAGGCATTCTAATACTAGATTGAAAAGAAGTGGAGAGAGTGGGCATCCTTGTCTTGTTCCTAAGTTAAGAGGAAATGGCTTTAGTTTTTCACCATTGAGTATAATGCTGGCTGTAGGTTTGTCATATACAGCCTTTATTGTATTGAGGAATGTTCCATGGATTCCTAATTTTTCCAAAACCTTCATCATGAAGGGGTGTTGGATCTTGTTGAATGCTTTTTCTGCATCTATTGAGATAACCATGTGGTTCTTATTCTTGCTCCTGTTGATGTGATGAATAATATTAATTGATTTGCGAATATTGAACCAGCTTTGCATCCCTGAAATGAATCCTGTTTGATCGTGGTGTATGATTTTTTGGATGAATTGTTGAAGTCGATCGGCCAAAATTTTGTTGAGAAGTTTTGCATCAATGTTCTTCAAAGAAATAGGTCTATAGTTCTCTTTCTTTGATGAGTCCCTGCCTGGTTTTGGGGAAATGTTTTTATATCTGGGTCACATTTTTGGATTGCAATCAGAGCTTTTCCTCTCAAATAAGGGTTCATGAAATCCCAAAGAATCACAATGAAATGGAAGTTTCTTTGGTTCTCTACATTTCATAGGAAAATAGTAGGCAGAAAAATGAGGAGGATTGGCGTCTAAGGCCATTCTAGCAAAAAGCATGGCTGGAATCCCTAGTAAGAGCAATGCTTTGTGTTGAAAAAATAATAATAAAATAAAAGGAAGAAAGAAAAACAAACTATAGAAAAAAGTAAAAGGATATAATATAAAGAATATAACCAGGGAGAAATATAATTTAAAGGAAAACAAGAACTGTCATATTTCACATTCAATGCATTTTTCTGTTTTTGTTTTCTTTCTAGGAAAAATGTAAAGCCATAGATTAAAAAGGACTGTTTTTAACTGCTGTTATACTTCCACCAGTGTTTTAAGCATAAATAGTTGTGTTAGTTATCATCCACAGGCTATGTTTCAAATAAATGAAGTGATCAAAGATCAACACTGTGTGATATGATTGTGATACTATGACATTATGAAGATATTTGGCTACTTTACTGATTTGTTCACAGCTGTTACAATTTTAATAAAACATTCAGTTCATGTGGAACTTACATAATTTATATTTTTCCTTTTTCAAGTTGTCTTATCATCTTAGTGCTGACTTTTGGTGATAATGAGTTGCAAAAGAATTGAGATGTCTCCTAACTTTTTCTGAGACAAGCCAATTTATTTTTCAAATAAAAGAAGATATGAGAGAACTGCTCTAGTAGCGGCCAGTTGAAACAAGAAATCCACTCCTGTCTTCCTAATTATGCACCAGTCAGCTGAGTTTTTAGTATTCCCTGCTTATGAGTTCTCTTGGGCCCTTGTTTAATTGGGTGACAAATGGAGGAAGATGACAGTCTCAGTCTTGAAAGTTCAGCTCATCTGTGCACACAGGCTTTCGTTGTCCTGTTATAAAAAAGATAGTTTAAGTCAGCAGCTATTGATATGCTACACAGAAAAAAATTGCTAACTGCTGAAACTTCAAAAAGCAGTAATAAAAATGTTTTAAACTTTTTAATCTTATACAGTAAGGAATGCTTTAGAAAGTATTTTACAATGGCCTATTAATGGCATTTCAGAAGAGACACACAAACTATTTTTTGTTAAAAAGTTTACAGCATGGTGTAAGTACAAAGGAGACCTAATGTTATGTGGATGCCTTATTCTGACTCAGTTGTGTCCAGTTATTTTATTCCATAGCACATCGAAAAACCATTTCCAGAATCTAAGAAAACTTCTTTTAACTCAGGGTGTCATCTTAGATTTTAATATTTAAGTGTGTACTGAAAGTTTATACACATCTTTTTACCAATCTGTGTGTGTGAGAGATGGTGTGTGTGTGATGTGTGTGTGTGTGTGTGTGTGTGTGTGTGTGTATGTGTGTGTGTGGTGTGTGTTTATGGTGTCCCTGAGCACTTTTTTGGTCAGTGGTGGGCTTGAACTCGGGACCTGGGCACCCTCCTTTCCTCAAGGCACTTTGAGCTAGAGCACTGCTTCTGGTTCTTTGCTCATTAATTAGAAATAAGCATCTTATGGATTTTCCTACAAGGGCTGGCTTCATACTATAATCCTCAGATCTCACCCTCCTGTATAGCGAAGGATTCCAGGAATAAACCATTAATGCAACACATACCATATATATATTTATTTATATGAAATGACTTTAGGCAATATTCAATCATACCATACTCCTCAGTTAAGAAGAAAATTGAAAATAGTAATAATAAGAACATTTTTGTATACACACAAGCCTATGTCTAACTAGGTGTCTTCTTTTATATCCTAGTAAGGCATAACCCTTTATGGCATGACAGTTGCTGGAATTTTGACAGTGACAGATTGCATTGGGCTGGGCTTGTGAGCACCGTTAGCCTGATGAACTGTCAGTGTTCCTGATTCTGCAGCAAACATCCTCTAATGTGGTGATAGATGCTTTCTTTCTTTACTTGACATTTGCCCATGCAGGTTGGTATTAACACTGTCAAAGAAAGCACAGTGGAGAATCCAGTTTCTCAATTGTATGAAGTGTCAGTTGATAGGTAAATGGTTGACTGAGACAAGGTGAGAATCAAGTGGGCAGATTGGCCGGATTTAGAAATAGAGTGATTTACTGACCTTTACAGTGAGAATTAATGAGAAGTGGGGTTCTAGTCAATGCAAGACTAAATGCTTGCTGATCTTGGCAAAGGATTTGTTCATGGTCTTACTGAATTAGTTTTCACGTGTACCCCACCATTTGTATTTCATCTTGATTATATTTGTACCCATTCTCTCAAGGCATTGAGAATGCACTTCTAGGAACAAGACTATATTGGAAAGGTTGGGTCTCAGTGACAGAATGTGTTTGGGAAAGGAATTAGTAGAACCATACGGAGCAGCCCATGTGAGCTCCCTATTTCCAAGGGAGAGACAATCTGGGATACAGAATATTTCCTAATTCTATGTCCTTGATGATTTAGCTACATAAAATTTAGATAAGTCCTTGCTTTATGTTGTCTTTTATATGCTTATCTAATCACATTATTATTATTATTCAAAATAATCAGAACATCATTTCAGTATTATATGATGATTTACAAGCACTCTAAAATAGATATGTATAAGTACAACATACTTACAGATTGGTTTGTTAAAATGCTAACACTCTTTTGTATAACTACTTAAAGATGGAAAGAATATAATAATAAAAAAGTAGCGAAATAAATAAATGAAAATGAAAAATAGCATATTTGTAGTCTGACCTTGAATTCTTAACTGGGATTTTTGTGCCATTACCTTTTAAAGATTCGTAGTCATTTCTAATTGGTTTGGAACTTAAAGGAAACATGATTGCAATCCATAGGGGAATAGGGTAATACAAAAATTCTTCCATTTTTTTTACTTCTTTATTTTCCTTTTATTTCTTGAATATATCTAATGAAAGCTGACCTGGATTAAAATTGTAATGTAAGGTAACAGAAAAAAAAATTGGACCCCTGGTTTTCCTAAAATGCTATTTCGTTGATCTAGATTAACCTTCATTCAGCCTGGCTCTGGCACTAACAAGTCTTGACACTGTCTAAAGATCTCAGCAGATACAGGTAGTGGGCCAAAGCCCTTAACTATGTGCAATCCTGTCTATTGTTTGTAACTACCTTATGACAGTTTAGTTTTACTTTTCATTATTTGTGTTGAAAACATAAAAACCCTTCCAGCCAACTCTAGTTTAGATTTTCTTTAGATTTTCTTTAGATTTTCTTTGAAGTACAAGCTCCTGCTTATGAAATATTATCATTTATAGCTATCACAAAAGCAGCTTTTAGAAAAATATCAGCTTTCTAAATGTATAATCATGAACTTAGGACCTAATGAGAGCTTTTTCTTGCTCTGCAGTTGGTTATATTTTGATTTTAAGCTCTACATTATTTAAAGATAGATTAGATAGATGGATGGATAGATAGGTAGATAGATAGATAGATAGATAGATAGATAGATAGATAGATAGATAGATAGATAGATAGATAGATAGATAGATAGGCAGGCAGGCAGGCAGACAGACAGACAGACAGACAGACAGACAGACAGACAGACAGACAGACAGACAGACAGATAGATAGATAGATAGATAGATAGATAGATAGATAGATAGATAGGCAGACAGATAACATCCACAGGAATGGGGTACAGGTTTGGCCCCTTTGTGACCAAATGCTACCAATCTAATTTCTAGAGTAAATACAAAGGAGACCTAATGTTATTTGGATGCCTTGTTGTGAATTGGCTGTGTCCAGTTTATTTTATTCCATATCACATTAAATAAACACTTCCAGAACCTAAAAGAACTTTTCTCTTTTAACATAGGGTATAATTTTATGTTTTAAAGTGTACTTAAAATACATACAAGTCTCTCTCAATGGACTTACCTCTGGATGTTTGTAGGGGGATTCTTGGGCAGTATTTTGATAAGAGGGTAATTTATGGGTTATAAAAATGTAGGACAAAAAAAAATGTAGGACAGGGGCTGGGAAGATGGCTCAGTGGTAGAGTGCTTGCCCTTCATGCATGAGGCCCTGGGTTCGATTCCTCAGCACCATATAAGCACTAAAAAAGCCGGAAGTGTTGCTGTGGCTCAAATGGGAGAGTGCTAGCCTTGAGCTGAAGAGCTGAGCGACAGCGCCCAGGCCCAGAGTTCAGGCCCCATGACCGATCAAAAAAAAAAAAAAAAAAAAAAAAGTAGGACAATCACTGTAGCCATTCACTGGACTGTGCTTTCCAGTAGAACAAGAGAGTACTGCATTGATGTGATTTTTTTCACCCCCCAGGAAGCATATGTGATTATGTTCCCAAGTAGAGCGCATGCTCTGTCGCTTGTGTTTCTCTCCTGGCCTTCATTGTCACTCCTACAAAGACATTGTGCTTTATATTGTTTCTTACTCTTTATTCATGAAAATGCCAAGCTTTATCATTATTTTGTATGCATTTATAATTAATTTCTATAGCAATCATTTTTGTAAGTGTACATTCAAGTGTGTGTGTGTGTGTGTGTGTGTGTGTGTGTGTGTGCGTGACGCATTTGTGACCATTGTGGGGCTTGAATTTAGGGCCCAATCTCTGCTCCTAGTTTTTTTGCACAAAGCAACTGGTGACACAGCTCCACTTTCAGCATTTTGGCAGCTAATTGGAAATAAGAGTTTTGCAGCACCCGACATTGTAATTATACCTATTAAAAAAAAAAAAGTTTTTTCAAGGATCATTGATCTTTATGTGAAGGAGTCACTACATAACTTTTAAATTCTGTAAATAGATAAACATAATATCTGAAAGTATTTTATCCACTCAAACAATTGGGGGAGGAAAAATAGGGTTAAGAATCATCAGGATGATGATTTTCATTTTCAAAAATATGAATAATTCAGCAGGAGTCTATGCTCCTTTAAATTAAATTTATATTTGATTTTCATCATGCTTTTATGTGCAAATGTGAGAAATGTGTTCATTGATTATATATCATAAAATTTTTGAAATACGACTATGTAGTGTTAACTGGTTCAAGAAAATATGGAAAACATGAAAAATGTCAAATATACTTAAAACCATATATATATATGTGTGTGTGTGTGTATGTTTTGCATTACACAGCACATATAATATTTATTATTTTTTCATGCAATATGTAAATACAAGATAAACTTAAATTGATTCATTATATTCCTGTATTTTACATGTGGTAATATTTTATACATAAATTTAGACTTTTCCTTCAAAGATTATGATAAAACCTTTTGGTGAAGCCTACTGAAATATTTTATGTTATATTTTTATTATTTTTAAGTAATTTTAAAGGTATGGAAATTCAATATGTCATTTTGAGTACAATGTATCTTGATCAGTGTCATGCCTTTCATTATTCTCCACCATTTCTCTCAACACCACCCATCCCCTTAGTTTTCCTAGTTTATTTTTCACCTATGTACATTGAATATTATGACTGGATTCTCCCTTCTTTCTTCTTTTCCATTTTTCTACCTGCTTCAACCTTTCCTTCCCACACACATCAAGTACTGGTTTTGTAGTATTCGTTTGTTTACACTGTAAATTGCTTGTTCAATGGAATTACACTATTAGAATTCTCCTTAGGGTATATCACATTTCGGGTATACATTTCTGTACCTGTGCAAATGATCCTGTATATACTTACATTTACGTTTATAGGTTGAATCTAAATTTCATATATGAAGGAAACATATAAGTCCGTGACTGGATTTATTTCACTTTATTCTTATCATCAGGTCCATTCTGATAAAATATTGTTACTCCTGATGGATGAGTAAAATTCTACTGTATGTATCTGCCACAATTAATTGACCTATTCATCTATTGAAGAGCATCTGGACTACTTTCATACTGTGGATATGGTGAATACATGAAAAATTGTTTTAAAAAAGCATTTTGCAACTAAAATATACTTTCTCCAATATGAATATATCATTTTATATGCATATTACAATTACAATGTGTGAAATTCATTTAATAATTAAAAACAAGCCCAATAATTACTGCAATAGAATATAAATTAAGCTACATTGAATCTGTTTTATATTCAATGCTTAATAAAATTTAAATAAGAATGAACAACTGACAGAAATAAATTCAATGACTAAAACGTATTTAAGCTCAACAGCCATATTTGAAATTAGAAAAGCATCATTATACATTATCACCACCTGAAATAAAATGATAAATGATATTGTCTTTGTAAAACCAGAATTTTCCCAAGTGATTTTTTTTGTTTATGACTTTTACAACATGTAATTACATCTATATTACCTGTGTGCTATCAGAATATATAATATTCTTTAATACATGTATAAACTAGTCAATAGTCGTTTTATTTTTCAAATCTCTAGTGTGGATTAATATTTGGGTTTATGAGAATATACTTCAAAGAATGTATCAATTAATACTCAGAACAATGCTAGTTCACTTTGCCCTAGATTCAAGATGATTAGCCAGAATTTCCATAGTAATATATATTACTCATGAGAGTGACCCAAATAGTATAGCTTTTCAATGGAATTCTGCATCAATCTAGACCAATTAACTTGTGCTTTATTATAATTTACATAGGAAAGATAGGAAGCTTTATGTTGCAATTGTAACAACAACTTTGTGAAAAGAAAGATAAGTAAAACATGAAAAAAATCTTAAAAGCTCTAATTCTGGAATTCTTTTTATAGCCAACCTACAAACATTCTAAACAGTGCTTACAAAACAGCCTTTAATTGTCCTAAATAATTTTTCAAGGATTTTTATTGCTTTTCTTTACACCCTTATAATCTTCAAAGTTTGGGCTTTAGAAACTAAGAATATAAATTTAATAAACACCTGTCTTATTAACATTAAATATCATGATTTATTTGTAATCTCTTTAAACTTAGTCAAGAGAAACAAATAAAATAAATATAGATAGAAACAAATAGTATACTGTTTATTCACTCTCTTTTTATTGTTTTTTAGATATAATATTTTTAAGGGAGAAATGAATTTCTTCTCTCAGAGAAAATGTATGAAGGTAACTATAAAAATAAAGAATTAAGTTAGTTGAAAATAAAAATTAAATTTATTTCCTGTGCATCTACAATTTAGAACAATAATTGTGAACTTGAAAATAAGGTGTACCATATGACATACTTTTAAATGATTAAAACTTCTTATATTTGATTTTTATTAATAAATAATTTTAAAATAAATAACCTAAAATTAAATCATGCATCTCCTGATCTTTTATCATATCAGATTGCAACAATTTTGTGTAAAACTATTTTACATTTATAATCTATTTCAACACAGTTCCAAATGCATAAGAGATGTGAGCACATAGAAAAATTTCAGAGAACTTTCTAAATCTAAGTCTAAGATACTCTGTAAGGCAGATGTCTGACATTTTGGAGGAATAACAAGAAGCCAGTGGGGTTTGGGGAAAAGCAAACAAACAAAGGAGAAAAGAGATAAATTCGAAAGGTAACAAGAAATTGGAAAATATGGCATTGTTTTTTTCTAAATTTATTAAAGATTCTAGCTTTTACTTTGAATAAAGTAAAATCTCATGTCTGCTTTATCAATGGTGATATAAATTCTGCTTTTCAAAGTACTATCTTACTATTCAGAAGAAAAGTAGTTAAAGAGATATTTCATTATAATTATTATCTTCTCTAAAATGATTTTGTTTACAGGATGAATTTTGTATATAATTGATTACTTTTCAGGTTTAATCAGTCACTTAATTGTATTTATTACTTATGTGTCATCATTTCCTGATGCTCTCTATTTCAATACACCTCTGAAAAATCAGCCCACAATATGATATTCCATAGTTAAGTATAACATTGGTTCATGGAAAAACTGTAATTATATACAACTATTAACATATTTCAGGTAGAAATCACCATAATTGAGCTGAACATGAGATTAACATTAAGGTTGTAGATGAAAAGTAAGGTTCTCTTGAAAATTGGGTAGAGGTAGGTGATATTATTGAATCAAAGATGTAGAATTAAAATTATTTCCCTGCACAGGAGATACTCCATTTATTGAGAAGAAATAGAAGAGAGGGTTATAGAAATTTGATGTTACCATAAAAGGGGGAAATTATTTTATATTAAATAATAAATAATAAAATCCATTTTTAAATACAACAGGACAAATGCTACGATTTATTAGAAAAAAACATCAAACACAAGAACCCTATGTGAGTTGAACCGTTCTGTTTTAAGGAGTTTCTGTCATAACTTGGTAAACTCAGTCAATTAATGTAAGTAATACTTTAGACCAAACAGATTTGAAGTGAAAGGAAGTGGCTGCTCTGTTTCTGTGACGTGGTGCTTGATAGATTGTAGGCTTTAAATGATGCTTACCAGAAGATGAATATTAGTGTGCAGCAACTACCTTAAAGAAAAACCATTGCAAAAGTCTGACTTATGTAACAAAGCTGATGTTTTGTTTGTCAGGTAACAGAAACACGGACGGGGCCTCTTGGTTGCAGTAACTATGACAACCTTGATTCTGTCAGTTCGGTTCTGGTTCAGAGTCCAGAGAACAAGATTCAGTTACAAGGTATGTAGGTAAAATTTTATTAATTCTCTATGACCCTGTGGTATATATTATCTAGTTCTGATATATATATATATTTAATGACACATATATAGTAATAGCTTCTAGATACATAAATGCTAATTTCATAATGCAAATTGTGTTCTAGGTCACATTAGTGCTAAAATTTATTTTTTAAATTAAATAACATATAGCAATTGAAAAACTAAAATGACAATATTTTTTCTCATAGATGTTAATCATTGCCTCAATAAATATCAAATTCTACATAGGCTTATTTGATCTATTATTATTTTATAGATTTGTAACAGTTGTAACCAACTTCCTTCCCATTGTCAAACTGTTGGAATTTAAAATTTCATGTAAAATAGAAAATAGTATTGAATATGTTTTCTGGAAAGTAGAAACAAATTTTAAAACAGATGAACAAATATTAATATTTATTTTGCTACCAATGTGATATCATAATGGTAATAATTTTACATTTTCTTCTATTCATACATTTTGTGCTAAATTAAAAGATTACCATAATCAGGGAAATTGTAAACAACAACAACATAGTGTCTGTACATCTTATTGCTATAATGGGTCAACCTATATCCTTATTTTGGGATTTTGTTACTTCTCTTCCTCTCCGCAAATTAGAAAAAATGTATATACAAGATGTAGGGCACCAAAATCAAATACAGTGACAAAAGGTTTTATACCATAGGGGAAGAACATACAAAAGAAACAAACAGAAAAAATCACATAGTACATTAAAAACAACAGTGACAAAATAAAAACCTCTTGTGTCCCTATCTTGGGGTTCATTTTTCTTAGGTTTTTATTATCTTTAAATAGTTGTACACAGGTGACATTTAACAAAGCAGTTTCTGAATACAATGCATCTTAATTACATTCTAATCCCCATCAACCCACTCCTTTCTTTATGTTTTTAATTTTTTTGATATATCCAATGAATTATTGACTACATTCTTCCCTCCTACCTCACTTCATTTGACTACTCCTTTGTCCTTGGTCCCATCTTTCCTTTGTGAGTATCTATTTCCTTTTGTTGGTTTTGATGGGCTTTAACCTAATTTTTCTAAAAGATCCTATTATTGGAGCTTTTCATGAAATCTAATATATGTTAGTTAATTCATTTTTAACCACTTGCATATCACTCATTGTTTTATGTGTAGATTTATAGGTACATTCTATCTATGAGGGAAAAAATGCACCTTTGTTTCTCTGGGTCTGGCTGACTTGACTATATCTTTCCCTGATGTTTCCATTTCCATGTGAATGGCAGATCAAACTTTCAACATATGAATAAAATTCAATTATGCATATATACCACATGTTCTTGATCCATTCTCTATTGGGGGCATCTGGGTTGATTCCATATCTTGGCAATGGTGAATAGTTCTCAATGAACGAGGATGTGCTCGTGGCTTTACTTTAATTTTGTATTCTATTGGATAAATGCTCAAGATTCTCATGTCACCTTGCACCTGCATCAATTCAAATATTTCAAAGACCTCTGTGTAAGACTAGAAGCAATGAAAAATTTACAGGAATGGATAGGAGAAACACTATGGCTCTTGGACACAGGTTGACACTTTACATTGCAAAGAACATAGCTAACATGCTACATAGAAAGCCCACAGAATTAGAAGTTTTTACCAGCTATATACCAGACAAGGGCCTGATTTCCAGAATATACTCACAATTCAAAAAAAATTATATCCTCAGGAATTAAAACCTCAAAGAAACAAACCAAATTATTGAATTACTTCTCAGAAGTAGAATTTAAAATGGTCAATAGACATATGAAGAAATGCTCAACATTCCTGGCCATAAAGGAAATGCAAATCAAAACAACATTAAGATTTCACCTCACCCCAGTTAGAATGGCCGGAAGGGAACTCTAATAAACTGCTGATGGGAATGTAAGCTTGTTCAAACACTCTGGAAATCAGTATGGAGTTTCCTCAAAAAGTAAACATAAGCCAGGTGGCATTGGCTGAGGCCTGTAATCCTAACTACTCAGGAGGATGAGATCTGAGGATGGAAGCTGGAAACCAGCATGGACATTAAAGTCTGTGAAATTCTTATCTAAATTAAACTACTCAGAAAAAGCTGTGGTACCATGGTCCAATTGGTAAAGCATTAGTCTTGAGCACAAAATGTCTCAGGGACAGTGGTCCAGAACCTGAGTTCAAGCCCCAGGACCAGAAAAAATAAATAGATAAAATAAATACGCATACAATTACCTAATGCTAGTTATTGTGAATTGTGTAAAACTTTAAATATTTTAACTATTTAATGCTCTTTTATTATTTTAGATTTATTGATATGTTTCAAATTTAAATAAAAATGAGTTATAAAAATATTTTCAATTATCTAATAATCATTTTATTGTGGATTATTATTCCATCAGAATATTAACTTTGACCCAAAATATTATATTTAGACTATTTTACTTGGTATTTAATTGGTTTATCACAAAATAATTTGATTGTAAAATTTTGGCTTTTATTGCCTATGGCATAGTGACAACTTCAGAATAAATTAATATTTTAAGAGCAATATTCAATTTCCCCTTTTGAAATTTAACTAAAGAAATAATTGAAGAAAAACATCTTTTATGTACAATTATTTTTTCTACTGTTTTCACATAATTAACTCACAAAATCAGTTTTAACTTTTTGGCAATTATCATGTCTATATTTTCAATTGTTTGTTTTAACTATAACTGTGCCACAGTTCCATTTTCAGCATTTTGGTGGTTAATTAGAGATAAGAGTCTAAGAGACTTGCTTGCCTAGGCTGGCTTCAAACAAGTATCCTTAGACTTCAACATGGTGAGTAGCTAGACTTAGTGGAGATAGCAATTGACAAACTGTTATATCACACTAATTCTGACAAATAAGTAAATAAAATGAAACATCTGGTAGAGAAAACTTGATTGATCTTTTTGAACTTGCAGTGTGACTTTGCCAATAGAATTACAGAGTAGACACTTTGCACAAAGCAAAAAATTACTTTCTATGAATCCAAATTATCCATGAAAACATATTAGGAATGTGTGGTACAATATTACTAAATCTATGGAAAGGATATATTGCAACTATTGAAAATTCAATGTTCAAAACCTTTTGAGTGTAATGAATCTAATAAGATACTCCTAAGTAACAAAATAACAGGATTAGGAATCACATACATTTCTTAGTAGCATTTTAGTGAAATTCTCAGAAACAGAAAAAGGATCAGTATGACTGAGTTCCAATTAGTTCCCAAGATAGTTGTTTCCAACCTTATATGTGAATAAAATTGTCACAAGAACAAGCCATTTTTCTATAGATGATTAGATGTTAGTTTAATTGTCCTGTTTACAGGTAAACATGCTTCATGAAGGTATTTCTCAATCTTTTGGACATATATATATGAAGTAATTTTCCCAGCACTTACATATATCATATTGAGAAGTATTCAAATAATTTTTGCTAAGACTCATCATGGCAAAAATAAAAGTTATAAAATCTAAAAATCTAAGGTGATATTAGTCTTTTAAAATCTCCCAATTGGGACTGAAAATGTGGCTTAGTGGTAGAGTGCTTGCCTAGCATGCCCTTGGATTTGAATCCTCAGTAACGCACAAACAGAAAAAGGCAGAAGTGGCGCTGTGGACCATGTGGTAGAGCTATAGCTTTGAGCACAGAGAGGCTCAGAGACAGACCCCAGTCCAAGCCCCAACACCAGAAAAAAAAATTCTCCCAATTATCTATTTTTCATTGCAAAATTATCTGATTATTTTGTGCTTTCCAGAGATTGTTCCAAAGTTGGCTGTTACTCATTTTGATTGAAATTTGATTTAAATTGTATTTCTAACTATAAACCCTAGTTTATAGTAACAAACTTTACATTTTTTATTAGCCCATACATTGGTGTATATTTCAAATATTAATTTTTAAGTAAATCCAAGATGTTAATTTTCTTATTCCTTCAGAGTTTGCTATTTTCCCAATAATATCTTCATCTATTTTATATTAAGCCAATTGAAATTATGTTTCAGTATTAGTGAAGGGCTTTTTGTTGCTTCACTCTTATTTTTGTTTGCTTATTGGGTTTGTAGCTCAGCTGGATGACTAACACACCTGAGGAGTTAATTAGCTCTGTCATAGGCAGTTCAATATGTTTTTTTTTTTAATTTTTTACTAAGTTCAATTATAAAACCAAAGATATTCATTAATAAACTCACTCCCAAAGCCCACAGCACCTCATAGTCATTTCTTCCCTTTAGATATCACCCAGCAATTTTACTTGCTTTCACTGAGTTTTCTTTAAAAAAAACAAACAAAAACAAAACCAAAAAACTAGTCCTTCAACAAATGAAACCTCAGTCTTTTACTTCATGCTTCTTAGCATGTAGAATTAGTGCTACTTCACATTCTGCCTTTTAAAAAATATTAGAAGATGTTAGATATATAAAAGTTTTCATTATGACAGTAACATAACTGTCTATAATGTTCTTTGATCATGTCTCCCCTCATCTCCATTAACCTTTCTTAAGAAGCCCTTTGAATGCATTTGTAATGGTTTTTAGTGGAACTGATTGGGCTACATATGCATATATAGTGTACTAATTTAGTACTTATCCTTTTATTCACTCTGCTTTCCCCTCTACCCTTCCTCACAGTCTCTCTTCTCCACAGTTTCCTTTATATAATCACATCATATTATCATAGTAGCTTTCACACTATAATTCCATGTTCCCTAATGACAGTATGGTCACTATTTCTACTCTCCTATTTTGGGAAATCTTTAAAATACTGCTTTGGGTAACACTAGCAACACTGTCTGCAAAGGAGTTCAATTTGTCCTAATACATGCCAGTTATTTCTTATGTGGGTGAGCTTGTCAGAGAATAAAAAAGTGTTTAATTGGTCTATAAATAACCTGCCATCTTTTTTTCTAGTATAGTTCTTCCATGTCTGTATATGTGTGCATATAAATACAGATATGTTTTGTCTGAAATGTATCTCATTTCTTGCCATAATTTATTACTCTCCTAATTACTTCCTCATTATTTGTTTTTTCTACAAAAGCACTATAATTTTTGTAGGCTGAAAGTTGTAATCTAACAAGTTATTTCCTGATTTCTAAGTGTTAAATTAGTTCTATAAATTTCTTTTTATTAAAATATACATTTGAAATATATCAATAGGTTTCAAATATTTGCTTCGCATACACTAATACCTGCCTTTGATATTTTAACATATTGGAACATATTGGTCATTGTTACTGAGGCCAGTGAAGGGTAAACAAAGGAGGAGGCTGCAATGCTTGGTAAGAAATGTATCCATTATCCTGCCCATGTAATTGTAGCCCCTTTGTACAGTATGTTCTCAAATAAAATAAAATACAATTTAAAAAAAAAAAAAAAAAGAAAAGGCCCTTGAATCTATTTCTTGCTCTGAATGTATATTTCTAAAGTGTGTAGTACTTCTCTTCTGAGATATAGACCACTAGACACCTAAAGACATAGCTTCCTTTCTCTTTGGTGATCCTATGGTATCTGACACATTTCATCTGTAGTGTGTCAAGTGAAGAATTTTCTAGTAGGTTCTTCTACTTCTCCTATCACCTAAATTAACTTTCTACCATCATTTCCTTAGTTTAGATTTTTTGAATCCTCTTCATGAACTTTTCATATCTTTTTCTTTATACATTCTACTCCTAAAAAGTGCCTCTTTTGAGTACTCCATGCTTGAAAGTCAGTTACACAAAAAATTAATTCTACACAATTCATCTTGTTATAGGAGTCCTACAAATATGACTGCAAGTTTACATTTTCTAAATAACTCAGTAATACTATTGTTTTAGCCTCTCAGTGTGCATCAAACAAATACTAGTTTTAAAAAATCTGCAAATGCACCATGTTTTGAAATGCACAGGTAATTTTTCAGTGTTAAAATTATCTATGTTAGCTGGGCGCTGGTGGCTCACACCTGTAATCCTAGCTACTCAGGAGGCTGGGATCTGAGGATCGAGGTTCAAAGCCAGCCCGGGCAGGAGAGACCATGAGACTCTTATCTCCAATAAACCACCAGAAAACCAGAAGTGGCGCTGTAGTTCAGGTGGTAGAGCACTGGCCTTGAGCTGAAGAGCTGAGGGACAGCGCCCAGGCCCAGAGTTCAAGCCCCACGACCGACCAAAAAAAAAAAAAATTACCCATGTTTTGGGTTGGGAAGGTGGCTCAGTGGTATAGTGCTTGCCTTGCATGCATGAAGCCCTGGGTTCGATTCCTCAACATCACATAAGAAAAAAGAAAAAAAAAGCCGGAAGTGGTACTGTGGCTCAAGTGGTAGAGCGCTAGCCTTGAGATGAAGAGATGAGGGACAGCGCCCAGGCCCAGAGTTCAGACCCCATGACCGGACCCCCCCAAAAAAATTATGTTTCAAATAATATTGAAATCCCATTTTTGGATTCAACGATTTTTTATCTCTTCTGTAGATAATATAACTTAGTTACCTATATGTGTTCGTATTCTTATCAAGTAGAATCCTATAATACATGATAGCAATTTTCTTATTTGAAAACTTTCTGTCAATTACCTCCCAATGGCAGATGTTCAATAAATATCTTATTTGCTGGAGATAAGATACAAATTAATTCCTTTTCCCAGTTCTGTATGGGAGAATTACCTAAAAGATGACATTGGAAGAATAATGTACTTACAAAGTCAATTATTTCCTGAATATTAATATATGCACAGCCTCCTAAATAACAAGTCAATGGGCAAGAAATAGATTCTTTCTTGATACAACCAAATCACAAAACATTTGCCAAAATGCAATTTGTTGTTAAATAATAACTTGGTGTTGGCCAAAATTTTCATTATTTTTATGTTTTATTATCTGACTGGACAGAATATTTGGCTTTATACTAAGTTTTCTTCCTGGTAAGAAGTTCTATAAATGAAACTGCATATATTGAAATATAGTAAGTGCTAAAACCCATATTATTAGTTTTATTGCTTTTTTTTCCCTATGTGTGCCACTCTTAAGGTATAAACTCAGGGTCTGGGAGTTGTCCTTGAGCTTTTTTGGTCAAGGCTAACACTCTACCAATTGAGCCATAGAGTCACTTTTGGCTTTTTCTGAGTAGTTTTTTGGAGAAAGAATCTCATGGACTGGCTTTGAACCACCATTTCTCATTTCTCTTCCTAATGAAAAGCTAGAGATTGCAGGCATGAGCCATCAGATCCTGGCTTATTTTTCATTTTTTATTATTTTCTGAAGAGGAAGGTGTTAGGTTTTTAAAAAGAGGTAGCCGAGTAAGAACAACAGCACTCACGTGGTATTCAGGTAAGGGGTAGGTTTATTCAGTAGACCTGCTGGGACCAGGCAAGGTTGGCACTCCACTGGCTGGGAAAGAGAGGAAAGAGCTAGAGCAGAGAGAAAGCAGAGAGAGCTAGAAAACAGCAGCAAGAGAGAGGTAGCAGAGAGAGCTAGAATAGAGCAGTGAGAGAGCTGGGAAAGAGAGGAAAGAGAGAGGAAAGAGCTAGAAAAGAGCAGAGAGAGAGCAGAGCTAGAAAAGAACAGCAAGAGAGAGCCTCTGGGCCTGGGCTAATCTAGGGTATGGGCGGAGAAAGGTGTGGCCACATCAAATTCAGATGTGACCTCTTCCAGGTGTCCCAGTTGCCTAGGTAACACAGGTACTGGGTGGAGACTTTGCTGCGAGGAGGGTGGAGTCTGCTAGCCATCCAGGAGTGGACCTTACATTCCAGCCTTTTAATAATCATGAAATAGGGCGAGGATTCTCTCTGGCTATTTCTTGCTGACAAGGGGCGTCGACAATAGGGGTAAAAGGCTGGAATTTGGTCCCCTCCCAGAGAAGGCAGTGAGCAGCAGCTGTCCCTTGGTGGCTAGAGTCCTTAGATGAAGTCTGGAGAAGTCTCATGAGCAGTGAGGGGCTGGAAAAAAAATACTAGAGAGCAAATAAATGGCAAGAGGAAGGACTTGAGGCTGAAAATGTTGGTAGAAACATCCCTAGCTACTTCTGACATCTGGCTCCTAGGTAGAGAAGTCAGGTGACAAAGGCAAGGATATAAATTCCTGTTCAGTTAATAGGTAGACAGGTATAGACATTGGATGGGCAGGCTTCTTACTTCCACTGACCTCCTGGCTCTGGTTAATTTTGAAAGGGCAGGCACAAAGTAGCTGATGTGACATCATCTCCTCTTACTCCTCTCCAGGTTCCCTTGTTCCCCAGACTGGCTGAGTCTAGGTGCTTGTTGCTGGGATGGCTTGTCCCAATTGGGATTCAAGGAGGTTTGAACTCAAGGCCTGGGCACTGTCCCTGAGCACTTCTGCTCAAGGCTAGCACTGAACCACTTTGAGTTATAGTAGCAGAGTTTGGCTGGTTAGAGATAAGAGTCTTGAGCCATGCTTCCAGCCTGGCTCTTTGCAGGTTAGTTGGGAGATGGAGTCTTAGGGATTTTTCAGCCCAGGCTGGCTTTGAACTGAAATCTTTGCCACAAAAACTCTTTATTATTTCCAATTAAAGCTACAAGGAGATCAAGTAGAATATGTAGAGCTTACCTGCTCCTTATCAAGAACTGACCAACAAATATTCTGCAATGACAAAACTCATTAGATGTGATGAGAATTTTAGCATATATATGCCCAGTATTTTAGAACCATGTAGTCAGTACTAGAATACACAACACAAAACAAAAAAGGCAAAACTCAAAACCTAAAATTTTGACAACGTTTAGACATCTTTGTTAACAAAACACATCAGATGGTTGGGCCTCAGTTACCAGGGCCTGTGAAAAGAGCAACTTGTTAGCAAGACACCTTAGAATAGATGGATGGAGTAGTAAGCTTGGTGGAAGGTTAAGGGTCAGATAGGGCCAAACCCTTAACCCACCATGTGGCCAAGATGGCGAATTCAAGATGGCGAATTTCTGAAAGAATGCAAAGAAAGCCTGAACAAATAGACCAAGCCTACATTGGCTAGCCTTTGAGAGGGAACCTAGAGGGGGTCCCTGGGACCCAGCCTGTGTCGCACTCTTCAAGGCACCATTTATATTAGGTTTTTAAAAAGAGGTAGCCGAGTAAGAACAGCAGCACTTACGTGGTATTCAGGTAAGGGGTAGGTTTATTCAGTAGACCTGCTGGGACCAGGGAAGGTTGGCACTCCATGTGACTGGGAAAGGCCTGGGAATGAGGGATAGCTGGGAAAGAGAGGAAAGAGAGAGGAAAGAGCTAGAAAAGAGCAGAGAGAGAGCAGAGCTAAAAAAGAACAGCAAGAGAGAGCCTCTGGGCCTGGGTTAAGGCCTTATCTAGGGTATGGGCGGAGAAAGGTGTGGCCACATCAAATTCAGATGTGACCTCAGCAGATGCAGATGTGACCGCTTCCAGGTGTCCCAGTTGCCTAGGTAATGCAGGTACTGGGTGGAGACTTTGCTGCGAGGAGGGTGGAGTCTGCTGGCCATCCAGGAGGGGACCTTACAGAAGGAACTTTGTCAAACTTGCACAGTCCCACAGATCAATGTTAAACAAATGAGCCACATAAGTTTTGTATCTTTGTTGTCCTGAAATAAATTTTACAAACATATACAAGCTCATACTTCCTTTCTGCCTTCATATTATTTTAACTGCTTTGATAAAGGTAGATTATCTGAAAGTAATGAAAATATGAAAAATTACTTCAAATAAGAACTGAAAACCATTTGAAATCATTTTACGGAAATCAAACAAGTACATTTTCAAAGGAATAGACAGGTATTATTTATAGTTCAATACATAAATTTGAGATAACTAGATAACTTTGAAAGTTGTAGAATATACACAGACTCTAAGTTAATATACCAGTTACTGTGTTTTTCTCCCTTTTATGTTTTTTTATTGCAAAAATAACGTACAGAGGTGTTACAGTTGCATGAGTAAAGTAATGAGTATATTTCCTATTGAGCATTGTTACCTCCTTTACCACCTCCTTTGTTTTTCCCCTACCATCCCTACCCTCCCCCCTCCCCCCCCAACCAAGTTGTAAAACTCGTTTTTAACATAGTGTCTTTGTGTTTTGTTTTGTTTTTCTGAATGCCACAAAAGTAAACTTTGCTTTTTCTTTAACAAAGTAAAATTAACTGGTTTGCTTATTTTCCAAGGGCTTCAAGTGCTCCTCCCAGACTACCTTCAGGAACGTTTTGTGCAAGCAGCATTGAGCTACATTGCTTGTAATTCAGAGGGAGAGTTTATCTGTAAGGACAACGATTGCTGGTGCCAATGTGGCCCCAAGTTTCCAGAATGCAACTGCCCCTCCATGGACATTCAAGCCATGGAAGAGAATCTTCTTCGAATAACTGAAACATGGAAAGCCTACAACATTGACTTTGAAGAATCTGGTAAGTCATATAATTTACTATAGCATTTCCATCATTGACCACAAACCTTATTAAAAATCTTGTCCTATAGTTTCTTTTTAGTATTCCTGCAAATGGACATTTATGTATTCTTTATTACTGTGTATTCAATATTTTACTGTGTACTGATCTACAGTAGAGGCACTAGAGTTTAACTGACTTTTTTGGTATTAGCCATTTACAAGAGAAAGCTCCTGAATTTTCAATACAATAAATACTTCATTATCTGGTATCTGGTATCTCATGCTCCTTAAAACTTTTCAATGGTAAAAAAAAAACAAAAAACTTTTCAATGGTGCTAAATTTTACTTGGGAAGCAACATACATTCCATACCCTCTTTACATTAACATGCTTCTCATGATTGCTTACTCTCAATGGACATGTTATTTTATAATCATATTTAGATCAACTTTGCGCTGCCAATGAGTTTTTTTACTTTTATACTTTTTGAACGTTTAGGATGGTTTGTGTTTGATTTTTAGTATTTGGTTTTCTTAGTTGTAGAACTCTTAAGTCTCCAATAAGGCTTCAATAGTTTACATTTTAGAAAGCACCAAATTAATGATAGTATAAAATAATTTCTCAAAATTAGAAAAAGATTGATGATATTTATGTCATAAATTTTGATTTAAGAATAAAAATTAGAATTAAAAATAGAGCGGGGTACTGTTGGCTCATGCCTGTAAACCTAGCTACTCAGGAAACTAAGATCTGAGGATGGAAGTTCGAAGCCAGCCTGGGCAGGAAAGTCAGTGAGACTCTCATCTCCATTTAACCACCAGAAAACCTAAAGTGATATTATGGCTAGAGTGGTAGAGCACTAGCCTTGAGCGAAACAGCTCAGAGACAGTGCCCAAGCCCCAAATTCAAGCCCAAGCCTGACAAAGAAGAAATAGAAATAAGAATTAAAACTATCTAGAGTATGGTGAAACTATGTAAGATTTGGTAAAACATATTATACATGCCTAACTTTCAAATTGCATAGACAAATACCAAAGTAACAACAGATTAATAGATTTCAGCCTTTTTAAGAAATATTTTGATAAAAATAGAATATTGAATACATTGAACTCATAGAAGTAGAGAGTAGTATGGTCTTTTCTGGATCCTGGGAAGAGTGTAACAGATATGACAATTAATTTCACAATGTTTTAGTTATGCAGGAAGAGTACTCTGGGGTAGTTATTGTGCAACTTCTGGATATACTTAATGCTTTCTGTAATTTAATGTGATTAAGAGTAGGTTTCACTATTCTTATCTCAGAATTGAAAAATATGGAGGTAATACATATTTCAATTAGCCTGGTTTAGTGATTTCTTATTACATACACAGATCTCAAGCTCAGATTGTATATGATAAATGTATAGAATTATAAGAATTTATTAATGTATAATTAAATAATTAAAAATGCCAAACACATGCTAGAAAAAGGGCCTTATCAACAAACAAAAATAGAAAACAGCAGAGAGAATAATGAATGACACCAAGCATCTGTGATTACTGTTCCTTGGTGCATTTCAATCAATTCAGAGCAGATTTCAAGGATGAAAATTGCTATAAGTTCTTACCTGCTTCTCCAAGAACAGAAAAACCTGAAGTAATGTTTTTAATCATATAGACTAAAGTGATATTATGAGCTTGAGCTGCCATAGATATACAATTAGTCTTTGCATTGTAGATATTTTTCTTATTTTGAATATAAGTATATGGAAGGTTTCAAATTAGGTATACTAATAAAAAGAAATTCCAGTGATGGAATCTTCTAGAATGTTTAGGTCTATACTGCCAATGCTCCTGAGGACTGAAACTGAAAATTCTATGGGGTCATGACTGAAAACTCTGTAGGACTCTGGTTAAGCAAACCAGATTTATCATATTTTGAACCTAAGCACAGGACCTTAAAAAGACCAACTTCTATGTCTACTAAAAACAATTAATGATTGAGATTGTGTCTACTTGAGGATATAACACTCCTAATATTCTAGTCTCTTTAATCATGATAGACATTAAAGCCTTATGTAAACAGACAAATTCTCTTGACCAATAATCATCATTTAAAAATTAGCAAGCATCAGTTTGTTGGGTATGTGTGAATCTAAAAATATCTAGATTCTCTATTCTATTACATTAGGTCTGTTTGATTTATGTGAATGTCATCATATTGAATATAACAGATTTCTAGTATATTTTGAAATCAAGATATGAAATATTTCCATTTATTAATTGCACATCTGCTTTGCCTATTTTTTGTTTGTGGGTCCATGTAAATTTTGTGATTATTTTTATTCTGATTTGTGAAGAAAATAACTCATGTCTTGTTGGGATTTCACTAAGCATGTATATACTATAGGCATTTTAATATGTATCCTGCAAATCCATAAACATAGGATAACTTTACAAATGTGTCCCGTGTATGTTTTCTCAGGTATTTTGCAATTTTCATTATAAATAACTTCTTCCCTTTTGGGAGATTGATTTGTAGGTATTTTAATTATTCATATCATTGAACATTGGATTTGTGGCTATAGTTCTGGATGCTGGGGTATAAGGACACCAAATTCAAAGGAAGTCAGCAAGGCAAACTTTCCTTCTGCACAGAAGAGTATGCCATTAGCTGAAAATCCCTCAAGGAAGAACCCAGAGCAGTTCAGCTGCTCCCTTTGATCCATAAAGCAGCAGGCCCTGCCCCTCTGCTTGAAATGGCTAAGCTCAGGTTCAAAATCAGCTCACAACCAGCAATTTTGAACAGGGTAGGATGTCGTAATTACTCAAAACCTTTATTGCTTTTACTTCCTGATATTGTCTTAGCAGAATAATCAACAAGAAACAAGCCACCAGGTATTGTAAGAACTTTTTTTTAAAGAAGGTTTTATTGTTTTTTGTTGTTGTTGTTGTTGGTCATAGGGCTTGAACTCTGGGCCTGGGCACTGTCCCTCAGCTCTTCAGCTCAAGGCGAGCGCTCCACCACTTGAGCTACAGTGCCACTTCCCATTGTAAGAACTTTTTTTTTTTTTTTTTTTTTGTCGGTCGTGGGGCTTGAACTCTGGGCCTGGGCACTGTCCCTCAGCTCTTCAGCTCAAGGCGATCGCTCTACCACTTGAGCTACAGCACCACTTCCGGTTTTCTGGTGGTTTATTGGAGATAGGAGTCTCGCGGTCTTTCCTGCCCGGGCTGGCTTTGAACCGGGATCCTCAGATCTCAGCCTCCTGAGTAGCTAGGATTACAGGCGTGAGCCACCAGCGCCCGGCCTATTGTAAGAACTTTTAAGCAACCCACTTTGACAGAAAAGACTGCCCTCCACCATTAAAAAAAAGTTCTATTCTTCAAAGTCTCTTAGCATGATTTTACTCTCTATCTCAGCTGTGTTTCACAATTGGTATGATACAGAAATTTGGATGGGGCAGTCTCTATGATTCTATGAGTTAGCCCCACAGCATCTATTTAAAGCTGTTATCCCAATTATAACAATGAAAGACATGAGAATTGAATTCAACTGCATTTCTTCCATTTTCTAATCACCTACTGAGGGATTCATTTACCTCTGAATTTTTAGTTGATAGTCCTATCTTGGGCTGCATTTGGGGGAATGAAGGTACAAACTCCGGCCTGCAATCAAGATACCTACTCCCTCTTTTCCTGCCAGAATCCTATCAGGAGACATCTTATTTTTCCATGCCATATTGCTAGTAGGACTTATTTGTCCTGCAATTACCTTTACTATTCCCCTGGTGTAATTGACAAATATGTTAGTTATGGGAGGCACTTTCCTATTTGACAAAAACTTTAATTTTTGAACTGACAGGGTAAGAGATAACCATAGTATGGGTTATGCTCCATTTGACCAGAAAAGTCTCAAGCTAAATTCTACCACAGTACCACCAAATATTAGTTCTAACAATGGCGAGAGTAGATGAATCCCCGACTCCTCAAAAGACTGTCTTTCACTGTACTCAATTTCTCATGAACTCTAATTGTTATCGCCTCTGTAGGCAAGGTGGTAACAAGTAGAGGCAAGAAGTGAAGTTAGAGTTAAGTATTGATAACTTAATTGACTAAGGCAGAATTAATAAACCATAGGAAGCAGTGAGCACTGTCCTTCAGTATTTGTGACTCTGAGCCTCTTATCTTGAAAGAGGGATAATCATGCATGCTAGGACAGTAGGCTCTATGGCCCATCACAAAGAAAAGGGACAATCCGGGTGCTTAGCACAGCACACATGTGTATGAACTACTTTTATTTAAAATGCAAACAGAATATTTTAACTATTCTAAAAGGCAGCTGCTTCAACATTTGTTTCAACAGCCATGACTTGTCTTAAATATTTTACCCCTACTACAATGACCTCCAAATTATTGTCTTCCGAATTAGAAGACAATGTTGGAACTAACAGGGTTTTATAATAGTGAGCTCCATTAATTGTAAACAAAATGTTATTGTCTGAGAGGAATACCAGTAAGAATAATACCTAGCCTGTAATAACTAAACACAAAAGGATCCTCATAGAGTAAGGAATTATAAATATGACCAGGGGATTACATTGTTCCTCATTTGTCTATGTTTATTCCTGTTATGCCACTAACTATTGTTAGTTGACTATCCCACATTACTCTTTTCCTTATCAGGATAGATAATCACCTTCTGGGACCTTAAGCTTATTAGGGAGTATTGAATTGGACAGTTAGGAGGAAATCTTGTAAATAATAATGGGCTTAAGAGAGCTCCACTGGTGAAAGGAAGAGTGATAACCTTATCAGTTGTTTGAAAGTCATTAGATAAATCCAGGACTGGATGACACAGACCACTGTCTTCCTTCAAAGACTCAGTTTACACAAGTTAGCAAGTCCATGCTTTTTCCGTAGTACAAGCTGCCTTACATTGGTGAGTAACAGTTGATAAGGTCTCTCACAAACCATCTAGAGTGTCCTTTTCTTTCAAGTCTTGATCAGATGTCATCTTTTGACTTGTATTGGCATAGGGAGACCTCAAGATGTGGAATCTGGGCCAACAGTCTTTGTGGCCTTGAGGGATGATAGGGATGAGGAGCTACTGAAAACATAGGAACTGAACTTTTGAAACAGGGTGTCTAGAAGGCCAGTCCAAATAATGGAGACCGCCTATGTGACTGCTATGAAAAGGTCTTAAACTGGGTTCTTCTTCCTGGAGGCAGTTACTTCAAGGCCTATTTCGCAGATTAAACAACCTTCTGCCATCTGATTTAGTCAACTACATATCCCTGGGGACAAATATGTTCTGAGAATAATATCACATATAGTTTGTGGTCCTGATAAGTTTATACTAAAACTTTATTAGGTATATAAAAACTTGATATCGAGCCCGGCACTGGTGGCTCAAGCCTGTAATCCTAGCTACTCAGGAGGCTGAGATGTGAGGATCATGGTTCAAAACCATCCCGGGCAGGAAAGACCATGAGACTCCTATCTCCAATAAACCACCAGAAAACCGGAAGTGGCGCTGTAACTCAAGTGGTAGAGTGCTCGCCTTGAGCTGAAGAGCTGAGGGACAGAGCCCAGGCCCAGAGTTCAAGCCCCACGACCGACAAAAAAAAAAAAAACAAAAAAAAACAACAACTTGACATCGAGTATTTTCCTCACATTTGGGAATAGCTAGTTTTCCTTATTGATTGTAGGAGGTGCCATTTCCCAGACTGGAGTCCCTTCCTGAAAGAATACAGGAGCTAGGGTGGATCTTGTGCAGTAGATGAACTACTTGTATTTCCAGGTGAAGTGCCACCTTCTCAAAGGCTTCATCAGCCAGACTATTTTCTTGCACTTCAACAGAGTCCCCTCACTGATGCCCTGGGGACATGAACTATTGCAATTTCCTCAAAAGAATATTTTTAAAAATCTAATCTGTTAGTATATATATATATTATATACTATTATATACTATATAATGTTTTATATATATATATATATATATATGAATGTATATTTAGAGTCCAAATACATTGTTCCATCCTATCCTTTTACTGTTTTTTTGATGTTGGTTCTTTCTGATCATGACTTTAAGTGTTGTCTCTGAGCTTTTGTGCTCAAGGCTGATGCTCTACCATTTGAGACACAATACATTTCCAGCCGTAGATATGAGTTTCAAGGACTTTCCTGCCCCATCTAGCATCAACCACATTCTCAATCTCAGCCTCATGAATAGATAGAATTACATGTGTGAGCCATGAGCACCAAGCCCTCCTTTCCTTTTAACATCTTTAAAGTCTGGTTAAGTGCAAATAACTCAGAAGTTTATTAGGATCAGTTATTAGGAAATCATCCCAATTCTACATTATATAATTTAGTCACATCCACTACTGAATATTTACCCACATCTACTGCTGAATACCCATTATGCCTCTTTCCCTGTATCATCCTGGAGGAATCATGACAAATAACCTTAAGTATGCTGTAGAAAGGAGTTTCTGTGAGATCTAAGCCTTATCAATCTAAGGGGTTCTGAGTCTAAGGGATTCTGAGATTCTCAGAATCAGAGAATCTGAGTTTCCTAAAATCTGTCAGTCATGTTCCTACCTTTTGTTATGTGATTGTAACCTGGTGACATATACTAATTATTCCAAGAGACCTTGGAATTCAGAAGGATCTGATCACTTCCCAGGAATCAATAATTCTTGTTATAACAAGGACTCAACTGAGCAATCTAACAAACAACTGTTTGATTATCTAGTACTAATTCTCACCAAATCTGAAATTGTGTTGGGAGTATTTTAACTATGTTTACCTTATCATTTCTGCCCTCAAATTTCTCCCCAACTTCAATGGCTGTCTCCTGAAAGTGCTATCTTAAAATGGCTGCCACATTTAATAAATCTCTTCTCGACCAGTTTTTACTTTTTGAGAGGAGGGGTACATAGACATGAGTTGTTAAAATCCTAGGGTTTGGACTTGAGGTCCCAGTGACAGGAGTCAGTAGTCTGAAGCAACTTAGCTTTTTTGCTGTGCTGCCCTTCCCCATTGCATCTGTTCACTTTGAGCTTTTCTGACTGGGCCTTAGGAATGGAATCAAGATATTTGTTCTCTTACAGACAGACCTGTTTGAGCTCCAAATAGCAGCATGAAATGAACACAATGAGAAATAACATCCATATTTCTGTACAAACAGAAACATGAAAAAAAGATACTAGCAGCAAGGAAATCCTCTATGCCAAGGTTAGCATTCTTCTAAATGGACTAATGGGAATATCAAAGGGAGCCTCAGTAGCTCTCCTTTTTGTTGTTTCCATAGTCTTAGAATTCTTATTCTCTTTTTTGCCAGGTTTCCATAATGAACTTTTCCTGTGTACTCAATTCCCTATTGTATACCTCTATTGTATTCAACTCCCTTTACTAGGGGTTCTCACACATCCTTAGATTTTTGTTTTTCATTCTTTTCCAATGTTTTATTCTTCTAATCTGGGAGTATAAAAACACAAAAACAAAAAACTGTGGATCAGAATTTTGTTCTTGCTACTTATCTAGAATGTATCTTAGTCACACACACACACACACACACACACACACACACACACACACACACACACACACACACACACACACACACACACACACACACACACACACACACAGAATATAACCAACCACCAAGACAGTATTTCAAAGCTCAATGTTTCCTGACTTGGACTTGCATGAAGTTACCTGGTTGATGTAGTTTTAGTCTGGGCACCTTTCTCTGGGTCTCTTTACTTGGGCTCATTTATTGCACTGTGGATTTACCTTTGGTTCTGAATCCCTTGTCAGCCACCATGGGATACTGCTTTAGCTTGATCTGGAGGCTTCCTGCAACTGGACAGCAGGATGCATCTCCTGCTAAGGATGAGATTCCAAGATTTTGCTAGGTGATATGGAAGACCCTGGATGATCCCATATGTGATTAGATATGGCTGGAGGTGTTGGGGGTGTCATGTAGGAATAAGGTCAATGATTGGAAGGAACTCTGTAAGGCAAACTTTACCTTTGCACTGAAACATGCAACATTAGCTGAAATCCCAGCAAGCAAACACAGGAAACAGGTGGGTTGCTCCCTTTTTATCCCTAAAGCAGCAGGCATTGCCCCTCTGCTTGAATTGGCCAACCTCAGGTTGATAGTCTGCTAGGGTTGGCCAGTTTAAAGAGGATGGGATGTCTTAATTACTTATACCCTCTGCTACATTCTATACTTGTTGGAATTGTCTTAGAATAATCAACAAGGTCCCAGCTACAAGACCAAAGTGGGAACTTTTATGAACCCAACTTGATAGAAAAGACAGCATTTTTCCAAGACTGTGATCTTGATTTCTGTTATAAGCAATTTTCTCTTGGCATGTTGAAATACTAAAGATTTTTAATATTTATTTCTATTTTGTAAATATGATGAATTTATTTATCAATACTGACAGTATTTGATGAAGTCTGGGAGATCATCTCTATATGATCACATTGAGTAGATATGATAGTTTGTGACTGTAATCTCAGCTACTGGAGAGGGAAAGATCAAGAGGGTTCTGGTTTGGCCCTAACTAAAATGAGAGATCAGACGTTAGTGTTTTTAGGTTAGTCTGGACAAAAACATAATGAAAACTCTTATTTAAACATGATGATGTGTATCAGTAGTCTTAGTTTAGGTTAATAAGAATGCAGACTAACTCTGGGTTAAAAGAACAAAAATCAACAACAAAAACCCTGAAGTCTAAGATGCAACTTAAAAGCAAAAGGCACTGGAAAAATGGTTCAAACAACAACAGACCCTGAAATGAAACCTTAGTTTGGTTCATTCAATGACAGCTTATCTTTCTTATTTCTAATTTGGATAATCATTATTACTTTTTCTTGCCTGATTTCTCTGGCTACAATGGTCAGTGTGAATACATATCTTTATCTTGTTTCAGATCTATTATAAAAAGCTTTCAATTTTTTTCCATTCAGCTTTGCTGTTAACTTATTACATATACCTATTATTACACTGATGCACTTTCTTTCAATACCTAATTTGCTCAATATTAGTATGAAAATATATTAATTTCTTTCAAATATATTGTCTGAATTAAAATATGGCATTTTATTTGTCAGTCTTTTGATGTTTTATATCATGAATAAAATCTGGTGGTGCTATGAAAATTGGATATTCACATGCAGAAAATGAATCTAGTCCTTATCGTTCGTGAGTTATGAAAGCAACGGAAGCATATTATTACATTCTGTACATATGCCACATCTTCTTCATCCATTCTTCCACTTAAGGGCATATGAGTTGATTCCATATCTTAGCTATGGCAAACAATTCTCCAATGAACATGATTGTGTTGGTAACTTTAGTGTGGCTTAGTTTGTAGCCATCTGGGTTAATGCCCAGGATTGAGTTTGCTGGAACACAAGAAATCTCTATCTTTAGACTTTTGTGGTTGAACAAGTTTACATTCCCACCAACAGTGTAGTAGTGTTCTCTTTTGGCACCATCCCTGCCAACATCTGTTATTATTAATTTTCCTGATAATGGCCATTCTAAGTGAGGTGAGGTGGAATCTCAATGTTTTGATAACTATAACCCCTCTGTATATAGTTTGCAATAAAATTAAAAAAAATCATGTGATGCCATCCATAGCTACTTTATGTTGAAATGTAATTTTGCAGAATTTTCTGCTGAGAGCACCAAGGGGAAATGCCTGGATCTATAATACTCCAAATTTTAGCCTCCCATGTGATTTAGGCAACAAAGCACCACATCAGCTAACCAGTTGAGACTGGGTCTTGTGAACATTTTCTGCCTGAGCTGCCCTTAGGCAGCCCTTTTAAGTAAGGGCAGCCCTTTTAAGTAAGTAGGATTACAAGCATGAGACCACAATGACTAAAACACACAAATAGCTTAATTAACTAAAAAACTTACTACACACACACACACACACACACACACACACACACACATATGGTAGCATAATCACATTTATACTAAGTTTAATGAGAAGCAAAATTCACTTATAATATTGAAACTCAGATGAATGCTACCCTTGCTAAGTAAAAGGCTTTTGTGATGCTGTGGGGTGGAGAAGCTCCTTTGGTACTAAGAAGTCATCATTGATTTATCTATAGGCTGAATATATATTTAATTTCTGATACTGTATATAGAGGTACATATAATATAATAAATTAATATCATTTAAAACTAAGAAATGTTTTGTTAGCTAAACCCAAAATATATGATTGCACAGTAATTTAATTAATTAATGTGTTTAATTTTTACTTTATGTCACATGGACAAATTGGTAAAAGAATGTTTGGAGGCAGGTAATGTTTAGAGATGGTGAGGAATGAATTAGAAACCACTTTTCATAATTCAGATTTATGATCTTGTCCACATTTGGGCTGTCCAAAGGCTCTTAACATAAAGTGTCACTTGTATTAATATGAGAACAATAATTTATTATTTCTGATATAACATCTCTGAGAATAATTAAACATTGAAACATTTAATATTAGCTTTTTTGTTCTAATGTGATATGCTGTATTTAACGGATTTTTATTCATTGTGTTAGAAATTTTATGTTCCACTCTAGATGATGGTTTTCTTTTAATTTTAATATTTAATTTCCTGAAGAATGAAATTGTATATTTTGTTATAATATCCTGTTAAAAACATCAGTGTAGTGGTGGAGACAGGAGGGCAGGGATGGTAGGGGAAAAACAAAGGAGGAGGCAATAATGCTTGGTAATAAATGTACTCATTACCTTGCTCATGTAATTGTAACCCCTCTGTACAGTATTTTCACAATTAAAAAAACCATCCACTAGTGTGAAATTGAAAATTAAGTCATACGTGTGTGTGTGTGTGTATGTGTGTGTGTGTGTGTGTGTGTGTGAGAGAGAGTTGTGGGGCTTGAACTCTGGGCCTGGGCACTGTCCCTCAGCTCTTCAGCTCAAGGCGAGCACTCTACTGCTTGAGCTACAGAACAACTTCCGGTTCTCTAATGGTTTATTGGAGATAAGAGTCTCACAGACTTTTCTGCCCAGGCTGGCTTTGAACCGTGATCCTCAGATCTCAGCCTCCTGACTAGCTCGGATTATAGGCATGATCCACAGGCACCCGGTTACAAGTCATAATTTTTACAGCGTATTTTTTTCCTTTCAAAACTATTAAGATAAAGTAGCAAACTGTATTAAAAACACATTTGATATTTTAAGTAGATTTTGTTTTAGGAAAACTTTCCATTTAACTTAGAAATGAAGAAAATAGTATTGGTAATGGGGCAATTATTATATTGGGAGATTTCTTTTTTTTAAATAAGTTTTTTACTGTGAAAATACCATACAGAGGGTTACAATTACATGTGCAACGTAATGAGTACATTTCTTATCAATCATTATTGCCTCCTCCTTTGTTTTTCCCTTACCATCCCTGCCCTCCCATTTCCAGGACTACCCTGACCCCCCTTCCTCCACTCGCCCCACCAAAGTTGTAAAGTTCATTTTTCTACATAGCACATTGTACATCTCATTGTTGCAATTGGTCCACCTGTAACCCTATTTAAACAATTTGTTTGTTCTCTTCCCTTCCCCAAATTTTACCATCAAATACAGTGAAAACAGGGGTTATACCATGGGGGAGGGACATACAAAGCAACAAAACAATCACTGTGTGTGTGTGTGTGTGTGTGTGTGTGTGTTAGAAACAATAGCAAGAAAGAAAAAAAGACATTTGAGTCCTTATCTTGGGGTTCATTTTGCCTAACATCAACTTATCTGACCGTTTCTGCTTGTCTCAGATATATACTAGTTATTGCAAATAAGGGAAACCATAGGATCTATGTTTCTTTGGGCCTGGCTTACTTCACTTAATATAATTTTTTCCAAGTCTTTCCATTTCCTAACAAATGGGGCAAGGTCATTTTTTCTGATGGAGGCATAGAATTCCATTGTGTATATAAACTGCATTTTCTTGATCCATTCGTCTACTGAGGGGCATCTGGGTTGGTTCCATATCTTAGCTATGGTAAATAATGCTGCAGTGAACATAGTTGTGCTGGTAGCTTTAGTATGGTCTTGTTTGTGATCATTTGGGTAAATGCCCCAAAGTGGGATTGCTGGTTCATAGGGGATAGGGGAGCTCTATGTGGAGTCTTTTGAGGAATCTCCATACTACTTTCTAAAGTGGTTGAACAAGTTCACACTCCCACCAACAATGCTGTAGGGTTCCCTTCTGGCCACATCCCCTCCAGCATCTGTTGTTATTAGAGTTCTTGATTATAGCCATTCTAACTGGGGTGAGTGGTATCTCTGTGTTGTTTTGATTTGCATTTCTTTTATGGCTAGAGTGGTTGAGCATTTTTTAATGTGTCTATTGGCCATCCTTCTTTCCTCTTCAGAGAAGTTTGTCTGTAAGTCTTTAGCCCACTTATTTACTGGGCAGTTGTTTCTTTGAGGATTTGTTCTTAGGGAATTCAAACTCTACTACAAAGCCATAGTAATCAAAACAGCTTGGTACTGGCACAACAAGAGACCTCAGGAGCAATGGAATAGAATTGAAAACCCAAATGAACCCACAGACCTTTAGGCATATAATCTTTGATAAGGGAACTAAAAAAATAGAATGGAAGAAAGAAAGCCTCTTCAGTAAATGGTGCTGACAAAAATTGTTTAATAACTTGTAGGAAACTAAAGCTAGATACTTATATATCACCCTGCACCAGAATCGACTCCAAATGGATCAAGACCTCAGGGTCAAAGGAAACACCATGAAAACATTACAGGACAGAATAGTAGAAACCGGCACAGGCTGAAATTTTCTTAATAGAGACCCAGAAGGACACCAAATCAAAGAAAGATTGGACAAATGGGACTACATGAAGCTGCAGAGCTTCTGCAAGGCAAAGGAAATAGCTAGCAAGATAAAGAGAAAGCCCACAGATTGGGAGAAGAGCTTCACTAGCCATACAACATATAAGGATCCCATATCTAAAATAGACCTGGAACTCAAAATATATTAGAAGATTTCTAAAAGGCATTTCCCTTTCCTTAAAATTTGATGATGCCATTCTTTCTGATGCAAGTATAGAATTCCATCATATTGATAGATAGATAGATAGATAGATAGATAGATAGATAGATAGATAGATAGATAGATAGATAGATAGATGATAGATAGATCAGATTTTCTTGATCCACTCATCTACTGAGGGGCATTTGGGTTGATTTCATATCTTAGCTATGGTGAATAATGATGCAATAAAATAGTTGTGCTGGTAGCTTTACTATGACCTTGTTTGTGATCATTTGGGTAAATGCCCAGAAGTGGGATTGCTGGGCCATAGGGGAGGAACAGTCATACTTCTTTCAGGAGTGATTCAACAAGTTTATACTCCCACCAACAGTGCCGTATGGTTCCCTTCTGGCCATATCCCCTCCAACATTTCTTTTTATTTGATTTCTTGATTATAGCCATTCTAACTGAGGTGCGGTGGAATCTCAATGTTGTTTTGATTTGCATTTCTTCTGTGGCCAGAGATGTTGAGCATTTTTTCATGTGTCTATTGGCCATTCTTATTTCTTCTTTGGAGAAGTCCCTCTTTAAGTCCCCTCTTTAAGTCTTTAGCCCACTTACTGATGATTTGTTTTGGGGGGATTAATTAATTAATTGAGTTATAAGTATATTTTAGATATATGAGGCTTTTGTCTGTTTTGTGGCTAGTGAAAATCAGTTCCCAATCTGTGGCCTTTCTGTTGATCTTGCTCGCTATGTCCTTTGCCATGCAGTAGCTTTGCAATTTAATGCAATCATATTGTCTAACCTTTCTTTAATTTGTTGTGTTTCTGGATCTTTATTAAGAAAATTTCAGCCTGTACCAAGGAACCCTAGAGTGTCTCCTATTCTTTCTTGTAATGCTTTAGGGTGTCTGCTTTTACTTTGAGGTCTTTGAACCATTTGGAGTTGATTCTGTTGCAGGCTGATATGTAAGGATCTTACTTTAATTTTCTACATGTGTTTAACTTGTATTATGTTTTATAAATAATGTGCCATCTTATTCTCACTTCTTTCTGAATTAATGATAAATTTAATCTGTGATTATTGGAATCATGATATTCTTATAATTAATAATCTTATGAAAACTGAATGGGCTCAATTGAGGTAAGACATATGTATTAATATTTTGACATATTACTTTAGCAAATGTCATTCTTGATATATAAGCAATATAAGGTATTTTATAAGCTGTCAACAAATACTTTTAACAGGATTACTTCTATTAAATGAAAAAAAAATTGTTGATCCAAGAATGGATACAAGAACAGAGGGAAATATATGGCAATTAGTTTCATTACGTATTTTCACACTTCATCAGAAAGGAGAAATGTTTTCTAACATTATAAGGACAAAGCTAATAAGCTCTAAGGCATACTTTGCAGAAAGTTTAAAATATGGGAATTTTATAATAGCCTTATTTAAAAAAGTAAAGAACAATGTAGTTGCTATTCTTACTTTTATGTAGGCTGTTTCTTTTTCTTCTTAGAAACAATTTTTCTCACAGAATATTTGTGGCTCTTAGTTTACATAAAAACGGCATTTTCATAAGAAAATCATCATATTTATATCTAATATTTGAACTTGAAGGGTACATATTATACACCATAGTATTTAATAAGTTACCAGTATTTGCTATTTAGTGTGTATTACCTTTTCATATGTAAAGCACAGACATTTCTCTGAGAAAAGTGTATTTGATTATTACCATTGCACAATGTATTGGTGAAGAGCAGAAATTTATACTGAGAACCAGTATTTTCTCTGCAGTTCCTCAAAAAAACATTTCGCTGAGTAGGAAGATCCATTGAAAACACTCTAAATTAAATCTGATGATGGTTGTTTATGCCTGTGATCCTAGCTTCCCAAAAGGCTGAAATCTGAGAATCACAGTACAAAGGCAGCCCTGAGCAGAAAAGTCCATGACTCTCTTATCACCAATTAACTAGTAAGAAGTCATGGGTGAGGATATGGTTTACATGTTAGATTGTCAATTTGAGGGAAAAAGCCAAGCAAAATTATTAACCATAGGTGTTGTTTGAACATGCAAAGTACAAAAAACGTTTCATTAGTTAGCTAATTACTTTACCTCAAGCGAACCATGCCCATAGTGTTTCCTATTTATCTAACTGTCTTCTATCTATTGTCTCTTTTTCTTTTTCTTTTTGTTCTTTTTTCTTTGTGTGTGTGTGTGTGTGTTTGTGTGTGTGTGTGTGTATGTGTGTGTGTGTGTGTGTGCCATTTCTGGGGTTTGAAGTCAAGGCCTGGATGTTGCTGCTGTCCCTGAGGTTTTACTCTCAAGACTAGCATTGTACCACTTGAACTACAGCTTAAATTTCAGCTTTTGGGTAGTTAATTGAAGATGAAAGACAAGGTGAATGCTCTACCCACTGGATGCACAGCGCCACTTCCTGCTTTCTGGTGGTTTATTCAACAGTTTCATGGACTTTTCCTGCCAGGCAGGCTTTGAACCATATTCCTCAGATCTCAGCCTCCTCAGTAGGATTACACACATAAGCTATAACCATTGCCTAGCTTGCCCATAGAATTTTAGTGATATGAATTAATAAATTTCATTCAATGTTGAGTCAATTTGTAATGATCTGGATACCATAGGGAATCTTGAGGAGGTGAAGAACTCCAACCACATGGAAGGAAGGTAGGAAGGAAGGAAAGAAGCAAGGAAAGAAGGAAGGAAGGAAGCAAGAAAGGAAGGAAGGAAAGAAAGAAGGAAGGAAAAAAGGAAAAAAAGGATAAAAGGGAGGTAGGGAGAGAATCGAGGAGCGATATAGTGGAGAGAATGAACTGGGTACAAATCTGTAATCACAGCAATTGAACTATAGAAGGAGAAATATCCCAACCTCTAGGCCAGCTTCTGCTGCAGTGTTTAAGTTCTATGCAAGAATGAACTACAAAAAAGCTTCCAATTTGTCTTTAATAAAAAGAAAAAAGAAAAGAAAGAAGGAAGGAAAGAATGAACGAGCAAATGAACTACAAGATTTTTGAATGAGAACATTATCAAGCTTAGTTTTTCATGTATATCCACTGAAAGTTTGTTGTTTGAGTTATTTTGCCTCATCTTCCTAACACTCATGCTCAGCCTTTGGGATAGAAGGAAGTGAACAGGGCAGGCTATGTGTTTGCTAGGCAGCAAATTTTGGTTAGAAAATGACAGCACACGCTTCCTATTGGCCAAAACAGATTACCTAAGCTATCTTCACACAAGGAAGCATAAATATATGAGAAAACTCTTAAGGACTTCACAACGGACTGCTCTTGTTAGCAGATATTTGGCTTACTTCTTTACCCAGATACAAAATATAAAAAATAAAACAAAAATCACAAGTATGGCAGAGTTCAACGTTGTGAGTGAGGAAAGACAACTTATTTGCTGAAGGCAGATATATCTTTTGAATCTAAGGTATGAACCACATAGCAAGTTGTAACAATCCTTCATGACCATCCCAGGGAACCATGCAGAGCCAGACACAGGAGAAAGATTATTATAAGGTTTAATAGAGGGGCTAGATCTCCCTGGAGGAGGGAGCATATGGTGTCCAGGTTGGTCTGGGAAGAGAGTGAGTACAGAAATGAGGTAAGTGCATACAAGATAAGTCTGGGCAGAGAGAGGGGGTGAATGACTTGTTGTATGGTGGGAACTCTAGGGCAGGGAGGAGCTCAGGTCTGGATGGAGCAGAGGAAAGGTTGGGATAATTCTATCATTCCCTGCTTCTTTGTTTAATAAAAATAGGGGTAAAAGGCTGGGGTAATGAGCAGGGATTGTTTCTTCTGAAGCTACTTCCTGCTGTAAAGGTGTAAAGCGGCAAAGTAGTCTGGAGTCCCTGATTTGTTGCTTGGCTGGGTACCATCCAAGAAGCATTTGCTTGACAGTTTGGTTGGTAAAGGTCCTCATCTTTTCCATGACAATAGTTATCAGAGCCAACTGGTGTCATGTGCTCATTTGGCTACTTCCTGCTGGCCTATGGACATTGAGGATCACTCGAGCTAGGGTCTTTAGGGTCCAGATCAGAGCTGAGCAGGGCAGGGCAGTGTAAATGAAGACTCTGCCTGTAGTAACAGGATGGCCTTGACTTGTTCCCAGGGATATCCTGGGTGGGTGGGGGTGGGGGTGGTGCTGCTGTTTTCCTGTTTTAAAAATGTGTTTGGAAAAGTCAGGAAAAAGCTTACAAAGTGGCAAGATCATTAACATGAATGGAATATGAGAATACATGTTGCCCATGGCCCAGAAAATTCCATTTGGAGCATAACCCCAACTATTTCTCTTGATCACCTGGCTCTGATTAATTTTGAAAGCAAATGTAAAGCAATTCAATTTAGAATGTTATTTCCTCTTACTCTCCATGGTTTTGTTGTAAGGACTGACCTCATGGCGGGGGTCTCATACTTGTTACTGGGATAGCTTGTCCCAGTTAGCATTCACAGGGCTTGAGACTAGTGCTCTACCACTTAGTGTCACCAGCCTCTGTCTGGTTACTTACAGTGAGAGTCTCTTAAGCCATGCCTCTGGTCTGGCCCTTTGCTGATTAGTCAAGAGATGGAGTTTTAGAGGGATTTTTTCATGCCTGGGCTGGCTTTGAACTGTAGCAAATAGAGTCTTTGTCACAAAAGGCCATTTCAAATTAAATCAACAATAAGATCAATGGAGATAGAGATTACCTATAACTTTTTAACAATTGACTAACAATTACTTGCCAGTGTTTTATAATAACAAAACTCAATAGATGTTTTTAAACTGTAACTGATTACAACATTTAATTTTTAACAAATATACAGACCTTTTATTGGGCTACAGCAGTGTAACTGGTTTAGCACTCTGGTTTGCAAAGGCATTTTTCTGGTTGGATGAGGAAAGCTGATTTCTAGTTAACCCAATAATGCCTACCTGTGTAGGCCTGTAGACAGATCTCAATAAGGACATAATCTCAGGTCCACAAAATTTCTTTCCTTAACAGATGAATTTATGTGGCTGATGCTAGCCTAAAATGAGTGCCAATTAGGACATTGAGCATATACAGTGGGTTTGGAATTTAAACCATCCCATATGTTTTAGAACCTCAGCTTTTTACAACCAGATATCACAGATGAATGGCATGTTCTTGCCCAGTTATGAAGTAGGCAGACATGGACATTAAAAAGGAATGCTTATGAACTATCTTCCTGTGATCTCCTGGCTGTGGCCAATTTACGAAGGGACAAGTACAAGTGACCCCAGGATGTGACACCATTTCTGTCATCCAAGCATTTGCCTGTAACTGCTTCTGGATGTTCCAAATTTGATAGGGTCCCCAGAGTGCCTTTCTCCATGCTGGGAAGGCATTTTCCTTTGTCAGTTGCTGGACTTGAACTCAGGGTTTGAGTGCTGTCCCTCAGATCTCCAGCTCAAATGTAGGGCTCTGCCACTTTGGGCCCTAAAGTAACTCCACTTTTTCAGCACTCTGCTGGTGGATTAGAGATGACAATCTTACAGGGACCTTTTTCTGGCCGGGATGGCTTCAAACAGTAGTTTTCAGATCAATGAACCTTTCAAAAAGCCACTTTTGAAAAAAGGCCACTCCAATTAAAAGTAGCAAAGGTGGTCATTGGAAGTAGTTTTATAAGCATGGTTTTACCTGGAACTTATTAAGGACAAAGTTGCATCTGACAAAACTTGTAAGAATCCTTTGTCTTTTGCTATGGACCTTCTGGAAACTGTAACAAAAAACCTATAAGGGCAAACGGGAATAGCAATTAAACAATCATTTGGTAATACGAATTTTTTTTTTCCACTTTGAAGCAAACACTTTAATTTTTTTTCTAGAATGCTAGCAACTCTACTTCCCACATTTTTTTACAAAGGGGGCACCGTTGGTTTTTTTTTTTTTTAATCTATTTTCCCAATATCACTTTAATTTACATTTAAATTCCCCATTTGAAACACTGGGCAACACCCATTAACTCTTGGCCTAAGGTTTAAAATGGCCAATTTTTCTATAGTCTGAGTTACCTTTAAGACATTTTGAACAAATAGCAGTTTTTCCTTAATGCAGATACTGACTGACAGATGGAAGGGAACACAAACAAAGAGATAATCTTATATATGTGTTAGAAACAAATGCATGAAAGAAAAAAACATTAAAATACATATCTAAGGGTTCATTTTCCTGACATCACATTATCTGACCTTTTCCGCTTGACTCATACCTATACTAGATATTGCAAATAAGGGAAACCATGGAACCTATGTTTCTTTGGACCTGGCTTACTTCACTCAATATAATTTTTTCCAAGTTTTTCCATTTCCTAACAAATGGGGCAATGTCATTCTTTCTGATGGAGGCATAGAATTCCATTGTGTATATATACCACATTTTCTTGATCCATTCATCTACTGAGGGGCATCTTGGGTACCCTGGGACCCTAAAGCTCCCACAAAAGTCTAGTGCCCTATACAAAAATTGTTAATCTAAACCTCAGGACTGGTCACTTACCTGTGAGTAGGACAAACATTACCAGAGGGGTGGGTGTGATTCCACTTCCAAGAGCTTTTCTGGGGATTTACCAATGCCAAGATGGTGCCCGTTAAGCTTCTCTATTATCCACCACATTGTCAGTGCTAGAAAGGACTCAAGCTTTAATGGAACTCTATGCTTAACAAGAACAGAAAGCCTCTCTTTAAAACAATGCAATAATCCTTTAAGACCTTTATAATGCTCAAATCTCCATTTAAAAAAATATTTTGCCTTAAAAAGTTTACATACATACATTTTTTTGTGCACAACATAGGGTGCAAAATGAATACCATCCTACATTTTCCTGAAGTTTTTTAGTGGCAAGAGACGTTTTTGCCATATCAAATACTTTTGTTGAAGAATGTGGAAGTTAAATTCATCCTACTCAGTAGCTTTAGTTGGAGTAGGAAGAGCTTATCTGAAGCTAATCTCAGTCCTTGCCAGCAGGCAGGCAGAGTTGGGGGGGGCGGGGAAGAGAGGTGCTGAGAGGCAGAGAAAGAGAGAGGGAGAGAAAGAAAGAGAGAGAGAAAGAGAGAGAGAAAGTTTTAATTTCCCAAGCACTCACAGAAGTGGAGTTTTAAATTTGGGGCCAAATATGATAGCAAATAATTTTAGTTATGTCCTTCCTATGGTAAGTAACTTTTGGAACCAGAGCCTGCTGCAGAAAGCCTTTGGCAGTGCAGTTTGGTTCCTAAAAAATAGAAAGTTTACCAATGATAAGTCATCACTTTCCCATGGGATCTCTTGGCCACAAAAGGCCCTTGGAATGAGGCTGAGACACTTGCTAAGCTTTTTGGGGCCCTGAAGCCCCCACAGAGGCCCAGTGGCCCGAAGAGCAGAATCTCTGGACTGGTCACTCACCTGGAAGTAGGAATTAGTTGATGCTCGATGGGCAGGAGGTAGAGCACTCATTCAGAAGAAAGTTACCTTGGTGGTCCTCTGGTGATGGCGTTGTAGGACAATTGGCTAGGTTCCTGGTGCAGCTGGTCAGACACCCATCTGAAGTGGAGAGGGGAGCAAATCAACAGGGGAACCTATCTCAGTTTTGGCACACCAAATGTAAGAATCATTTTTGACCATCCCAGGGTACCACACAGAGCCATGCAGGCACAGGAGAAAGATTATTATAAGGTTTATTAGAGGAGCTAGATCTCCCCAGGAGAGGGGGTACATATCCTGATCCAGGTAGCAGGTCTGGGAAGAGAGTGAAGATGGAAGTGAGGTAAAAGCATGAAACGTAGGTCTGAGCAGAGAGGGAGTAGCCAATTGTGTGGTGGGAACTGTAGGGCTGGGAGGAGCTCAGGTCTGGGTGGAGCTGAGGACCAACGTAGGGGATAATAAAAACAAAAGTCACTGAGACACTGAAGTATAACTGTGGATAGGGTCATAACAAGATGAAGTTCCCTCGCTCAAAAGGTTGTATCAGAGTGTAATGCAAACTCAAGTTGGAACAATTCTGAAATTCTGCTGTCAAGAAAGTTGAGAGGTGAGGAATGTTCCTTCCAAGATCCACACTCTTGGATGCTCCCACATCGAGGAGATTGTCCTATTCCATTATCCTCCATTGCCACATCTGAAGTGTGGATTAGAGATGTTTCCTGGGTTGCCAATTTCTCATTATTTCTACTGCTAAAGCATTGGAAATTACATGTTATTTTAAATTATAAACATTTCATGTTTGGTTTTTTGTGCCTAGAATTATGGTTTCCCTAGAAGTTCTTTTTTTTTTTTTTTTTTAAATCTTTTTGGACTCTTTAATCTTTTTGTCATTTCTTTTTCTTTTCTTTTTTCTGTTTTCTTTTCTTTTCTTTTCTTTTTTTATTTTCTCAGTCAGGGGCCTTGACCCCAAGGCCTGGGTATAGTCCCTGAGCTCTTTCTGCTCTATCATGTTGAGCAATAACTCTGCTTCTGGGTTTTCTGGTAATTAATTGGAGATAAGAGCCTCCCAGATTTTCCTTTCTGGGCTGGCTTTGAACTTCTGTCCTCAGATCTGAGCCTCCAGAGTAGCGAGGATTACAGGTGTGAGCCGCCAGTACCTAGATCCTAGATATGTTGTTTATATCTGAAACTTTTCTTTTGTTACTCACCCTATTCCTAACCAGTCCCTCTCTTGACTTATTTACTTGTGCTTTGTGATCCAATTGAAAGAATTTCCCTTGTAGCAAATGTATGTGTTCTATAATATTTTAAAAGAACATATATCCCATGCAGCTTTATTTTTTCAATGAAGATAAAGATTAAGAACTATAACTACATTAATTTATCTTAATATTGGTAGTTGATAAGCAGTTGCCTTTTTAACCGTACCTAATTTATGATCTGCCTATTCCCTTTCTTCTTACTTTCAAACTCTTTTAAGTTTGAAATTCCCTTCTGAATTTCATGCCATATGCCATAAAAGAGAAAGAGAGTACTTGCACTGTAAAAATTATCTTTGGATAATGATGTTGTAATTCACTTTTGTGCACATCAGTTGTGCATTGTGAGTTGCTGTGGATCTTCTCATCTTCTTATTCCATGATTTGGCTTAAAACCAAAGCCACTCTCTGGGACATTATGTCACTGTAGCAATTGTCAAACAACTACCATGGATATACCAGTCAACTGAGTCTGCCTACCATAGTTTTACCAGCTGTTTTACCTGAGTTGATACTGTTCCCATGGCATCATTTGCTTAGTGACTTTGATCACCCCACCACCCACCAACTGAGTTTTAATCTTTGCTCAATTCAGAATTAGTCTTTCCTCCATTTCTCCATCCATTTTCTATGTAGGTTAGAACCAATTGCTACGGTAAACAACTGTATTCTTATTCCAGATGTAATCAAGTAGAAATTCTTTTTTAATATTATACATCCTCCAGGGATAACTTGAGTCTCTGGTTTAGATTTCCTTATTGTTGAACTTAGTCTCAATAAAATGTCACCTGCTAGTTTGCTTATGGAAGTAATGGGGAAACTGCTGCAGATTTCTTTTGGCTTCTGTGTGAACTGCTTTTAGCAGGATTTATGAGCATATTTTATGATCACACCTGATCTTAACGGAAATAGAAAAATCCCTCTTTACTATGTGTTTAGAAGAGGATCTAAACTATTTGCCAAAATGTCAGACAGAGTTCAGTTTTCAAATATAAGAAAATGAAAGCATTATAATCTATATCATCACATCATATAACCCCAGAGTAGAATATATAAATTTTATATTTTATACCTGACTTTCTTTAGTCTTCTATATTAGCAGGAAAATAAAATGTATTTGCAGTTAAGTGAACTTTGAGACATCTGTAACATTTTGTCTAAACTAAAGAGCTGAATGTCAATCATTCTGTATTAGTGACAAGTGTCATGTAAATTAGCAAAACATCTACATATTGACACCTCAACAACTGAATTTGTTACTCTGTGAATTATTGAACTATTTAGACTTGAAAAATGGAAAATATTTTTTCAGTTAACTAACATATATAATACTGTTTTTTCATAAAGCTTTATCATATACATCTGCTTATGTTTATATCATATATATATATATATATTACTAGGGAATTTAATCAAGAAACTCATATTTGAAAATCACTAGGGTAGTTGAGATTTTAAGTGTACATTGCTATGCCTGGATTGAATTCCAATAAGCTTATTTTTTCATTGGTTAGTTGATTGGCTGTTTTTTTTCTTTTAATACATTTTACTGTTATTGTAGAGGTGATGTACAGAGTGGTTACATTTACATAAACCAAGTAATGGGTACATTTCATTTTGAGTCATGTCAACTGTTCCCTTACTCTCTCACAGTTTTTCCCTCCTATCACCACCCACAAGTTTTGCAGTTCATTTACAATGTAGTATCTAGTGAGTAGTACCACTGCTGTTTTTATTCACACTTTTCCCCTCCATCCTACCCTCCAAAAGTGGCACTTCCAGTTTTTTCTGAGTAGATATTGGAGATAAGACTTTAATGGACTTTAATGCCAGATGGCTTCAAACTATGATTCTCAGATTTCAGCTTCCTGAGTAGCTAGGATTACAGGTGTGAGCCATTGGTGCCAGCTTTTAGGGTTTTGTTTGTTTGTTTTTCTTTTTTACTTTTTAAAAATTTTTGCCAGTTTTGTCTGGCCCTAGATCTATCCCTGAGCTTTTGTGCTTAAGGCTAATGCTCTAACACTTGAGCCACAGCTCCACTTCCAGCTTTAATTGGAGATAAGAGTCTCATGAGTTTTCCTGCTTACGCTGGCTTTGAACTTTGAACTCAGATTTTTGCCTTCTGAGTGGCTAGTATTAAAAAGAGTGAGCCACCAGTGCCCTGAATTAACACATTTTTTAATAGGGTTGGTATTTGGAGTTTAAGACATGGAATAGTGGAATTTTTATAAAAAGCCTCCCTATGACTCCAATACCAACAATATATATTAAGTTATTGTAATTATTTCCTCAACAGATATGCTGTGATTTATAAATACCTTTCAGCCAAGATAATTCTCAGTGGTTGGTTTCCATTGTTTTGTATTCTTTCATTGGTCAACTGCCTTCACTCTGATGAGTATCACCTTTGCCATTACTAAATATTATCTCATATTTAAATTAAATTTTTAACTATGTCAACCAGGTGTTTTATGTAGTGATAGAGGGCTTTTTGTCACATGTTTTCCACTTATTCCATTGTTCCCCCAGGCATTCTTGTGCCCAATTTAATGTCACCATTGTAAAAACCCAAGAGGAGTTTGGCATTTCTTTAGGGTAAAAAAAATGCCTTGCATTATTACACAAAAGTAGTTCAACACACTATAAATAGTAGACACATTACTTATCACAGTGTTGGTTGAGGGATGAGATAATAAAACATGGGAACAAATTCTGCTTATGTATTTGGGGTTCCTTAATTCATTTGGTCTTTCAAATTACACAGTAACTATGATAGCATCCATCCATTCTACAGGTATATTCTAAAAATTCTGTGAAACCAAAATAGCCTATAATTAACGCTGTAAATTTTGCTGTAGGTATTTTAATGTGTTTTTTAAATTTAGTTTTTATTTCTATGTTATTTGTATTTCTGTATTATTCTTTGTCCAGCAACCTTAATTAGAACATTTACAACAGCCTTGTAATACTTCTGACAATAATATCCTAGAATATACATCACAACAGATATATTGTTTTGTGCATTGTTTTGAATTTGTCATAAATTAATGCTTTCTCATTAAAGTTTATGTGTTTGTTCTATAACCTTCACAGTCTATACTTATTTAAACTCATAATTTTCTCAAATATTCAGTTTAATCTAGAGCAAATAATTCAAAGCATAATTTAGTCTCATAAAAGCAAGTGTTTTGTTTGTTTTGGCATAATGACGCAGACTATGATGAGAAAAAAAATGCCATATACTCAGATACTATTTTTACTTGCTACTCAATGATGAACTTTATAAAAGTACATACTATGGCTCTTCTACATTGCATGCATTTTATGCTATAATTTGTGTTCTTTTGGCAAAATATGTATTCATTTCAACTATTAGTCCCCATGGCAAAGGCTTTTAAGAGCCAGTGAAATAGTTGCTTTTATCATAAGCTTACAATGAGCATACACATTTTATTAAAGCCTTCTATTATAGAATGTAGAGTTATACTTCATATGCTATTTAATTTTGTACATGTACTTTTTAGGCAGTAATATCTTGCTGTCTAATAGCAAGCTGTTTTACTTAGCATTGGGAAAGAAATATATTTATTTTCAAATTTCATCATTCTGCAAAAACGCGCAAATGAATTCTGCCAAAAAATACAAGTGGATTCTTGTGAGTTTTTAATGTGTTTTCTATGAAGTATTTGTTATTTCATTGATAAATACAGACAGCAACAATAGAATCTACTTTAAAACATTGGAGACATGCATAGAAATAAGATAGACTACTAAGACTCAATGCTCAATTATGATTAATGCTAAATATGAATTATTTTGTAAGTGGTATTATATCTCTTAAAATACATATTTACATCATAAAGCAAAATAGTGTAGATTGTCAAATGAGCATGAAATATAGTGTAAAACTGCCATTCTCAGGGTTGGAAGTGTGACTCAGTTGGCAGAGTATCAAACAATAGTGAAAGAATCTAGTAAGGAGTTTAGGTCCTGATCTTGGCCCATAAGAAAAAGAGAAAACAACAACAACAACAACAACAACAACAACAACAACAACAACAAAATTCTGCTGTTCTCACTCTTAAGCAAAATAAATTCAAAACAAAAGTGGCCTTATAACAACTTTGGACTTAGGTGTGATCATCCACCTTCTTTTGCTAAGTGACATCAGAAACAGAGCTGATCCCTGAGGTAAGGAAGTTGTAAGGACCTGACACTACCCAAGTTTACATTCTCAACCAAAGCAAATGAAAGATAGTGAGCTTACGTTACCAAAGTAAGAGGATGGGTGTCTAGTTCCCAGCCATCTGTAGGTAGATTCATGACATGTATTGAAATGTAAGAGTGTTTTTCATTGTTTAAATGGAGAAATATTTGGTTTTGTTTATTTTGCAATTGCAGTCTCTACTGCCTGATATATGCAAAGAATAAGTTCTGTGTTTTCCTGTAGGTGGAGGAATCAATGTTTGACAATTATGATCATTTACCAATAAAAGTAGCATTATGAAATTTTAAGTTTGATTACTTCCTGTAAGTAATAATGGCAAGTTTTTAACCTGCCTTCCAGTTTTTATGAACCAATTGTTTGACTAAAAATATACTATACTATATAAAATTTCTCAGTTATAATGGATATTTCAAGCCTTACTTCATTTGTTCATTTTAAATTTTATTTATTTTGAGAGGCACAGGTGATTGAACTCAAAGCTTCCTGCTTAATTGACTAGCTTGCTCTGATAGTACTCTACCATGTTAGCTATGTTTCCAGCCTGATACTTTGTTGTTTTGTTTAGACATGAAATCTTATGGGCTTTTTCTCCTTGGGCTGGCTTTAAACCATAATTGTCTGGGCTTCAGATCTCTAAGTAGCTAGGATTATAAGAATGAGCCATTGGTGCCCAGGTTGAAAGTGTCACTTTGCACTAGTGCTATGTTTCAAGATTTTATAAACACACATAATTGTAGGATAGTCAGAAGACTTGTGGACAGTATTAAATCTGCTCCCAAATATCTTCCTTTGGCTTGAATGTCACTTTTTTTGTAATAGTAACATCTAAATAGCACACACCTAGCATCTGCCACACAGCTAAATGGCTTGTCACTGTGAGTCCCATTTAATTTTTGTTATCTTGCTAGCATGATCTTAACAGCCAGCTTTGAAGAAGAAATAACCCTCTATTGGCAAAAGTCAGTGCTACATTTAAAGAGTTGACAAAGTGTTAGTGGAAAGATCTTGAAGTTAATTGGCAGCAAAACAAATGTGTGGTGTTATGTCAGGTTGTCAGGGAGCTATGTGGTGTGAACTCTGAACAAGTGTCATCCTATAGAGGTTGGCCAAATTTGCTGCACAGGCTATGTAAGACAACACAGACAATAACAAGATAAATTCTCCCAAACACCACTGAAGTACAAAGTCATGCTTCAACTCAGAAAAGTGACAGGATTGAAGTGGCTGGCTTGTCAAACCTTCTATCAGTGGATCACAAAGCTGAGGAGGCTGAGTTTGACCTTCTCTAATTTTAACCACATTTTTATTTTTAAGAATATTTTATAAAATTCTTATGTATTTTCTACTTTCTGCCTCTCACAAAATTACAGCACTATTAGATACTTCTAATACCTGCTAGTCTTGATCTGTCTTTATGAAATCACAATAATGTATACTCCCTTGTCCACAGGCCCATTAGAGCTATGTGCATGCAACAATTTTCTTCTTCTTGCATACCTGTGTTTTTTTTAACAAGTTATTCCACAAAATTCCAAAAACAAACAACCACTCCTCTTGAGAGAATCTCAACTTGTGAGATGATTGCAAAGCTCAGAAGCTCAGGAGTTTTACAACTGGGAAAGTTGAGTTATCCTTCCCAATGCATGTATACAGCAGGCTACCCTTGAGCTCTACCTTTGACACTTCAGAAATCCAGGTTTTAGAAGCAATCTCTGACGTGTGTGGGAACATTTCTAATCATTTCAAGTAGAAAAGAGAAACTGTATCCTGGCTTAAAGACCTTCTGCTTAGGAGTGGTTTGTATTTCACTTCACATTTTGTTTCCAGAGGAAAGTTAGAATTCAAGAGGTAGGAAACACATTATCTTCCACAGGAAGCAGGACAGAAGAAGGAGACAAAGTCTTGGTGATCATTTATAAAATGTATCATACTTCCTATTAAAAATTATATTCACTAAAATCAACTCTTAAAAACAGACAATTGAATTTAATCAGATTAACTTATGAATTCATTAAGTACCCTTGTCAGATTTTCCCTATACATTCAAAAATCCCCTCCTGATAGAAAAACAGTTCAGTGTTAGAAAAATACTTTCGATTTTAGATCATTTCTCTTGTCCATCCAATATCGGATTCCATCTATATAATAATTCAGCAATGATAGACCAAGTTCATCTGCTTATCATTCTATTCATGCATTCTTGAATGTAAACAACTTTAATTTTTAAGGAATTGCTACATTTTTCCCTAAATGCCACCATAAATTGTTCTAAGTTTGTAAAGCAGTTATGCTTTGATCTCTGAAACTAGACATAATGAATCATAATCTTAGTTTATCTTTCATTGATTTTTAAAGATATTTTTAAGATATTGACATGCTAGCATACAACCTACTTTCTAACAAGCAAAACACTCCTCTTATTCCCCTTTCTTTCTATTATATGACTTTAGATTTCCTCATTAGGCCATCAGTCATTATTACTGGCTTTTTCTCACAATGTTTGCCTGTAGATGTTCCAAGTACAACTAATCACTGTACAAAATAACAAATTCAGTTTAGACCTTAATAGATTATGGAAAGACTTTTCTGATTGTGTAAGTCTCAATCATATCTCTCAGTGAGTAAAAATATATCCAGGTTTTCTAAATATAAATTTAGTTTGAATAATAGATTATTTTAAACAAACTAACAGATGAAAAAATGGTATCTATACTTCCAAGTATTTTAATAGTTTAATTTCAAAAACACATTTGTATTGTATAATATAGTGACTGACATAAAGACCCTTAAGTCTAGTATATATCACGAATGCAAATCTACATCCCATTGTGCTGTTTCTGGTGGGTTATTCTTTTATTTGTGATAAATGTTCACCAGTGTTTCTGTTTGAAATGTATTAAAATTTTTTAGTAAGAGATAAAATGTTAACATTCTCATAGCTTGATCTGTCTTTTTTTAACCTCCCAGTATCTTGCTCTCTTAAAAAATGCATACTGATATTTTGAAATTCTCAGATGAAATATAAGGTATTTACTATCAAGGAGATCTCCTAGGGGAAACTACATCTGTTCAACAATCTTTAAAACAATGCTTGAATTTCTCAGCATTTTTCAATTCTCAGCCAGCTTTGATGATAACATCCTAGGATGTAAAAAAAATCCTTCCCAGGAGGATGTAAGGCTGTGGAGCACTTAGTTAGCTACAGTTTGAAGAAATAGATTTCTTTCTAAAATACAAAATACATCAAGAATGCATGTCTTTTAAAAATGTTGTTTGTTCTCTTTTTATTCCAATTCTACCCTGTGTTTTTAAAGTGTCAAATACAGTTTTCTTTTTGCAAATAAATAAATAAAATAAAACATTGTTTATAGATATATGGTGCAATTAATGAATTACATAGTATGTAAGAGTACCTCAAGCTGGGCTGTGCTGGTTCATGTCTCATCCTAGCTACTCAGTAAGCTGAAATATAGGAATCAGTTTTTGAACTCAGCTATAACAGATAAATCCATGAGTCTCTCTTTTCCCATAACAAGTAAGAAGTCAGAGTGGATGTATGGTAAAGGGTCAGGCATCAGCCAAAGAACCAGAAAAAACAGGAAGCTCTTAGTTCAAGTCCCAGTCCTGGTACATAGAATTAATAAAAAGTACTACAGCCCTACCTTAAATGGAAGTTATAGCTTCAAAACACATCAAAGACTAGAAAAGTGTAATAAGACACTTGATGAGAATATAATTCATAAATGTTGCTCCTGCAATTCCATGGAAATCATTATGGTGCAGAATAGAAGGAATTGAAGTCAGAATGTCTGGAATTAATCCTGTTAGAAAATAAGTTGGGTTAGATACAGTGTCCTGCATCTGTAATGCAAACTACTTGGAAGGTAGAAAATTTTAATAAACGATCAAGGGTTGAGGTCAGCCAGACAAAATGTTAGCATGGCCCCAGGTCAAGAGACCAACCTAGACAATGGTAGAGAGTGCCCATTTGGGAGACCACAAGTGGGGTCCTAGCCTGGGGCCCTTTCCAGACAAAAGCATGATACATTCCCCAAAAATGAATAAAGGCTTGAGAGTATGGGAGAGCAGCTGCTTAGCAAGTTAGAGGACCTAGGTTCAAATCTCAGAAATAAATAATTATATAAATCAATGGCACTTTTGAAAGTTTCAGCTTCTCTCTGTTTACCACCACAATAACCTATGTACTCCAAGTATAGTGTATATGTTCATGATTCTTTAAAATAGTACTTTTCACTAGACAAATGACTCTCCTCTTGAATTAATAAATTTATCTATTGAAGGACTTCTAATTGATCCATCTGTATGATATTAAGGATTTTGGAATGACAATTGTGTTTCAGTGGATGCATCTAGTTTTCTGACTTGAAAGTAAATATTTTAAGAAATACTTAGAAAGAGATTCAACAGTTGTTACCCACTTGTCTACATTCATACACATATAATGAAGACTCATGCATATAATGAAGCAGAATCTTTAAAAGAAGAACTAAATTTGGATTAAAATTCATTGTTCATTTAGAACAGAATGGTAGCATACAATTAAAGTTTTCTTAAAGTCTACACATCTCCAAACACATACAAACAAATGAAAAATGATCAGTTCATGAGGACAAACACTTTGCTAAATACAGAAATAGTAATCAAGCCATGTGACACCTGTCATCCTATCTATTCAGGGAGATAAGATCTGAGGATTGTGGCTAGAAGCTAGCCTCTGCAGGAAAGTCTTTATGACTCTTAATTTTAATTAATGACCAGAAAAAAGAACAACAACAGAGGAAGAGCCTTTGGTTCATATAAGAGAGTGTTCGTCTTGAGTGTAAACACTCAGGGACACTGCCTAGGTTCTTCATTGAAGTCTCAGGACCAACATGATAAAATAAACAAACAAACAAGAAATAGTAACTAAAGTGACAGTTTTGATTAGGTTTATTATGATATCTTTTAAATTTCTCAGTATCAATATCCAGATATCTGCTTCCTTCTTATAATTCTGGCTATAGAAATTATTCTTCTGTTTATTCTTGAACACACAGGTATGTTTAATATTTTTAAAGATAAGTGAGCACTATAGTTCCAAGGGCTCCTCAAATACCATCTGAAATATCCATACAGTTACTAAATCCCCTAAGAATTGAACAAACTCTTTGGAATGGGGAAAACAAATGAATGGTTTGATTTATAGCACCCACGAGGTCTAACTATGTCTGCCACAACTGGTGACATACCTGACTAAAGATGGCAGGTTGCTAGCTGAAGGCACGGTGCCATTGGTAGGGGAATACAATTGTCATGGTCTTAGAGGAACAAAATTGAATGTTCAAGGAAGCATGACTGAAACTTGGAGTCGGTGCTAGGATAACGTATTAGTGATTGATTGATGGTGATGTCTCATGTAGAGGAACACAAGCTGTAACACTTATAAATCTTGGTTCTGAAAATAGAGTATGAGAGTTGCCAGCAAAAATATGAACACCTCTGTACATTTACATCAACAAGTTCATAGTTCTGACATCTTGGCAGTTCTCACGTTACCTCCTATGAATAGCTTGAGGACAACGTGATCTGCCAAATACAACATAATGATGTGTAAGTCAACATAAGTTTAAGATTACTTGGAGAGAAAAATCATTAAAAAGCAGAAATTGGTGCCCATTTTGGCAGCACATATACTAAAATTGGAATGATACAGAGAAGACTAGAATGGTTCCTGTGCAAAGATGACACACAAATTCATGAAGTATTCCATGTTAAAAAATAAAATAAATAGCAGAAATGGTTTTTGAATGAATTTTAATTCTGAAAACAAAAATGAAAATCAGAATAGTGCCTAAAGGAAAATATAGCATTCAGTAAAGATTATTTGGTTAAGAAGACATCATGCCTATTTTTATGTTAGATGAAAGAAAACAATGAAGGCAAGATTTGCTAATAGATTTTTGAATATGTGAAATTATCATCAAAGTACAAAATTGTATCATTTAAAAAATATTCAGAAAGGGAAAGGAAAAAAGTCACCTTATTGAACAAGGACTATATAAAGCTTGTGCCTACATTTCATAACAAAACTTAGATTTGTTAGAAATTAGATTTGTTTTCAATTAGAAAACATTGATTTTATTTTCTGCACATATTGCAAACTGTGTGAAATAAATGTAAATTCATTCAGAACTAGCAACATTAACATTGGAGGGCTTAATTACGTTATGTTGTGATTACATTATATGTGTGAACACATGAAATACTTTGTGTGTGTGTGTGTGTGTGTGTGTGTGTTTGTGTGTGAGTATGTGTGAGAATAGGGCTTAAGTTCAAAGCCTGGGCATTGTCCTTGAGGTTTTTGCTCAAGGCTAGGACTCTACCAATTGAGCCACAATTACATTTCCAGCTTCTTTGTGGTTAATTGTAGCTGCAAGTCTCATGGACTTTTCCTGCCTGGGCTGGCTTCAAACTGTGATCTTCAGAACTCAGCCTACTGAGTATCAGGTAGGATTACAAACATGAGCCACTTGCACCTGGTTTCATGCATGGAATATCATAACAACCATTTACTTTTAGGCTAACATGTAACACAATTACAGATTTTGTCTTTAAAGTTGAGTGCTAGTGGCTCAGGCCTATCATCTTAGGTAGGAAGCTGAGATATGAGGATCATGGTTCCAGCCTGGGAAGGAAAGTACATGAATTCTCATGTCTAATTAACCACCAAAATGCTAGAAGTGGAGCTCTGGCTTCAGTGGTAGCCTTGAGCCAAAGTTCAAGCCTCAAGACTTGTACCAAACATTAATTAATTAATTAAAGATTTTATCATTCAACTTCTTATTGAAGTCAATTGTGAAAAAGAAGCAGAAACCCTTTGTTTACCAAAAGTACCAAGTAACCTTGTAACCATAGTTCAACATATGGTTTTTCCCTAAAGAAGTGACTGGGAAGCTCTTTTGAATTATTTATGCTAACCATCTGTTCCTTGCTTATCATTTCTTCCAGCACAGACAAATCTCATGGCCTTCAGACTTTAGCTACAACTACTTCTCAATGAGCAGCTGTTTCCTTATCAAAAATCCATACTGAAGCTGTTTATCCTAAATTGGGGAATTTCATTATTATCTCTAGGGCTCTGGCAGAATTAATCTATTTAAACAGCTTTCTCCTTAAAAACAGGTGCTTAAGTGGCTTATCTAAATTCTATCATTTGGACGTTGAGAATCACAAGAAAAAGAACTTCACATTTTTCTCCCACAGAGATGGGGGGATATGTGTGTGTGTGTGTGTGTGTGTGTGTGTGTGTGTGTGTGTGTGTGTGTGTGTGTGTGTGTGTGTGTGTGTGTGTGTCTGTATGATTTCATTTTAATTACCTTTCTTTATAGAAACAATGCTTTTGTCCAGCCTATGACATTCTGCCCCCAATCCCCAATCAGATGGTGGTGAAGGGAAGGAATAAGAAAGTGCAAGAGAAAAGGAGAAAGAGAAAGAAAGAGAGAAAGGAGGGGAGAGAGCGAGAGAGAGCAAGAGAGAGAGAGAAAGAGAAAGTCAGAGCTCAATCGCAATCTAGATTATTGTGATGGAAACTAACATTTTTATTATAGTTTATTAAAATTTTTGATCATTGTGTTTCTAAGGCTGCTTTAATAAATTCTCAGAATTTTAGTGGCTTAAAACAACATAAATTTATTATTTCATACTTAACTGTGGCCAAAGATGTGAAACATTTTAGTAAGATAGCAATATTTTTGGATACTGTAGAGGAGGACATGCCCTTCCTCTTCCAGTTATGGAGACTCTGTACATGACCTGATCTATTATGAGGTCCTTAACCCCTGCCTCTGTAGGCATTTGTCTCCATCAGCAGTTTGCTCATACTCTTCCTTTACCTCTAGTCTTATAAGATTAGTTTAGGTAGCATTAAATTCTAGTGGGATAATTAAAGTTAATGATTCTTTGTAATCAAAGAGAAAATCATATCAGGCAATTTAAATAGGAAAAGAAGGTGTTCTGCAAATCTATTGCAAAAAAAGAGAGAAAGAGACCCACCTGAATTCTCTTTCCCAAAGGTAGTATTTGTCTAAGCACTGAAGTGTGTAAAATGAGAAAGTCCTGAAGAGGGCGATAGAAGAAGGTTGGTCAGTATTACTGGATGGTTGGTATTTAATAACTGGTTAATAGTAAATGCTGTAAGGAACATTTGAGCAAAATTTAGTCAAGCTATAGAGAATGCGTCTAGGTTAATGTTAAATTTCAAGTCTAAGTTAAGATCCAAAACTTAATTACATGGTTATGCATAATTTTTCTAATTAAGGTAATATTTATATGTTTCAGGGATTAGTAAACATATTTTAGTGTGGTGACCCATTTTTCTGTGTAAGAACATCAAAATACTCAATGAACCTAATGAAGACTGATAGTTGGGGGCTCTTAAAATCTCTTGGTAACTTCCATGTTTTGAAAGAATAAAAATTGTCGGACCATGAGTCAGTCATTTTATCTATCATTAAACTGAAGTAGAAAATTTTCTTGAGCTTCACACATAAAATCTTTTTTTCTAGAAAATTTTCTTGAGCTCACACATAAAGTCTTTTTTTCTCCTAAAGCATACTATTTCTCCATTTACTTTTATTATCATTTTATATCATATTCATTTCCTTCATTTTTACTCCCCAATTGATAGTTTTCTTTAAGAGAATCCATTAAGTCAAATTCTATGTCATTACTCATCACTTATTACTCAGTATACTCAAGACTTCCAGGAAGAATAAAATGATTTAAAATATTTAAATACTTGTAAAATAACGCACATTAACAAGGGTATTCTATCTTTTATTCACTCATTTTTGTTTATTGATAATATAGAAGTTATCTTTTTGAATGACATAAACTTATATAACTTATAAACTTATATAACAACAAATGAAAGTAGCATTTTGAAAATTAGAGCACAAGACAAATTTTAAAGAAGTAAATAATGTGCAATAAATATAGCAAAATATTTAGAATCATGTGACCTTTGGGAATTCAACTAAGTTAGAGCTTTCTCAAGCTGGAGCAAATCAGCTTTTTATTTTTAAAGCAGAATTTCTGAAATGAACATATATTGATATTATTTAATTTTCTGTTACTAGTTAACTATTTCTTATAGAAAATTGACTGCAAATTGTTTTTTGTCATTTTGTTTTCCTTAAATCAATGTTTCAAAGAGTCTTACAATACTTCAGCAAAATTAATCCTTATTGAAAATCTTCCTTTTGGAAGACTTTATTATGTTGAATCGAATCACAAATCTGCAAGAGCAACCCTTGGTGATGGAAATCCTTTTGTAAACTGGCATCAAATGACACAGAATTCATATTTGGTTCATAGTAGGTAGAAAAATTCTTTACATTTTCAGCTGAATTTTGATTAAGGATCAGAGTTTTAATATTACTCATTTAAGTATCAGTCTTTTTAGAGTTTGTTAGAGATTCAGTACACTAACCAATTAGACTGTTTTGAAAAGAGGGTGAAAATTGATTGATGCTAACACTATCATTTGAAATGGAAAGTGAAGGCTGTCAATTTGACTTATTTTTATTTTAAAACCACTTTACTATGTCTTTTAACACACCAAAGCTTATATTTTTCAGCAAAGAAACCAAATGCTTCATTGTATTCCAAATATGCATGTAAAGACCTTGTCAAAAGTTTTGATAGCAGGTTATATATATATATATATATATATATATATATATATATATATATACATATATATATATATATTTCTAGAACTCAGCTTAGATTGTATTTGCAGGCACAGGAAACATTAATAAATTAGGAAAAGTAAGTCAATTTGAGAAATAACAATTGTGTTTGATCCTAAAATTTAGTAAGTATTAAAGAGACTACTTTATCTTACATGTAATTAGATGATACAATGTGTCATGATACTAACCTTAAAAGCTCCACACTCTGCTTATCCCATTATAATCAGTACTTCCATTATATCAACTCTATGAAGTTGCCAATACCAATGATACCATGTCGGAAGTGGCACTGTGGTTCAAGCGGTAGAGTGCTCACCTTGAGCTGAAGAGCTGAGGGACAGTGCCCAAGCCCAGAGTTCAAGCCCCACGACCAACCAAAAAAAAAATTCCAAACCAATGATACCATGTGGTATTGTTATTTGGTTTCCTGCTTTATTTTATTTAATGTCCATCATGTTCATCTATGTCTTTACAAATATGATAACCATATCAGAGGATGACTATGTTAACTAACTAGATTCACTATTCCATGATGTATACAAGTGCTTTAGGCAGATGTTGAGCTCAATAAATATAGTTCATATAATTTTCTTTAACATTTGGATATAATTTATTTAAATATACCTACAATTCATTTTAGAATAGATTAATAAGATCAAAGCCAAATATTGTTAGGAAAAATAAATACCAGAAAAAAGTATGGAAAAATTGAGGAAATGGAAATATAGTTAATGTTCATGGATCAAAATAATTAATACTTTTCAAATGAATGAATGTATCATCCAAAGTGAGCCCTTAGAAAAACAAAGCAATGACATAGTTCTTCATTTGAAACAATAACAACAAGAAGCAATAGCCAAACAACAAAAATCCTACTAACCAAAAGTAACAGAGAAACCTGGAAGTATGACACGACCTGACTACAAAATTCACAATTGTATCGTAACCCCACAAAGACTATTCTGAGGTGCAAATAGATAATTAAAATACAGCAAAATGTAGAGAGCCTATTCATGACTCCATGTATATGCAGCCCAGTATTCTTAGACAAAAAATACTAACACACAGTGTATAAAAGATGATATCTTCCATAGTGGTCTTGAGAAAAATATACATGTACATGTGGATGAATGACATTAAAACAAAAACTAAAACAAATAATTTGAAATGGGTTAAAATCTCTAAGACTACAATTAAAAAGTAATACTCAGTGACATTGATCTGGACAGAAGCTTTTTGGCTAAAATCCCAAGATGCATACATTGAAAAAATGTAGAAAAATGGGATTCCATTTAATTAATTTTTTTGTGAAGTGAAATTATCTCGAAAATGAAAGAATAATCTCTAAATTGAAAATGATATTAGAGAAGTACATATATGTTAAGCAATTAATATCAAAAGCCATAAACAAATGAAACAGCAAGAAAGAAATAAAATGAGTACTTTAATAGTTATATCTAAAGAAGACAAAAGGCATAGAAGGTCACTAAGTACAATTAAGAGTACCCAATATCTCTAAATATCAGAACTGAGTAAAATGAAAGCATAATATCACCTCATATGTGTTTGAATGGCTTTTTTTTTTTATTTTTTTTTCTTTAAAAAAATTTTTTTATTATGAAGATACCGTACAGAGGAGTTACAATTACATGGGCAAGATAATGAGTACATTTCTTATCAAGCATTGTTGCTTCCTCCTTTGTTTCCCCTTCCTATCCCTTCCCATATCCCAACTCCCCACCCATATCCTCCCTTAACCTCCCCCCCCTCCCGCCCCAAAGTTGTAAAGTTCGTTTTTCAACATAACATCTTGTACATCTCATTGTTGCAATGGGTCCACCTGTATCCCTATTTAAACTATTTGTTTTTTCCTTTCCCCTCCACAAATTATACCAACATCAAATACAGTGAAAGCAGGGGTTATATTATGGGGGAGGGACATACAAAGCAACAGAGAAATCATCTTATACATATCTTAGAAACAATCACATGAAAGTAAATACTTATCTTAGAGTTCATTTCACCTAACAGCAACATATCTGACCTTTTCTGCTTGTCTCAGACATATACTAGTTATTACAAATAAGGGAAACCATGGGGCCTATGTTTCTTTGGGCCTGGCTTACTTCACTTAGTATAATTTTTTTCCAAGTCTTTCCATTTCCTAACAAATGGGGCAATGCCATTCTTTCTGATGGAGGCATAGAATCCATTGTGTGTATTTACCACATTTTCTTGAAATAAAATAAAATTAAAAAAAAAAAGAAATGCACATCAAAACAACATTGAGATACCACCTCATCCCAGTTAGAATGGCTATAATCAAGAACTCTAACAACAACAGATGCTGGAGGGGATGTGGACAGAAAGGAACCTTACTGCATTGTTGGTGGGAATGTAAACTTGTTCAACCACTTTGGAAAGCAGTATGGAGATTCCTCAAAAAGCTTCCCTATGACCCAGCAATCCCATGTTTGGGCATTTAGCCAAATGATCACAAACAAGACCATACTAAAGATCCCAGCACAACTATGTTTATTGCAGCATTATTTACCATAGCTAAGAGATGGAACCAACCCAGATGCCCCTCAGTAGCTGAATGGATCAAGAAAATGTGGTATATACACACAATGAATGGCTTTATTTTTTTAAAGTAAACAAATAATAAGAAAAGGGAGTATTGGTGAGGATAATTTTTGAACATAATAATTTCTTTAACAATAGAGATTTCTCCTAACATTAAAAAATTTGCCTTATAATTTATACCAATCCCATTATTAGGTATGGACAAAAATTCGAATGTATTTCAAAGACACTAAATTCTCACTCTTATTCCAGCATAATTAATAGTAATGAAGACACAGAAGCAATACAAATGTCCAGGAGAACATGGATACATGGATGGATAACATGAATTAATGTTTATGTGCTAAGAAAATCATGTTCAACCACAAAAGTACTTTTAGTATTAGTAAAAAATATGAACCTAGAGGAGAGTGTGGCAACTGAAATAAACCAAATTGAAAGAATATGTTGTGTCCTCTTACTTACTGAATCCCCCAAAAGTTGATCTGATAGACATAAAGGAAAATAAAGATAGCTCTAATGTGTGGTGGTTTTGGAACAGTGAGTTGGGAAGATGGACAAAAGTCAAGTTAAGGACATAAAATTTCAATTACACAGGAAAAACACATTTAAAAGATCCATTACCAAATATTGTCACCTAAGTTGATATTTGATTTTTGAAGAATGCTAGGAGAATATTCTTACTACAAAATTTAAAAGCTATGAAAGGCAAATGATGCATAAATTATTTATCTCTATTTAGTAAATATATAATCCAATTCAAGTCATCTTGTTTATACAAAGTATACATATACCATTTTATCTATCAACCTTATAATAAAATATGTGAGAAATGAATAACTAAAAAATAAAAGTAGACAAATGTTTCAAAAAGTATTTGACCTAAGAATGCTGAAACATTTCTCTTTAGATTATCACTGAGACTCCACTTTGGGTTCATTATTGAATACTAGATAATTATCAGCAATAGAGTAAGATTTATTTGTGATATGATGTATATAGGGATTTTATTTCAAAAATTTAAAGCACTGATTCCTTCATATAATATATTCATAAAAGGTTACACGTTTTTTTTTTAATTTAATTTTATTTTATTTGAGAACATACTGTACAGAGGTGCTACAATTACATGGACAGGATAATGCATACATTTCTTACCAAGCATTGCAGCCTCCTCCTTTGTTTACCCTTCACCTCCCTTCCCCGCCTCCCCCCTCCCCCCACCCAATTATACCCCCCTCCCCCCACCCAATTATGCCCCCCTCCCCCCCCCCCACACCGACATTGTAAAGCTGGTTTTGACATGACATTTTGTACTTCTCATTGTTGCAACAGGTCTACCTGAATCCTTAAACGACTTGTTTGTCCCCATCTACTCCACATGTTATACTGACATCAAATATAGTGAAAGCGGGGGTTACACTGTGGGGGAGGGACATACAAAGCAACAAAGAAATAATCTTATAAATGCGTTAGAAACACATGCATGAAAGAAATGAAAACATTAAAATACATATTTAAGGGTTCATTTTCCTAACATCACATTATCTGACCTTTTCCGCTTGACTCATACCTATACTAGATATTGCAAATAAGGGAAACCATGGGACCTATGCTTCTTTGGGCCTGGCTCACTTCACTTAATATAATTTTTTCCAAACCTTTCCATTTCCTAACAAATGGGGAAATCTCATTCTTTCTGATGGAGGCATAGAATTCCATTGTGTATATATACCACATTTTCTTGATCCATTCATCTACTGAGGGGCATCTGGGTTGGTTCCATATCTTAGCTATGGTAAATAATGCTGCAATAGACATAGTTGTGCTGGTAGCTTTAGTGTGGTCTTGTTTGTAAACATTTGGGTAAATGCCCAAAAGTGGGATTGCTGGATCATAGGGGAGATCTATGTGAAGTCTTTTGAGGAACCTCCATACTGCTTTCCAAAGTGGTTGAACAAGTTTACATTCCCACCAACAATGAAGTAAGGTTCCTTTCTGTCCACATCCCCTCCAGCATCTGTTGTTGTTAGAGTTCTTGATTTTTGCTGTTCTAACTGGAGTGAGGTGATATCTCAATGTTGTTTTGATTTGCATTTCTTTTATGGCTAGGGATGTTGAACATTTCTTCATGTGTCTATTGGCCATCCTTCTTTCTTCTTCAGAGAAGCTTCTCTTTAAGTCTTTCGCCCATTTATTTATTGGGCAGTTGTTTCTTTGAGGATTTGTTGTTGGGTGGTTTAATTTTTTGAGTTCCAAGTATATTTTAGATATGAGACCCTTGTCCGTTGTATGGCTAGTAAAGATCTTCTCCCAATCCGTAGGCTTTCTATTGATCTTGCCAGCTATGTCATTTGCCCTGCAGAAGCTCTGCAATCTTATGCAATCCCATTTGTCCAACCTTTCTTTGATTTGTTGTGCTTCCGGGTCTCTATTCAGAAAATTTCGGCCTGAGCCAAGGAGACCTAGGGTTTCTCCTATTCCATCCTGTAATGTTTTCAGAGTGTCTGCTTTGACTCCAAGGTCTTTGATCCATTTGGAGTTGATTCTGGTGCAGGGTGATATATAAGGATCTAGCTTTAGTTTTCTACATGTAGTTAACCAATTTTGCCAGCACCATTTACTGAAGAGGCTGTCTTTCTTCCATTCTATTGTTTTAGCTTCCTTATCGAAGATTAGATGGCTATAGGTCTGTAGGTTCATTTCTGGGTTTTCAATTCTATTCCATTGGTCCTGAGGTCTGTTCTTATGCCAATACCAAGCTGTTTTGATTACTATGGCTTTATAGTTGAGTTTGAAATTTGGTATTGATATTCCTCCAGCAGTGTTCTTTCCGTTGAGGAGCGTTTTTGCTATTCGGGGTCTTTTATTGTTCCATATGAATTTTTGGATTGCCTCTTCTATTTAAAAGGTTACACTTTTTATCATTCCCCTTTCTCAAAAATCACTTCCAAGTTAAAATATATTGTAGAGCTAATGTAATACAAAATTCTGCCTATACATTTTTATTAATAAAATCAGGTTTCATCAATTATTATATTTTTGGAAATGTAAGATGGCAGGAATGGTAAAAATAATGATTTGTGTTTTTAAGCGTGTTCAAAATGAGCAGACAGTACAAAAGTACACAAAAGCAACATTTCTGGTTACTGATTCTGGCCCATGGCTTCCACATTCATCATTCTCTTGTATTACTTTTATCATAGCATTTATTTAAACTCACAGTCTATTTGTTTTCTGGGTCCAGAACAATAGTATATGTTCTACAAATGTATTTGTCATCATCTTATTTTAAAATGCCTTTAAAGTCTCATTGTACAGATATATGTTATATCATCAGATGTGCTTTTACAACTCCATTAAAAATTCCTTTTTTAAATATTATAATCCAACAAGTATAATTAAAGAAATTTAATATTATCAGAACAAATGTAGGAAACACTGGTTTAGAAATTTAATATTATCAGAACAAATGTAGGAAACACTGGTTTACAGAACATTTCTAAAAAATGTGTATTTTAATAATCTCTCTACGAAATCTTAGAATCAAGTGGGTATTTTGTACAAGTTCAACTTTCTATTTACTTGCTATATACATATATAATTATGCATCATCTAAATTCTTAAATATGGATTTTGATAATTTATGAAAACACTGGTGCTTTTTAGTTTTTTTTTTTGACAATGGTCAGGTTGATATGTATGAAGTGATATCTCACTCACATATTTTTGTTTGGTACTGATGGCTTGTGCCTAACATCCTATGTAAGGGCTAGATCATGGAATAGTATGTCAGATACAACCCAAGCAGACAAAGCCATTAACTAGCAAAAAACTAGAAATTGAGTCATAGTTCAAGCAATAGAGCACCAGCTGTCAGTGAAAAAGTCTGTAGAAGCCATGAAGTTGAGCTGAAGGCACCAGAACTAATTTTATTATTATTTTCTTTTATTTCATTTAATTAAGACCAGGATTCAGTCTCAGTATCTGATGCTTGTTTTTGCTTATTCGCTGGCACTCTACTACCAGAGCTAAACCTCCAACCCTATTCAGCATTTTAATCACACTGCTTGATCATTTGCATAACTTTTATAAAAATAAAAAAGTCTCAATGTTTAGCTTATTTTCAACAAGGGTATTAGCTTTATAGACATTGAATTATGTAAGTTTCTACTATAATGCAGAAATTAGCTCTTCATTACATGAATGGCTTCCAAAACTCTTTCTCCCATTCCATAAATTGTCTTTCTGCCATATTTTGCCAATCCATAACTCTCATATCCATATTCTTTTGAACATGCTTTTGTTTGACAACGTTTTTGTTTGTTTCATATCGTACTGGTTAAAATGACAATTATCATTGCTATTTTTGTCACATCTATAAGAATTTACAATACTTACTAATATTTTCTTCCTGTGGTTTTACCTTGGAATCATATGGTTTAATGTCCTATCGTTATGTCCTTGCTAAATTTTGAGTTGAGTTTTGCCCATGGTCTGAACTAAGGGTCTGGAGTATTTTGCATATGCATATACAGTTTTCCCAATAATGCAGGTTGAATAAATAAATCATTTTCTCCTTTTTCTCCTATATGTTCTTTTTATTTATTTATTTATTTTTCTCAGTCTTAGGCCTTGAACTCTGGCTGGGCACACACAGTCCCTGAGCTCTTCAGTTCAAGGCTAGTGTTCTACCACTTGAGCCACAGTGCCACTTCCTCCTTATATTTTCTTGACAAGCCTTCAGCAGACTTATTGTAGGCATATTTCACTGATTTCTGGACCTCTCTTCAGTTTCATAGCGTTATGTATTGACAAAGATGAGAAGAAGTTGGAACTTTCTCAAAATGTTAATGAAAGTGCAAAATGATGCAATTGGTGCATAAAGCAGTGTGACAGTTCTGAAAAATAATAGAGTGAATCTTCCGTAGAATGCACCAATCTTACTTCTGGTTGCTTATACAAAAGAACTGAAATTAGAATCTTGAGGAGATATTATCATTCTTGTGTTTGTTACAGTTCTTTCACAAGTGAAAGTGAGTGCAGATGATCTAAATTTCCACCATTAGATATAAGGATAAAGACAATACTTTCTATAGATACAATGGGATACCCATCACGAATCATCATACTTCCTTTGATATAATTTGTATAATATATTCAAGATTACACTAAATAGATGAAAAATGAGACTTGAGTGTGTTTTAGTGGGGTCAGAAGCACAGATTGAAGTCAGTAAAAAGCATGAAGCTGAGATTGTATGTGTGCTGTGAAAGTTCTAAAGCTTGATTGCCTTATTAATTAATTTGTATCCCTGTAATATGAGCACATAGAACTGTACACATAAAATTTACTTACATACATTTTCTCATTGTGATATTGACATACATTTTAATGTAAAACATATTCATTACTTAAACTTGGTGAGAGGCACAAAAGATTTTCTGTACACTATTTTTGTAGTTTCCTGGAGATTTTTATTATTTTTATATAAAATGCTAAACAATGGGGCTGTGAATGTGGCTTAGTGGTAGAGTGCTTGCCTAGCATGCATGAAACCATGGGTTCGATTCCTCAGTACCACATACACAGAAAGAGCCAGAAGTGGCACTGGGCTCAAGTGTCAGAGTGCTAGTCTTGAGCAAAAAGAAGCTCAGGGAAAGTTCTCAGGACCTGAGTTCAAGTTCCAGAACTAGCAAAAAAAAATGCTAAACAAAAGCAACTTAGCACTAATAAAAATACATTAAATAAAGTTTATATAATAATTAAATCATGTAGCGAATCCCAACTTTTGAAGTACTTATAAAATCAAATGGAGTTAGATATTTTCAGTAATTTTGAATAGCTAATTATAAATTATATTACTCTATAAGTTATATTACTGTATTCATTTATCTAAACCTCACAGTTGCTCTCAGGTGATAGCTTGTTATTACTTGTGAGAATATATAATCATGCTAGATTTATTGACTTTCCTGTAAAAAGTTTGAACGACCTAAAATGATCCATCATGAGGATTAGGTCTATAAGATTTTGTTTTTCTCCTAAATGTAGGAACTACTTGTTCTAATCTAAAGGGATATTAAAACTTGTTTTATCATCCTGAGAGAGAAGGCTAAATCATTACAAATGGCACCTTGCTTAAACCCCAAAGCACCAGAAGGAAAGTGACTGTACATACAGGTGTATATAGTTCAAGGATTGATGAATATTCTGAGTGAGAACATAGAGTAGACCATGAATATGTAATGTGCAACAAAAGATACATGATATAAACTGGTTCCTAGAGATATATTATTCATGTACCAAATTAGAATTCAGGGTAGTTAGAATTCAGTTTAATTTCTCAGATGACATATAAGTTTAAGGCAAAAAAAACTACCTCTTTCATCTTTGTAGGGATATTATATTTTTTCTTGGCTCCTGAACAGTTGAATATTAGATACTGAGTACCCCAGACCATCAATTAATTAATTAATCAGTTAATTAAACTTTCAACTCCTAGCAGCTCTGTATGTCACCTCATAGATGAGGACCAAGGCAAAGGGTAATGAAACACCATTTACCATGAAGTATTTATAAGACGTCCATTACTGGGGCTGGAAGGTGGCTCAGTGGTAGAGTGCTTGCCTTGCATGCATGAAGCCCTGGGTTCTATTCCTCAGTACCACATAAGCAGAAGAAGTCAGAAGTGGCATTGTGGCTCAAGTGATAGAGCACTCCTTTGAGCTGAAGAGCTCAGGAACAGCACCCAGACCCAGAGTTCAAGCCCCACGACCAACCAACCAACCAACAAACAAACAAAAGATGTCCATTACTGAACCAGAATACCCCTTGTACTCATTCAAGATAGAAACCTATATTGATGAATGTTATGAATCTAGGATCATTCCCATTTACATAAGGTTGTCTGAGGAGGAGAGACTTTCAGATAAGATAAATAACCTTGCCAAAGGTCAAATGATTTTTTAAGGCTTTGCAGAAACTGAAGCTGCAAAGTACTGGCTACAGAGTATATTCACTTAGCCACCATCCTGTAATGGGGAAGGGAAGACATAAATTTAACAAGGTCATAAACTGATGTCAAACAGCAAAGTGCCTGACCTTCTACCATCAAAAATATTTTCCCGGGAAGTTAATTCACTTTACATGCAAAGCACATTTTATCCGTCTTCATTGAGATTTTCCTTGGAGGAATTTTTAAATTAAAAAAATTGAAGTGAAGCATTTTTAATAATTTAAAATAATGAAATAGAGCATTAATAATCATTGTCTGTTCTCAGTGATAGGGACTATGTTGACAAAAAAATGACTGGATTCTTCTAGCTATTGGAAGAGATCTGGGAGTATCACGTTTAAGATTACAAATAGTCTCTTGAGTTTCTCAATATAATTATGTTTTCTTCATTATTTTGCAAGAGTGTTAATTGCCTACTAGCAATTAACTTCCTGTGTGACTGTTAAGAAATGTAATCAATAGTAAGAGCAGAGGGACCAGCCTGTCATAGTTTCTGTGACCAATATCCCTTGCTCACCTATGGCAAGGTGTTTCTGTTTTAATAAAATGAACAGGTGCAAATGTAGGAGATTTCCTCGGAAAGCCACCAGCTAAATCAGTTCATCTCATGGCTCTGAAATTAAAATGTAGCCAATGAGAACTTGGAAATATAATTGCCTCATTTTGAAACTTAAATACATTATAGGCCTCCTGCTAGCACTGCACCTGGCAAATCTACTTATTAAAGTTATGAAGGGAAGAGTTTGCTGAGACATTTTAAATATTATGCTGACATTGTAATAAAAGAAAGGAGAATGGTAGGCATGATCTAATTCTACTGATGTCAGTTTAGTATATACTATTCTTCCTGCAGAGCTGATAATCAAATTTTCCTCGTGGAAATATTTCAAATAATTTTGTACAAAATAAAACTCACTGGATTTAAATATATTACCTCACCAGCAGTTCCTCCATTTCTCTTGACGTTTTTACTGTGCAATTTTTCTTTATCATTAGACTCACCCAAATTCAGATTGTTTTGGTAAGTGTATCTTATTTTTCAACTCCATAATAGTTTCCTGTACACTTATACATGCTTATGGAAGTAATGGGTAGAATCATTAAGAAAGATGAAATCCAATCTCTGTCACTGTACTGGCTAAACCATCACTTTTGTTCTGAAATACAATTAATCTTCATCAGCAAGCAACCATGAAACAGAACCAGTATTCAGAATTTTCACATCAATGTTTTATACAAATGATTTAGCTAGCTTTCCTCAGTCTTTCTCAGATGTCTTGAGTGAACAAAAAATACTGGAGTTTCAATAAACTAAAAAGGTTCACATGCAAATTGGTGTCTTAATGCTCTAGAATATGTGGCAGGAGTGAATAAATTTCCTTAAATTACAGATGATTATAGTAACAGAAACAAAACAAGAACATTGTAGTAATATTCTGAAATAAAAATTAGCATATACAGAATGTGGAATTTTTAAAAATAAGTGTAGTGTTTGTGGTACATGATTTTCAACATTTTAGGTCCACAGGACTGTATTTGAATTCATTGTGGAAACTGCATTATAGAATATAAAGTATTTTAGCCTTTATAAAGATACTATATGTTCTATATACGTTACATATATGCTATATATATAACATACATTATATATTATGTTATATATAATGTTCAAACTTATCTAAGAGTGCTGTGTATTGCATCAGTAAATATTCATATCCAAATGCTTAGATTATAAAACAGCCTACTTGGATCTCAAATTAATTGCAATTTCTTATTTAGCACATTTCAGACATTACTATAATACCCCCTAGGATCATCCACTTTATTACCAATATTTGTTTGTTTTCAGTCACTTTTCCTCTTAAAATTATGCATCAGTTTTCATTGTTTTTAACAACAAACCACATGGATTTAGTGGTCTCTCAGTTTATCATCACTATCTACTATGTACAGCTATAATAAATGAATGAATTAAATATGGACTTGGACATAAGAGTCAATTGGAACAAGAGTGACAAACGACATCAATTCATCTTACAACTTAGTGATGTTTCCATCTGTTATTATTTGCAAGAAGGGCAATTTTCTCTTGGCTTAAGTTGGTGTCTAGTGCCTGTGTTTGGGCATGTGTTGAAAAAGCATGTCAGCTTTTTTGGGACTTGAAAAGGATCAAGGTCTGCAATATCCAATCCTCCAGAGTTAAAAGAACTAACCAGTTATTGACCCTCAATTGGAACAATAGTGACAAACGACATCAACTCATCTTACAACTTAGTGATGTTGCCATCTGTTATTATTTTCAAGAAGGGGCAATTTTCTCTTGGCTTAAGTTGGTGTCTAAGTGCCTGTATTTGGGCTTGTGTTGAAAAAGCATGTCAGCTTTCTTGGGACTTGAAAAGGATCAAGGTCTACAACATCCAGGCCTCCAGAGCTAAAAGAACTAACCAGTTATTGACCCTCAGAATTAAAAACTAAGTGTAAGAAAGCCAGGCATATGTTGCATAAAATCAAAGAAGGGTGTGGTCTTCCTTAAATCATGGCAGGTGTTTAGCCCATCACCTCTATTTCTCCTTGGAGGCAGAATGTCAAGAAGATGTGGAAATGTAGCCAATATGAGAACTTCTCCTGGAAGGCAAGAGTGGATGAGATTTCTAACATTTGGATGATAAATTAAAAGAGGAGCCTCCTCCTAAAAAGTGAACTTGTGGCTCACCCAGAAACATTCTATTCTTCAAGCTAAGTTGCTCTGATTTGCAGTTACCACCAAGGGTGTTAGGAGGCCTGCAAAGGTTGACTTCTTCCCCTCACTTTCCTTCCCTTTACAAGAGGTATTGTTTATTGTGTGTGCAGATCAATGGAAGCTATGTTAGACACTGATTTACAGATTTGCTCACATCCCTCATGAACTAGGCCTTTCCATTTTGTAGAGTGATGGGATATTTGTGTCATCTTTCCCAGACAAGAAGAGAGGATTTAGAGAGGAAAGCAGGCAAGATAATAGTTATTACCAGTAGAGCAAAATTTAGGATAGGAATATTCACCAAATATCTCATTTCTACTTTTTTTCTATAATTCTTATAGTTAGTATATACAATGTAATAAAGTCAAACTAAAAAGGGACTGGGACGGTAGCTCAGTGGTAAAGTGCTTGCCTTGTATACATGAAGCCTTGGATTTGATTCCTCAGTACCACCTATAAAAAAAAAAAAGCTGGGCGTGGTGCTATGGCTCACATAGTGGAGCACTAGCTTTGAGCTGAAGAGCTGTGGGACAGCCACTAGGCCCAGGGTTCAGGACCAAACACCTACAAAAAAAAGTTAAACTAAAATTAAAAGAATACACAATTTATAATAGCAAGGAAGAAAAAAATACTTGTGTCCCTATCTTGGGGTTCATTTCGCTTAACATGATCTTATCTGAACTTTTCTGCTTGTCACAAACATATACTAATTATTACAAAAAAGGGAAACCATGGGACCTATGTTTCTTTGGGCCTGGCTTACTTTACTTCATATAATTTTCTCCAAGTCTTTCCATTTCCTAACAAATGGAGCAAAGTCATTCTTTCTGATGGAGGCATAGAATTCCATTGTGTATATATGCCACATTTTCTTGATCCATTCATCTACTGAGGGGCATCTGGGTTGGTTTCATATCTTAGCTATGGTAAATACTGCTGTAATAAGCATAGTTGTGCTGGTAGCTTTAGTATGGTCTTGTTTGTGATTATTCAGATAAATGCCCCAAAGAGGGATTGCTGAGTCATAGGGGAGCTCTATGTGGAATGTTTTGAGGAACCTTTATACTATTTTCCAAAGTGGTTGAACAAGTTTACACTCCCACCAACAATGCAGTAAGGTTCCCTTCTGGCCACATCTCCTCCACCATCCATTGTTATTAGAGTTCTTGATTATAGCCATTCTAACTGGGGTGAGGTGGAATCTCAATGTTGTTTTGATTTGCATTTCTTTTATAGCAAGAGAGGTTGGGCATTTCTTCATGTGTCTATTTACCGGCCATTCAATTTAAAAAGTATGGTTCATGGAGACAGCATAACAAAAAAAATCCACAAGAAATTGTTTTTGTTTTTGTTTATTTCCCCTTTCTTGTGGAAACCAGGAAAGCTTTGGATTCTAGGTGTCAGCTAGAGAAAGAGAGAGAGAAAGACAGGGAGAGAGAGAGAGACAGGGGGAGAGAGGGAGAGAGGGGGAGAGAAAGAGAGAAGTGAGAGAGAGACACTACCTGGGGATGAGAGAGAGAGAGAGAGAGAGAGAGAGAGAGAGAGAGAGAGAGAGAGAGAGAGAGAGAGAGAGAGAGAGAGAGAGAGAGACAGGGGGAGAGAGAGAGAGAGAGAGACAGGGGGAGAGAGAGAGAGAGAGAGAGAGAGAGAGAGAGAGAGAGAGAGAGAGAGAGAGAGAGAGAGAGAGAGAGAGAGAGAGAGAGACTGACTACAGGGCTCCTAGGATGATGCATAGTTTATTAGCAGGCTTGCAATTTGTCCAAGATATAAACTGGTTGTTTTAAAAAATTTAGAATTCAAGGGATGGATTTTATAGTAGCAGAATATAGCATCTTCTGGAAATTTCAGGATATGCAGCAAATGTTGATTGATGATGAACAGCAGACAGGGTAAACAAACAGACACATAGATGAATATTGACAATGAATAAACACAGATCTTGTTTGTTCAGCTTTTCCACTCCTGTTAAATGTAAAAATCAGATAGTAATATTTTTATATTTCTAAAAGTAGAATGAAATAAGTTGCAATTTGCAATATATAAAGACTCATTTCTATACCTTTCTTGAACAATTACCTTTACTAGTTTTATAAAAGAAAGAAATGTTTCTGGCTAAGTCAACTCTAATGTCTCCATGGGCTAACAGAGTCTAGTTTTTCAGAATGAATTAAGTAATGTATTGTGAAGTAAAATCCTGTAACATAAAAATAAATGTTCTTTTGTTTTAGTCCTTTGTGTTTTGCTCCAGCATATGAAAGATGGCAATATGTTTTTAGCTGATAATATATAGTTGGTAAATCACTATCCTAATGCTTGCACAACAGTAGAGCATCATTTTATTGAACATTTATTTGGGAGCTTGAGATATTGGTTCTATTGTAGATCAATCCCTCTGATAACAATTTCACTAGTTTTGCAATTTGCTACTTCAATTTAATATTGCCAGTGGTGTTAGACCTGCTATTACTTTTATTGCTTAGATTACTACTGAAAATATTGTTGGGAGAAAGAAGTAATATTGCCATGATTTTATTATTAGACCACTTTTCTTATACACAATGCCAGCACACTACAAAAGCATCAGGTTCTCAGGCAATATGCTATCATTTATGTCTTTTATGACTGGGTCTCAGGGTTTGCCAATGAGAATAGTAATGGTGATTTTCACAGTGATGGTCAGAACAGTTCACTTCTGCCACAGAGAGAATAAATACAATGCTCCAATTTTCAATTTCAAAATATGTTTTAGGGAAAAAAAATCCAATGATAATTGTCATTTTTGTTTGAATGCCCCATGAATTCCAAGGCAATCAATATACAGTATAAAAAACCAAACCTATTAAAAGGGTTCTACACCATGTACATATTAATTAATATATGAGATTTTTACTGTTAGAAGATTTGGAAAATGAAACCATCTTTCATTACTAGGGAAATACAAGTTTATTTTTTCCCTTTCAAATAGCTAGTTTACAAGCATTACCATTAAATTGGTCTTGTTCATTAGTATATGATTTTAATGTTTGTGTAAACCTATAGAGCTATTTTATTTAATAATAATATATACACTTGCTCCTTTTTTTTTTTTTTTTTTTTGGTCAGTCATGGGGCTTGAACTCTGGGCCTAAACACTGTCCCTGAGTTCTTCAGCTCAAGGATAGCTCTCTACCACTTGAGCTACAGAGCCATTTCTGGTTTTTCTGGTGGTTTATTGGAGATAAGAGTGTCATGGACCTTCCTGCCTAAGCTGGCTTTGAACTGTGGCTTTGAACTGGTGACGCACCAGTGCCTGGTTACATTTGCTCCTTAATATGAAGCATTTACTTTTGTAGTTTATAAGTATGTATACAGCTTAATATATAAGGTATACATCAAAAAGAAAATTGATACCTGTATTCTATATGTATGAACATGTCCCAGATTTAATTGGAAACATGACCTTTTTCTGTTTTAAAAACTTTCTGTGTGGAACTTCAGTATAAATAACCTTCCACAGAAGAGAATGACTCTTCCGCAGAAGAGCCTGAAAATAAGATTCATTTTTTCTTTTTTGGCGGTACTGAAGCTTGAACTCAGGGCCTTGCACTTTTGATTCAGGTACTCTCCCATTTCAGCCAAGACCCCACTATTAAGATAGAAATTTCAAAACTGGTCAATATAGGTATAAATCTTCTTGATGTTGGAAAATAAAGATATACCAATCCAATGCTAAATTCATATAATTCTAACAGGGACAGGCCACCCTTATGTACAGGGGTTACATTAGAAAGAACATGTAAATTATGATACATTTTACAAAGACAAGATGAGATTAGTATGTCAGTCTTTGGAGCAGTAGTTCTTTATAATTTTATGATGAACTTTAAGTAGTTTTACAAAAAAGTTGCCATTCAATGAAGTAGTTAATAACTTCAATGAATTTTGATCAATGTCACCTCTTTTACCATTCTCACCTACCTCTTTCTTCATTTTGTAGGATATGCATTGAAATTTTTACTGCATTCTCCATCCTCTTCTCTTTGTTCTTCTATCTACTTCCTCTGGTTGGTCTGCACCTTACCAACCTTACCTTTTTTTTTTGGTCAGTCATAGGACTTGAACTCTGAGCCTGGGCACTGTCCCTCAGCTCTTCAGCTTAAGGCTGGTGCTCTACCACTTGAGCCACGGTGCCACTTCCAGCTTTCTAATAGTTTACTGGAGATAAAAGTCTCACGGACTTTCTTGCCCAGGCTGGCTTTGAACTGCGATCCTCAGATCTCAGCCTCCTGAGTAGCTAGGATTATAGACATGAGCCACCTTACCACTTTAAGTGTCAGTTGCCTGTGCTTTTTTTGTTGATCTTTGTTTTAAGCTTTCTAAGGAATTAAACTCTTTGAGTTCTCCTGTGAATCGACTGTATTTCAGTTAATACATTTGTATACACTAGTGTAACATCCAACATATTTAATCCTAGCTTCTATATTGCCCAGCAGTAGTTCCTGAAGTACAGCTTTGTGGAAACCTAGTACTCATTGAAGTATTTTCTAGATGTCCATATCAGACCTCTGGGATAACACTGTGGGCTTTAGTTTTTCACATGCCCTTATTAGAATGTAGTGTAAAAGTTTAGAAACCATGAAATATGTACAATCATGACAAATTGTATGCAGATGCAGATATGATAGTCTAGATGTTTCCATTAAGCCAGGAATTGAAGAGGTTTGCAAAACTGTGGAACAATGTCTATCTTCTCATGAAATAGCTATACTGTTTATAAAATATAGTTATTTTGCATAAAATATTTATATTTCAAACCCTTATAAATTACTTTTATGGATATACATATTATAAATTTGACAAATACAAATAAAATATAAAATAGACTAACAAAAGCTTCTTTGTTCCCTCAATAATTCCTGGTTATGTTGGGTCTCTTCAGATATGATGTTTTGGAGCTTTAAAGAGTTGCATTTTCTGCCCTTTTTCACAGGCTGAGGACATTTTACATGTTAGCAACAGCACGAATACAGTACTGATTCCAATCCCTGAGAGAGAGAGACCAAGGTGTCACTTGCAATCATGATAAAGAGAAAAATAGAAACATAATATCTCTTCATCATATATAAGTGTTAACATTTACATAGTTGAATAAAGAATTATGTAATGAGTTAGTCAGTGATTCATCACTGCAAGGTGAAGATTCTCTTGTTGAGTTGCATCATACTTTTTTTTTCTTGTCTAGTGTGTACTTCTGCTTTAGGTAAGCTGACTATGACAAAAGCAGAACAAAAATTGTTAAAGACAGCTTAAACTGAGTGATAGAGAGCGCAGTAAAGTGACTGCATGGTTCTATGTTCATATTCTTTGTTCTCTCTAGTTGGATGAAGACATTTGTGGCTGTTGGAGGCAAACTTCTTGGCTAAAGTTGCTTTCCCTGCTGTGGAAGACGTTAGCTTGGTTTTCTTCTCAGTTTTCTTACTCTTTGAAAAGTGTGTCAACTCTTAAAAATTGATGTTCAAAGTTAAGTTTCCAACAACATTACCAACACTTTATCTTTATATCTTATGGTAATTACTGTACTTGGACATACACAAGGGATAAACTCTATTAAGTGACTTAAGATAATATTCCTTATACTTGTTCTCAGTTTAATTATAATTATGCCAATATGAATATTTTTAAAGTTGATGATGTTATTTATATAGTGTTTAAAAATTTTCCTGTTTTGAAGTAATTCCTTGTAGTTAATACATTATGAATTCCTAGTATTTAATTAATTGTTATTCTATGTTTTTATGTATGTAAACTTAAATACACTAAATTTAAAATGGCAATGCATTATAAAAGTCAAATATTGGGGAATATTTTTGGTTTAATGTGCTAATTCAGCTTCTCCTTAGAACTCTATTCATTGGGACATTGAATATTTTGACTAAAACAGAATGGACACACACTATTTCATCAGCTAAAACCCATTGCCATTTTCATATCCATAACCTAAATTTTCACCTGGCAGTTTTGCTTTTAACCCAAATGCATTTTTTAAAATTTTGACAATTTTTTCTCCATATATGGCACTGTGGCATTATGTTTCATGGGACAGATTTCAAGCTCTACTTTTCCAAGAGCATTATTTTCCATATGTTTATAGTTACAAGTAGTCATTTACTTGTGAAGCCTGTCAAATTGTTACATCATTTAAAATATATCATAAATCCAGTGTATGAAGAGTACTTCATGTTAGGCTTTGGGGCAGGAAAAAAAGAAAGCATTATCCTGACACTCAGAGAAATATAAAATAAAATAATCTCCCTTCCATTTATCTCTTTTCTCTGTTCTAGTTAATGCTGCAAGGTGGTGCTGTAATTCAAATTAGTTTCATAATAAATTTCCTTAAAACCAGCTTGTTCTCCTGCCCTAGTTATTTTAAGATTCTCTGTAATAATGTCTGTGAAAAAATTTATTTAAAAAAAGAACATTACTTATATATAGGAAATAATGGGGGGGGGTTGATCCAATTTCAGAGAAATTATGAGAATTAAGGTTTAGGCTGTGTTTCACATTTGTATGTTGTTTGTGTCATACCTTGTTTTTCTAGGCATTAATTCTTAACAGCATTTCTTTCCATAGTTCACCAGATTTTGCTCATTTTATAGATTATAACAGTGCCCATTTCCTAAATCTCCAGAAAGGATTAAATGAGACATCTCATGCAAACTAATCAAAAAATATAGAAATGGTAAATAAATTATACAAGAAAAAACAGCTAATATTTATCAATTATCATGTAAACCGATTTTATTAATTTTTATAGTAATGATCTAATTTAATCTGCATAGAAGTCAGAAAAGTTCTTATAGCTATTATAATAAGTACTATAAATTAAATTAAATTCTTATTTAGCACAGTGTTCTTTTTTAGCACAGTGACTGGCACACAGAGACCCCCAAATATATATGTATTAATTGTGTGCTGAATTGCAGAGTGTAGTAACCCTGGGATCTCAATTAACTGTGTCAATCAGCATCCATCAAAGAATAGAATCTAACAGCAACAGAAGAGGAATTTGCTTGAAGACACTGTTTTGGAGAGCTCAGAGAATCCACATGAGGACTGGAGATGCTGGCTCAGAGGCCATTTGAGGAATATTCCAGAACTCACTCACTCATCAGGAGTGATCCCTTGAGGATGTTAAGACATACAAGAATCTCTAGCTGGTACATCTGCCTCACAAATACAGATCATTGAAGTCATCATTATTAATAATGCCACCAGAGAATTCAATAAATGCCACTTCTGAGATTTGTTCATTTTTCTAATTAAAAGTAGATAAGGAAGCAGTTATTTGTTCTTCACTGTTAGAGGATGGTAGTCAAGTGCACTTGGGATTGCTAGACTCAGAGTGAACAAAATTAATTGGTTCTAACCATACACCATTAAGTTATGGTATAGCAGAACTGATGCATTCAACTCAAGTATTCACATCTTTTTAGCATCCTGTCATTAAGAAAGGTGTTCTCTGGTATCATGACCTATGATCTATATCCCTTCAGAGTGACTTGAAGTTAGAGGTTGTGGGCTAGAAAGGGGGCTCAGTGATAGAGTGCTTGTCTTGCATGCCTGAGGCGCTGGGTTTGATTCCTCAGCACCACATAAGCAGAAAAAGCCGGAAGTAGAGCTGAGGCTCAAGTGGTAGAGCACTAGTCTACAGCTGAAGAGCTGAGGGACAGTGCCCAGGCCCAGAGTTCAGGCTCCATGACCGACCAAAAATAAATAAATAAAAAGTATATTCAATACAATAGGAATGTTTAACTCTCATGACTGACATATGACATAATGATTTTCCTTTTCTATTTTCACAAGAATAAAGAAATAAATTGTACCAGAGATTTTCCAGAAGTCATGCCAACAGTAATACTTCCACATCAGAAAAATGAGTTTAGAGAATTGTCTTATGTTTAAAAAAAAATAGCTGGGTCACTTACTGTAGAAGTAGTATGAATATTCTCCCCACCATTCTCAAGTGTTAATGGATCCCTAATACCTGCAATTGTGTGAGGTATGAGTAACAAACAATATAGCTTAGTGTTACAGTTTTAGTTCAAAGGGAAAGATTCACTTCATCTTTGACCTTTATTCCATTATGGGTTACAGGGACAGTGCTATTCTGTTAGGAATGGAATGGAGAAAAAAATTAGTATATTTTAGCTTGTTTTGTTGGACTTAATGTAGAAGCGTTATGAGGAACATTGAATTTGCTATCATATTTGTGTAAAGTATTCTAATTTGTGGAATACTTTTCTTTTAGATCTAAAAGATAACCCAAGATTAAAAAGGAAAATGGTAAAGCAGTGTTGTCACAGTTCTGTGTTTTTGACATGATTCTGGTCTAATAATTTTATAGGATCATTATCTTTTCTCTCATGATGACTTAATTCTTGACAGAACCTCATGGCTTGGAAACTTTCAATCTCCTATGCTTTGATTAGTAATGATTAGAATCCTTATAGTTTATAAAGACACTTGAGCTGTTGTGCCTGACATTATTTGGGTTCACAGTGTCTCTAATGTCTAATGGCTACACCAGGCCTTCAGTGACAGAGGGATAATTGTGTCTTTATTGAAATTGATCATCTCTTCTGATTTTGCACAGATTCTCACACTGACTTGTTTCTTCAACCTTCAGAAAACAGAATATGACATCCATCAGAGAGGCACCTAATGCCTTTCCCATAGCATTATTGTGGCTATAGTTGAGGCTATAATCCAAGCTACTCAGAATCAATTAAAAAGTCAGTAAAAACGATAAATAAGTAAAAAAAAAAAAGATATTATATACCATGGAAGAGGAACATACGGAAGAAACAAAAGAAATCACATAGTACATTTTAAGTTCATTAAGAACAACAGCAACAAAGATAAAACTTCTTGTGTCTCTATTGTAGGGCTCATTTCTCTTAGCACCATCTTATGTGGTCATATGTGCATAGATTTTGACCTTTTCTATTTATCTGGTAATATTATCCTAGATGTATATTAGTTATTGCAAATAAGGGAAATCATGGGTCCTATGTTTCTTTGGGTCTAGCTTAATTCATTTGGTATAAATTTTTCTAAGACTTTCCATTTCCTAACAAATGGGGTGGTGACATTCTTCCTGGTGGAGGCATAGAATTCATATCTATCTATCTATCTATCTATCTATATCTATCTATCTACATATATATTCTCTTTATCTCTCTCACACACACACAGACACACAGACACACACAGACACACACAGACACAGAGACACACAGACACAAACACACACACACACACACATATATATATATAGATATATGTATATACATATGTACGAATATCACATTTCTTGATCCATTCATCTATTAAGGGACATCTGAGTTGGCTCCAAATCTTAGCTATGGAGAATAACATTACAGTGTAGCTTTAGCATAGACTTTTTTTGCGAGCCTTTAGGTAAGTGCCCAAAAATCAAATTGATAGGTCATAGGGGAGCTCTATACTGCTCCATACTGCTTTCCAAAGTGGTTGAACAAGTTTACATTCCCACCAACAATGTAGAAGGGTTCCCCTTTACCTACATAGCCTCCAGTATCTATTGTTATTAGATTTCTTGATTATAGCCATTCTAACTTGGGTGAGGTGAAATCTCAATGTTGTTTTGATTAAATTTCTATTATGGCCAGAGAAGTTGAGCATTTCTTCATGTGTCTATGGGCCATTTTTATTTCCTCTTCAGAGATGTCTCTAAGAGAGATGCCACTTACTAATCACGTGGTTGTTTCTTTCAGGATTTGTTGTTGGGGGATTTATTTATTTATTTATTCAGTTCTAAGTATATTTTTGTTATGAGGCCCTTGTCTATTGTATGGCTAGTAAAGATCTCCCAATTCGTGGTATTTTTTATTGATCTTGCTACTATGTCCTTTGCCATGCAGAAGCTTTGCAGTTTCATACAATCCCATTTGTCCAACTTTTCTTTGATTTGTTGTGTTTCTGGGTCTTTATTAAGAAAAGTTCAGCCTGTGCCTAGAGTTTCTTTTATTCCTTCATATAACGTTTCAGGGTGTCTGCTTTTACTTTGAGGTCTTTGATTCATTTGGAGTTCATTCTGGTGCAGGATGATACATAAGGAAAAGCTTTAGTTTTCTACAGTTGTTTAACCAATTTTGCCAGCACCATTTATTGACGAGACTGTCTTTCTTCCATTCTATTTTTTTAGCTCCCTTATCAAAGATTAAGTGGTTGTAGGTCTGTGGGTTCATTTCTGGGTCTTCAGTCCTAATCTATTGGTCTTCAGGTCTGTTCTTGTGCCAGTACCAAGGTGTTTTGAGTGCTGTGGCTTTGTAGTAGAACTTGAAATTTGATATTGATATTCCTCCAGCACTGTTCTTTCTGCTAAAGATTGATTTTGCTCTTCACGGTCTCTTATTGTTCCATATGAATTTTTGGATTGTTTCTTCTATTTCATTGGTGAATCAAGATGGCATATTGTTAGGTATCACATTGAATTTGTAGATAGCCTTTGGCAATACTGCCATTTTCACGCTATTAATCCTCCCAGTCCAGGAGCATGGGAGGTTTTATCCACTTCCTTAGTTCTGCTTCAATTTCTTTTTTTCAGGTTTTTGAAATTTTCATCATAGAGGTCTTTCACTTCTTTAGTTAACTCCTAGGTATTTTATTTTTTGTGGGGTTATTACAAAAGGAGTTACTTTCCTGATTTCAGCCGTGCTCTGCTCATTATTGGTATATAGGAAAGAAATTGATTTTTGAGGGTTAATTTTATATCCTGCTACTTTGCCAAAGTTTCAGTTCAGCTCTAGTAACTTGTCAGTGCAGTCCATGTGATTCTTTTTATACAAGATCATGTCATCTGCAAAGAGGGAGAGTTTTAGTTCATCTGTCCCTATTTGTATCCCTTTTATGTTTGCGTCTTGCCTTATTGCTCTAGCTACACATTTTAATACTAAATTGAAGAGAAGTGGAGAGAGATGAAAACCTTTCTCATTCCTGAATTTAGAGGAAATGGCTTTATCTTTTCGCCATTAACTATAATGTGCCTGTAGTTTTGGCATACATAGACTTTATTATATTGAGGAATGTTCCATGGATTCCTAGTTTTTTCCAGAGCTTTCATCATAAGGGGTGTTGGATCTTGTCAAATGTTTTATCTGCATCTACTGAGATAATTATGTGGTCTTGTCTTTTTGATATAATGTATTCCATTAATCGATTTGCATATCCTGAATCAGCTTTGCATCCCTAGAATGAATCCTGTTTGATCTTAGTGTATGCTTTTATTGCTGAGTTGTTCAAGTTAGTTGGTCAGAATTTTATTGAGAAGATTTGCATTGATGTTTATCAAAGAAATAGTACTATAATCCTCATTCTTTGATGAGTCCCTACCTGGTTTGGGGATGAGGATTATGATGGCTTCATAGACAGAGTTTAGTGAACTTTCACTTTTAATTTCATAGAATAGTTGGAGGAGTAATGGTGTAAATTCTGCTTTGAACACCTTGCAGAATTCAGCTGTAAATTCATCTGATCCTGGGGTTTTCTTGGGTGGTATGGCTCTTACTGCTGCTTCTATTTCAATGTTTGATATGCGTCTTTTAATTTGATTTACATCATCTTGGTTTAGTTTGGGCATGTTAATATTTGCTAGAAATTTGTCCATTTCTTCTAAGTACTCAAAATTATTAGCATAAAGTTTTGAGAATTATCCCCTTAATATGTTGAATCTTGGTTGTTTCTGTGGTGATGTTTCCATTCTTATCTATGAGTTGGTTTATTTGAGTGTGTTCTCTTTTTTCTGATAAGATTTGCTAAGGGTCTGTCAATTTTGTTAATTTTTTGGACTCTAATTCATTTAATTCTGATTTATTTTAATTATTTGTTTCCATCTACTGGAATGAGGATTACCTATTTTCTCTTTTTCAAGGAGCTTTAGGTGCCTCATTAAATTGTTGCTTTCAGATCTCTCCAATTTATTGATGTAGGAACTCAGAGCTATAAACTTGCCTCTGGGTACTGCTTTTGCTGTGTCCCAGAGGAACTGGTTGTTTGTGTATTCATTTTTGTTAAATATCATGAACATTTGAATTTCCTTTCTAATCTGTTCCATGACCCACTGGTTCCATGACCCACAGTGTGTTATTCAGCCTCCATGTGTTACAGGATTTACTTTGGTGGATTTTGGTGTTGAATTTTAATTTTATTCCCTTGTGGTCAGAGAGAATACAGGGCATAATTTCAACATTTCTGAATTTGGATAAATTTGTTTTTTGACCTAGAATGTGATCTATTTTAGTGAATGTTCCATGTGCTGCTCAGAAGAATGTGTAATCTGATGCTATAGGGTGAAATATTCTGTAGATGTCTATTAAATCTAGTTGATATATAGTTGTTTACATCTGAGGTTTCTCTGTTGAGTTTTTGCTGGGTTGATCTATCCATAGGGATAGTAGTCTGTTAAAGTCCTCAACAATGAATGTCTTCAGATTTATGTGTGATTTGAGGGAAATTATTGTTTGTTGGATAAATTTGAGTGCTCTGTTATTTGGTGAGTAGATATTTAGAATTGTAATATCCTCCTGAAGGAGAGATCCCTTTATTAATATGTAATGACCTTCTTTATCTCTTCTCATTGATTTTAATTTGAAGTCTACTTTATCTGATATTAGGACTGCAAGTCCTGCCTGATTATAGGAGCCGTTTGCTTGGTAGATTTTATTCCAGCCTTTCACTTTCTGAATATATTTGTTTTTTGTTAGCAAGGTGTGTTTCTTGAAGACAAAAGATGGAAGGATCTTGCTTTTTGATCCAACTAGACGATCTATGTCACTTAATTGGAGAGTTAAGTACATTCATATTGAGAATTACAACTGAGAGGTGATTGTCTGTTCCTACCTTTTGTTTTTTCTTTTTTTTTCTTAGTCATACACATAATAAAATTTATTTGGAAAATAGGCAAAAATTCACCAAGTGTTATCACAGTTATGAAATACCACTAGCAATTAATGTTTGAAGAAGCCATACTTCCTGGTACAAGTCATACATGAGAAAAACATTTAATTATTCATTCAACATAAATACATAAGAATCACATATATTTAAACATTACTAATTTTATGTCACCCTGTTAACTCATGATGAAGGTTACAATTTCATCATGCTGAACGCATTCTGACTAGAACATATATAAATGTAAAAATCAGTAACTTTATATTATGTTGATTGTAACTGAAAATTGTAATTGAAAACCACATCAGTCACTTTCATGAAATGAAAGATTACAAATAATCTTACTCATATATGTTCCTGCCTGTTTAAACATTTTTAGAGGGCTGTTCCTTGGCTGTTCTTGCTGTGACTACATTGTTCTCTGTTTGTGGTCTGTTTCACTGCCAGTATCTCATTCTTGTTTATTTTCTATGTGTAGAATATCTTTGAAGATTTTTTGTAAAGCTGGTTTGGTAGCAATCTTTTGTTTCAGTTGTTCCTTGCTGTGGAAATTTTTTATTTGTGCTTCCATTATGAATGAGAGCTTAGCTGGGTAAATTATTATTGGTTGGTTGTTACTTGTCTTTAGGGCATAGCATATGTCAATCCAGGGCTCTCCTTGTGTCAAGGTCTCTGCTGAGAAGTCTGAGGTTATTCTGATTGGCTTACCTTTATAACTAATTGCTCAGTTCTCCCTGGCTGCTTAAAGAATTATTTCCTTAGATTCTATTGATCCTGTATGTACTATAATGTAGTGGTGAGATGTCTTATTCTGATCTGGTCTATTTGATGATCAAAGAGTGTCATGTATCTGGGTGGGCATATCCTTTTGTATATTTAGGAAGTTCTCTGCTAGGATTCTAATGAATACATATCTCCAGGCCTTCCTCAACACCTATTAGTCTCAAATTAGGCTTTTTGATTGTTATCTTGTAGTTCCTGCAATGATCTGTCATGCTTCTTGGTTTTGTTATTAATATCTGTGTGCTCTTTCTCTATGAAGTCTAAACTACCTTTTACCTCAGAGATTCTGTCTTCTTCTCCTTCCATTCTGCTTTCAAGGCTTTTTACTTTGCTATTTATGTCTGTTGCTTCTTGATGATCTTTCTTAATAGTGACCAGCTCTTTATTGAGGTTTTCTTTTCAATCTTGAATAGATTGTCTCACCTCTTGGAGTTGCATTTCTTTTCATTGGACTCTTTCTCCTATCGGGTTTCCTTTATCTTTTTATTTGTGGAGGCTGTGAAGTCATCTATTAAATTCTGCTTGGCCTCATCACATTCTCTTATAGCCCTATGCAGGGTGTCCAACTTCTCATTCAGCAGTTTTACCAGCCATGTTTTTAAAATGTCTTGAGCATTATCCTCTAGGTCATTCTGGGACTGCTCTATAACTTGTTTAGGTGGAGATGGAGTTGGGGTTTGTTGATTGGCCATGTTTCTCTGGTTAGTTCTACTCATTTGGAGACAAGAGCCACTCCAATATGACAAAGGACACTCTTAGAGCAGGGACCAACCTGATGTCATGTAAATGTATGTAACTTAGGGTTTCACAATTATGGGTAGGTGTTTCCCTATTTAGGTCTCCTTTTCTTTGCTCAGAGAAGGATGTTGTGGTTCCTAGGTGGAGACTACATATAATTGTAACTTGTGAGATGATCTGGGTTAAAAAGATGGGCCCCTTGTTCTCATCTCAAAATGGAAAGAACTGCAAGTTGGCTCAGATATAAGCCATTAGGGATCAATGGACTGAAGAAAATAGAGACGAGAATGGTTAGGATTGGAGATATATGTTGAAATTAAGAAGAAAGATTGAGTATAATGATAATAGAGGGATACGAACAGCTTAGAGGAGAGTCATGTGTAGTAGGAAGAGAATAGAGACCTTGTTTCAGAGTGTAAGAGGTAGCAAAGAATTTGAAGAAAGATTAAGTAAGGAATAGCTTAGAAATCTACATGAAAATAAGAAAGGAAATTATATAACAAAGGAGGAGGCTACAATGCTTGATAAGAAATGTACTCATTAACTTGTCCATGCAATTGTAACCCCTCTGTACAGTATTTTCACAATAAAAAAAGAAAAGAAATTATATATATATGTATATATGTATATTTGGGAGAATTGCTGATATTAGAAAATGTTTTATTGAAAGAGTATAAGAAAGTTGATTAATCTCATTCCTGTAATTACTATGCTACATAAATAGAAGACCTTACTTTGTTTACAGGTTGGTTCTGATGGAGTACAAGTACAATGTGGAGAGAAATGAAGAGGAACAAGTGAGAGGGAAAAAAAATTAAAATTAGGAAATTGAAAAGTGGATGAGGCCTGGTGCTCGTAGCTCATGCCTATAATCCTAGCTACTCAATAGGATGAAATATGAGGATTGCAGTTCACAGCCTAAGCAGGGAAGTCTGTGAGACTCTTATCTCCAGCAAACTGCTCACAAAACCAGAAGTTGCTCAGTGGCTCAAGTGGTACAGTGTTCACTTCAAATGAAGAGCTGAGGGAGAGTGTTCAGGCCCAAAGTTCAAGCCCCATGATTGACCAAAAATGAAAGAAAGAAAGAAAGAATGAATGAATGAATAAATAAATAAATAAAGTGGAAGAACTAAATAATAGTGAAAATAGTGACAAAATAGAATATTAAGGGCTGGGAAGGTGGCTCAGTGGTAGAGTGCTTGCCTTGCATGCATGAGGCCCTGGGTTCGATTCCTCAGCACCACATAAGCAGAAAAAGCCAGAATTGGTGCTGTGGCTCAAGTGGTAGAACACTAACTTTGAGCTGAATGGCTGAGGGCAGCACCCAGGCCCAGAGTTCAAACCCCAGGACTGACAAAAAAAAAATAAATCTAAAGAGTGTGTTTTTCGGCTTGTTTGGGGGAGCTTGAGTGTCCATGTAGTCCTCTAGGCCGATTCCTGATCAACGTTGTATGCCTTGTAATAGTCCGTTTTCCTTGTGGCTTTTTTGGATCCAGACAGACTTTTGACAGGGGAAGATGACTGCTACCTAAAGTCCCACTCTCAGGCCTGATGGCTAGAAGTTGGGGGGATTCAGATTTGTACTCTTCTATTACATTGGTGGAGCTGTGTTTCCAGGCTTTGCAAGGTAGCTATAGGAGTTTTAGGAACAGAGTTTAGATCTGCATTCACTTCTGATGTGATCACTTTTTTGGGTGGGGGCTTGGGACAGAGGGCTTTGGGACGCTACAGAGAATTGCCACCCACAAGGAGTGGACCCAATTGGGTTACTCACAAGATGTGTAACTGGTGGTGCACTGGACTATAGAACGTGTGTTGTGGCGACCAGGATGTGTTGGTGGGTTCTCAGTGGGAGAGTCTGGGCGTTGGCAATAACAGGTAGGGAGATTGGCATCTGCAGCAGCTGAAGGGAATCGCTCTGCTGGGTGGTCCGGATGCTGAGAGAACCAGGTGGAGCTTGGGACAGTGGGCTGTGGTGGGCTGCAGGGATGATGGGCTGAAGCATCGGTGGAGGGTGGGGCAGCTGCCCGCGGCTGCGGGCTGTGTCAGTGGCTGTGTGGCAGGACCACCACCGTGTTTGGTGGGTGGTGCCGTCCACAGCAGCTCTGGGCTGTGCTGGCAGAGGCGGGGAAAGCAGGAGCCTGGCTTGCAGCATAGATTCTTTATGGCACAAAACAAAAAGCTTTAGCTCAGTGATGAGAAATTCATTAAAGGATAATGTACAACATCCAAAATCACACAGAAGAGCAGAGAAACATCCTCTGAGAGTAGTCACCAGACGGTAGATAATACACAATGTGAGTTCCTCAGTAAGGTCATCATCACTAAAAGAAGCAATACTGTATTGAAATAAACTCTATTGTTGCCGAGAGCCTTGCCTAGGAGAGATCTCTAGGCATTTTTATCTTCCCAACAGTATCTTAAGATGTAAAGTCTGCATGGACTAAACTACTTATATATACTTATACTTTTAAACTTCAAAATAACTCATTCTATTGCTGATGGGCACTGGGGCAAAAACAGTATGTCAGGCTTTTCCAGATTCCATAGTTAGAAAGCCAGTTTTAGGTAACAAGCCCTACTCCAGGGGTTCCACATCCTGTATGACCACTCACTCTGATACGTTAGACTACACAAATGGTGAAAGGAAGAGAAATGTATGTTGTGTGACATGGGCAAGTCATGTGGAGAGAAGAAGCGAAGTTAGCATGTCAACCAATGTGCAGCGCATAAACATGAACAAAACTCAACTTACAAAAGAAATGAACTTCAGATCTAGACAATGACAAAGGTACACATAATTTTCCCACCATCCAAGCCACTAAGATGGCTTTGTTGATAATTATTCAGCGGCTCTGGGAAGTTGGGGGGAGCAGTTTGGTCACAGCAAACCATAGTTGCCTGGAAGGTGGACTCTCCTACTGGGACTCTATTATTCTTTCCTTGGGAGTAGTTTTCTACATCTTTATCAAAAGATGTTATTGATAAGTTATGTCCTTCCTGAATTCCAACGTGATTGCAAAGTGCCTACAAGAGAAAAATGACCCAGAGTAATGAATACATGCACAGACAGAGATTCCAAAGATTTCTTCTAATTTGGTTAATTTGTGGACACAATTTAAATATATATACATATATATTAAAATATATGTTTAAGCATTCAGAGACAAATAAAGCAGTCTGAAACAAGGACTTATTTTTATTAGCTATGAAGGAATTTACACCTGTTTCTGGTTCATAACCTTTATCTACCCATCATTTTGCAGCATCATAAAATAGGTGAGACCACAGCTATTGTACAAACTTGCCATTTTTTTATGTAGCTTCTAGTTGTGGACATTTTACTATTAACTCTGTTCCCATGTTGCATAGGATGGTTTGAATCCATTTGCTTTCATAAGTAGATACACCAAGTAACATCAGTGATTTCTTGTAGAAATTGGGAACATTCTAAAAGGGTATTTAAACCATTGTTTAGAAGTGTTTGGAAAGAGAGGTTTACAAAAGTAAAAACTAAGCAATGTATTTAGGATTCTTATGTGGGTCAAGATGATCAGATTTGTTGGGTACCTTCTTCAGAACTGGGTATCAGTAAACACTTGTCAGCTCTGGTATTTAGGGGACTGGTTCCTAGGTGTTCTTGGTCCCAGATTTTCTTTCTATGGCTCTTCTTCCTACTTTCATTTTCTTATTTTGCCAATTTGTGTATTTCTTTCATGATGGGCAGTTTTCTTATAGAGCCAAGAGTCATATCCACTTATTTGCTAGAAAATCTTTGTGACTGAAAATAAGAAAATAGAATAACTAATTATTATTGTCTGAGGAAATTATGTGTCAATGATACAGAAATAGCTGTATTAGAGAATTCTCTGAGCTAGCAATAATGTGAAAGGTTGATAGGATAAATAATTTTATATTTAATTGTCAACTTAGTAACTAGAACTTAATATAAGTCTAGGGTGAGTGTAGACTAAAGTCACAACCAGAAAAAATAAATTGTGGTATGAAAATTCAACCAAAGAAGCAGAATACATTTGGCATCTGTTCACATATAGATATAATAAAATCCCCATTTACTATAAGCAAGTAAAATAGTTTCACCAACACATTACTTAAAGAATTTACTTTTACCACAGTTTGATATTAATCTTTGTTCCAAAACACCCTTGGTTCACATATACAAGCAGGAGAGGTGAATTGGAAAATAGAGATTATAAATTTGAAATCAGGAGTTATTATGCTGTTTTAAAATAAATGTTTGCATACTTATTCATATATTCCTATTCCTTTACTTTTTCTAGTTTGCTTTTTATCTTAAGTGCTTCATGCCTGAATTCTTTACATATTCTTTCCAAGTTCTTCAGACATTTTCAGTGTTTGTTTTATGGTAGAAGAACTATTCATGTCATCATAATGAAAATTATAATTGTGAGGTTGAATTTCAATGCATGTTATTTTGTTTAATGTTTTTGCAACTCTAAGGATTGAACTAAATCATCACATTTGCTAAGCAAGTGTTTTTATCACTTCAACCAATTTTCCAGATCTTTCTACTTTAAGTTATCTTTCAAGTATAGTCTTGAACTTTATCCATAGCTAATTTCAGACCTCATCCTCTAACCTCTGTCTCTGCATAACTGGGGTTATAAACATGAGGTACTTCACCTGACCTTCAATGCAGTTTTAGCTTGCATTTCTCTGAAGGTTCAGGATGTTGGACATACGTTCAGGAGCTATTTAAGTTTCTACTCAGTTCTATTGTCCCTTTATTTAGTGGAAAATTTGTATATTTGGCAACATTTTTATTTTTTGTGTATTCCAGATATATAATAATAAGAGAACTCAGGCAATAATTTTCCCTTTCCCTATAGTCTGTCTCTTTTCACTATTGATTATTTTTTGTTTGATTTTATTCATTTTTTCTACCTGAAGACTTTTGATTTGATAAAATCCCATTTGTGAATTCTTACCCTTGTTAGTTGGGCTCTTGTATTTCAATTAAAAAAATCATCACTCACACTTTGAGCTTTAAGTATTTCTCTTATGATGTTTTTCTAATTATTTCAAAGTTTTAGGTAACACATTAGGGTCTTTGGTTCACTTATGTTGATTGTGTGTGTGTGTGTGTGTGTGTGTGTGTGTGTGTGTGTGTGTGTGTGCAAACTGAGACAGTGGTTAGTTTCAATTCTTGAGGAACTCCAGTTTCTCCTGCACCATACTATTTTCCAATGGAATATATTTTTGCATCTTTAGCCGGAAGAAGTGGGCTTATGTTGCTTGACTTTATTTCTTACATTTATTCTATTCTGTTGTTCCATAATATGTTTTAATGCCAGTATTATGCTGTTTTGTTATGACTCTGCAATGTAGTTTGAATTCAGGTCTTAGAATATCTACAACATTCTTGTTTTGTGGCAGGATTACTTCAGCTGCTTATGTTGATGTATTCCTTTTATGGAAAAAGTATCAATGGATTATGTATTTGTTATGGCTTTTGGTAAAAGGGCACTTTAAAAAATATTCACCTTGGTGATCCATGCACATGGGATATCTTTCCATCTTCTGGTGTCTCCAATTTATTTTTTAAGTGTTATCGGTTGCATTGTAGACCTTTTAAATATATTTGAGCCACATGGTGGGCTTACCTATAATCCTAGTTACTCTGACAGTGAGATCTAAGGATCATTGTTTAAGTATAGTTTCTGGAAAAAGCTGGGGAAACCTATATCAACCAAGCTAAAGTTGAGCATAATGCCTTCTGCCTGTCATCCTAGTGAAATGGAAAATGTAAATAGGAGAATAATAGTCTGGCCAAAGTTGAGACCTATTTCTCAAAGTTTTGAGAGTAAAAGGGCTGAGGCTGTGGCTCAAGTGATGGACACCTGCCTGTCAAAAGCAAAAGTCTGAATTCAGTACAGTATTGCAACAAAAATGTTAAGTTCATACCTAAGAATTTCTTTAGACTGTTATAAATTAGAATTATTTTCCAGACTCTTTGACACATAAGATATTGTGTTTACAATAAGTTAACATTTGGGCATTTTTATAATTATTTCCAATGTTAATTTAAATTGTATCACTATAACATATTAACATGAGTTAAGATTGAACATGTAGTCACTCATTTTTTTCTCATTCAGTCTTTTCTAGCTGTATTTATCCATGGTGGTAGCCTCTGTTTTGAGTATTTAGGTGAATTTATAACCCAAGAAATCACAATGAAGGTGTGGCACATAGTTTAGATCACTTGATTGGAGAGTGTGAAGCCCTGATTTCAAATCCTAATAAGCTAAAAAAAAAAATAGAAGGACAGAGAAAAGGAATGAATAAAAGAAAGAAACAAAGAAACAAAGAAAGAAACAAAGAAAGAGCAAAAGAAGAAAGAAAGAGGGAAAAAAGGAAGAAGGAAGGATGAAAGAAAAGAAAAAAGAGGAAGGAAGGAAGAAGAATGAGGGAGGGAAGGAGGGAAAAAAGAATCTAAAATATTATATGCTCTTTTTACTTTTCTTTTTTTTATTGTGAAAACACCATACAGAAGGGTTACAATTACATGGGCAATATAATGAGTATATTTCTTATCAAGCATTGTTGCCTCCTCCTTTGTTTTCCCTTCCCATGTCCCCACACCTGATCCACCCCCCAACCAAAGTTGTAAAGTTTGTTTTTTGACATAACGACTCATACATCTCATTGTTGCAATGGGTCCATCTGTATCCCTATTTAAACGACTTGTTTTTTTCCTTCCCCTCCACAAATTATACTAACATCAAATACAGTGAACGCAAGGGTTATACCGTGGGGGAGGGACATACAAAGCAACAAAGAAATCATCTTATAAGTATGATAGAAACAATCACATGAAAGAAAAAAAACATTTGAATACTTATCTTGAGGTTCATTTCCCTAACATCAATTTATCTGACCTTTTCTGCTTGACTCACTCATATACTAATTATTGCAAATAACGGAAACCATGGGACCTATTAGCCTGGCTTACTTCATTTAATATAATTTTTCCAAGTCTTTCCATTTCCTAACAAATGTGGCACTGTCATTCTTTCTGATAGATCAATAGAAAGCCCATGGATTGGGAGAAGATCTTCACTAGCTATACAACGGACAAGGGTCTCATATCTAAAATATACCTGGAACTCAAAAAATTAAATCCCCCAACAACAAATCTTCAAAGATACAACTGCCCAATAAACAAGTGGGATAAAGACTTAAAGAGAAATTTCTCTGAAGAGGAAAGAAGGATGGCCAATAGACAATGAAGAAATGTTCAACTTCTCTAGCCATAAAAGAAATGCAAATCAAATCAACATTGAGATACCACCTCACCCCAGTTAGAATGGGCTATAATCAAGGACTCTAATAATAACAGATGCTGGAGGGGATGTGGACAGAAGGGAACCTTACTGCATTGTTGGTGGGAGTGTAAACTTGTTCAACCACTTTGGAAAGTAGTATGAAGGTTCCTCAAAAGACTCCACATAGAGCTCCCCTATGACCCAGCAATCCCACTTTTGGGATTTACCCAAATGATCACAAACAAGACCATACTAAAGCTACCAGCACAACTATATTTATTGCAGCCTTATTTACCATAGCTAAGATATGGAACCAACCCAGATGCCCCTCAGTAGTTGAATGGATCAAGATAATGTAGTATATATGCACAATGGAATTCTTTTTACTTTTCTGGAAGTAAACTATATGTTCTCAAAGTACCAGTGAAACTTTGGGGAAAAAATCTAAATATGTAATCTGAATATTTAAAACTACATAATCAACAATGCTTATCAACCCTTTTCATGTTCATCTGGCTGGATAGAAACATTTGAATTACTAGTCAAAACAAAGATACCCATCCCCAACTATTCCCCCTTCATATCCACTTAATTCAACTGCAAAGTATGAGTACAAAGTGCATGCAGAACTAAATACATATTAGCATTGGGTAAACACAATATTTCAGAGGAGCTCAGGTGTGATCAGGGTGGTAATGCCATAGAACAACAACAGTAATTCAAAGAACTTATTTCATACAATATAATTAAGGAAGCAGAATTCGAAGGTATGGAAACAAGAGGTTTGTTTCTTTGTTTTTGCGTTTGTTTTGTTTTGCTTTTTGTCAGTCATGAGGTTTGAACTCTGGGCCTGGGCGCTGTCCCTCAGCTCTTCAGCTCAAGGCTAGCACTCTACCACTTGAGCCACAGTGCCACTTTTGGTTTTCTACTGGTTTATTGGAGATAAGATTCTCGTGGACTTTCCTGTCCTGGCTGGCTTTGAACCAAGAGCCTCAGACCTCAGCCTCCTGAGTAGCTAAGATTACAGGTGTGAGCCACTGGCGCCCAGCTGTTTTTGTTTTTAATGTATTAGCTGAAGTTTTTTTTTCTTTTTGGTTTATCCCCTGTTGTCACTGTTTTTGATTTTGGTACCCCATGTCTTGCATATATGTTTATCTGATTTGGGGACTGGAAGGGGAATAACAACATGCTAAGACAAAGGACAAAAGGTTAACCAATACAACCTTGAAACTCACAACACTGTGATGGAAATGAACTTTACAACTGGGAACTTGAGGTTGGGGAGGGAGCAGAGAGGGGTGAAGGAGAAAACAAAGGAGGGGATAGCAATATTCCATAAGAAGTGTACTTATAACCTTACATATGTAACTGTATCTGACATCACCATTAGAATAAAATTAAAATAAAAAGGAAAGCAAATATTACTTACAGAATTCATAAGATTTTTCAATTAAATTTGCATTGAAATAAGTAATAGAAATGTAATTGTGATAATATTTAATGCACTGAAGAGTAATTTGAGGGAAAGAGGCACAGAAAGAAAAGGTAGGGGGAATGAAAGATGCTGGAAGGAACAGGGAGAATAAGGAGGAAGAAGAGGAATGATTGGTCTCAAAATTAGCTAAGGAGTTAATAAGTATTTAGTAAAGTTTTTATTAAAGGGAAGAAAAGAAAAGAAACACAGTTTGCCTACCAATTAAAAATAAATCATTGCTTTTAGTGAAGAAATATTAATATTCCAAAGTTAATATAGTGATTCTATTCAAATACTTTATTGGAAAGTTTTCATCCAGCCTAATTCTCTTTGCCTACATAGAATTTATTAATTTGATAAAACTTGCTCTGTATTATTATTTGCTTCTTGTGAATTATTTTTTTTACAAAAACTGAAACTGACTATAAATTCTTTCTAGCATAAATATTTATGGTTTTTCTGTTACTTTGTTTCCCTGTACTTTTGCCTTGTAAAAAGCCTCAATTTATATACAGTTAAATGCATATCCCTAGAACTTTCTGATAAAATACATGTAATCTAGTTTTCTGATGATTATACATGACATTTAGAATTCATCTGTACCCCCCCCCCCCATTTTGGCTTGTAATTGCTTACTTTACCTTTTAAATGAAAATAGCCAATGATAATAGGCCTTTATCTTTAACATAGCCTTGAAAATCACTATTAAACAAAATATTACTGGTCAGCCCTAATTATTGTATCTTATCTTTGTTGCTGTTTTATTTTATTTATTTGATTGATTGATTGTTTTTTTTATCAGTTGTGGCGCTTGAACTCTGGGCCTGGGTGCTGTCACTCGGCTCTTCAGCTCAAGGAGAACACTACCACTTGAGCCACAGTGCCACTTCCAGTTTGCTGAATGCTTTATTGGAGATCAGAGTCTCACGGACGTTTTTGCCTGGGCTGGCTTTGAACCATGATCCTCAGATCTCAGCCTCCTTAGTATCTAAGATTACAGCCGTGAGCTACCAGCACCTGGCTTATTTTATTTTTGTAGCTATACAAATTATAGTTTTGCCTAATATTCTAATGTGTCATTCAAATTTCATTTATATAGTTTACAAATGTAAAATTGGGAGAAATGATGTGCAGGAATAATCTTGATGATTCCCTTGGCTTGTAAGTAGAATAACTAATTCATTTAATGTGATGTTATTACTGACTCAAAATATGACATATCATTTATTAGTCATTTTAGACATTAGATGAAAGGTTTATCCAAGTTTCTGTCACAGATGGAAACATCTGCATGTTCTGTGAACAACAGGTGTTCTATCAGTGTTGTGGGTGAATGTCAGTAGTGTCTGCTAATGACTTTCTAATGAAGTAATTACTCCACTGTCATATTAAAACCCCATTTCATAGGAATTCCACACTACAATTTTCAGAAGAAAATCACTAGTACATATATACTGCTGAAACAAATAAATTTTAGGTTAACAAAATTTATTTAACTTGAATACAGGCTTCCAATATAGAGCCCTTTCCAATACTGTTAACAAAAATGAACATAATTGAGTATGCCTCAACCCAACACAATAAGGGCTTATTGAATGTGTTCAATAAAAAATGACAATAAAATGAATGATTAGATTTCAAAATAATGGCATCTGCTCTGAGACTAATCTAATGAATGCTTTCCAATTTCCATGCATGAATTCTTTACTCAAAACATGGAGTTTCTCAGAGACATATGGGACCAAACAAAACATAGAACATTGTCAAATCAGAATTTTCAGATTCATTTATTATTTACAGTCTGTTTATTAAAGATAATGATTCCAAGCATATAAAATGGATATGCCCTGTAAAATCTTTGACACATTTTTTTTTCCTTTTTTGGTTTTTGTTCTTTCTGTTTCATTTTATTCACTCTTCTTCTTCAGTTCAGGTCCTTCACTCTTTGTGTCTGAGAAATGTCAAATGAGAATACTTGCTCTAGAAGAAAGAACAACAGTATCAATGAAAATATCTATCTTTCAATTATTAAAAGATATTTATCAGTCCTGATGACATGAGCTCCACCTAAACATTAAAACTGCCCTAATTTCTAAACTAAAACAAGTTCAGTTTCATAAATACATATTAACATCCTTTGTAGTCTCAGATATCAAATTTAGAAATTCTAACAGTAATTTAGACATTTTTGTGAACTACTACCAATGCAAATGCCACATATTATTAACAAATGACAATAAATGTACTTTTTTTAATGTAGTACAACACCATTGTAATAGGTACATCTTTAGTAAGTACTTGCTTTAAGTATTTATAGCACAACAAATTAGAATATGGTACTTGACAAAGAGTACATTGTACTCTGTATGAGAATACATAAACTTAGTAATGATTTTATATAATTTATTTTCGCTTTTTTTAGGTCCATGACTAGGATGTGAACTTAATATCTGTCACTTTCATTCACTAGTTAGCACACTATCCAGTGAGACACACCTTCAACCCAGTTATATATAATTGTTAAATTGATTATAGAAAATTTATACTGTCAGCTGGTGGCTCACACCAGTGACCAGGAAGATCAGAGGATTCAGGTTCCAAGCCAGCCTGGGTGAAAAAATCTGTGAGACTCCTATCTAGAAGTGGAAAGGTAGCTCAAAGGGTAGAGCACCTCCTTGAACCAAAAAGCAAAACCAAAGTACAGGGCGCTGAGTTCAAGTACCAGTGTTAATACAATAAATAAAGCAGTCAAATTTCTGACAAGATTGCCTTGCTGTAGAACATGTGGTGAGAATTGCTTATTTACCTGAAATAACTCATCTTCCTTGAGAAGTTATATCTAAAAGGATCTAAAAAGAAAACAATCTTAAATATCCCTTCTAAAACTTGTTATTCATTAAGATCAAATTGCATTTGTTTTGTTTTTCACATATTAGATTGTTTTATATTAGAGTTTCATTTTATATTAGAGTTTGTTTTTTATTAGAGTTGTTTTATAATTAAAGTATGAACTTATTGAACTTTTTCCCTCAGATGAGTTCAAGTTCTTTATGAAGAGGCTGCCCGTGCATTACTTCCTCAACGCCTCTGCTGTCCTGCACTTGTGGACAATGGATTCTAATTTTCAGCGTCGCTATGAACAGTTGGAAAGCAGCATGAAGCAACTTTTTCTGAAGGCACAGAGGATTGTACACAAACTCTTCAGCCTTAGTAAGAGGTGCCACAAACAGCCCCTCATCAGCCTGCCAAGACAAAGGTAAGACCTGTGCAGATGTGGACAACCAGAGCATTGGTTTTGCTGCTAAGCTCTATGTATGTTTTCTGAGTGCAGATATGGTAATATGTATATATATATATATATATATATATAGAGAGAGAGAGAGAGAGAGAGAGAATATATATGTGCATATGTATATACATATGTATGAGATATATGTTTATATACATATATACATATACATATATACTCAAATATGTATATATGTATACACATATGTATATGTGTATATATGTATACATATATGTATGTATATATGGTACTTGACAAAGTAAAGAGTACATTGTACTCTGTATGAGAGTGCATACATTTAGTAATGATTTTATGTAATTTATTTTCACCTTTTTTAGGTCCATGACTAGGATGTGAACTTAATACCTGTCACTTTCATTCCCTGGTTAGCACACTACCAGTGAGGCACACCTTCAGCCAAGTTATATGCATATATATGTATATACCTACATCTATGAGTGATATGTTTTAAATTATTGTATTAAGTCCTAAATTAAATTGCAGATCTTTCCAGAGCAATTGTAAGGTGAGGAAACACATATTTACACTTTTCTAATTTCCTTCCTTTATTTTGCCATTGTAGAGATGAATGTAGTGCAACACCACTGAAACTTGCTTAGTGTTGTGGTCAGTGAATGATTATATTAATGTAAACAAAACACACAAAGCCCTATGGTCAAATTGTGAAGAAAGCAGCAGCACTGCAACTGAAATTTCTCCTTATGGACTATGTATGGACAATAATTCAATAAACATGATTGTACACTAATTTCTGAAAGGGCACTAATCTTGAATATAAATGAAGAACTTATATTAACTTATTTGTATTTGAGCCAGTTTCAAAAAGTGGGTTTTAGATTTGTTTCTATAAAATGTATCAACTGGAAAAAAATGCAGTAAAAATGTTGCATATGTCTACTTGAGGCATGAATAAAAATACATCAGAAAGCAAAACTCAAGGAAAAGATAGCCCACTCCAACAAAAAATAAATATTTGCAAGAAGATTTCAGTTATAAAATGCTTGAATTTTGACTTGATGCTTAAATCATAAGGAGGAGAAATCTATATCTATAGATTTCTTTCCCAAAACTCTTATGATTAATAGGGTATTAAAAATTCCACTCACAAATGATCCATTGCCATTTCATCAATGGGTTTAGTATGTTCAAATTTTTCTACAACCATCTCCACATGTAAGTTGAGAGACTTTTCCTACTTTCAAAGTCTAGACGGCATAACTTTCCATCTTATCCTCACACTATTTGTATAGATTTGTGACATCTCCTCTTTGTCTCATCAATTTAGTGCCCTGGGCATTTCATGCAATAGAAACATGTAAAGTTTGGTTTCTATGACTGGGTTTCTTTCACTTAGGGTATTGTTTTCAAGTGCATGTGGATGCTACAGTATCAGTAATATGAATATATCATGGTTTTTATTTATTCATCGTTTTAAGTATATCTATGTTTTTCCACTTAAACTATTATGGATGATGTTTCTTTATTCAATTTTTATTATCTTTTAAGTGATTGTACAAAGGGGTTTTAGTTAAACATATCCGCTTATGAATACAATGAGTCCTAATCAATGTCACTCCTTTCATATTTTGCCCAATCTCTCCAAACATACCCATCTCCTCAAATATCTGGTTTTATTTTCACAACTATACACTGAATATTATGACCATGCATACACTTTATAGCCTTTTTTCCTCTAGTTTGAGTATGCACTGAAGTGAGAGTTGATGTGTGTTTTAGTAATTGTGATTATTTTTAAGGCTTGTCAAACTTTTCCATTTCTTATGTCCATCAGCCACAATGACAATACTCTCTCTCAAGCTAAAATTTTGTCAATTTAATTGATATCCTTAGAAATGTTTAGTGTTGGGCTGGGATGGTGGCTCAGTGGTAGAGCGCTTGCCTTGCATGCCTGAGGCCCTGGGTTCGATTCCTCAGCACCACATAAGCAAAAAGAAAAAAGCCGGAAGTGGTGCTGTGGCTCAAGTGGTAGAGCACTAGCCTTGAGCTGAAGAGCTGAAGGACAGCGACCAGGCCCAGAGTTCAGGCCCCACAACTGGACCCCCCCCCAAAAAAAGAAATGTTTAATATCTTTGATATTTACTTGTTTATTCTTATTTAATTGTCTCATTTTACTCATTCTCACTTCCTTCTTCCTTTTTTATTTTTTGGTGTGTGGGTGTACACGTGTGTGTGTGTGTGTGATTGTGTGTGTGTGTGTGTGTGTGTGTGTGTCTGTGTGTGTGCCCGTACTAGGGCTTGAAGGGTCTAAGCACTGTCCCTCAATTTTTGCTTTGCTCAAGGCTAGGTCTCTATCACTTGAGTCAAAGCTCCACTGCCAGCTATTTGTGGTTAATTGGAGATAAGTTTCTCTAGGAGTATCCTGCTCACTTTGGCTTCTAAAGGACATCCTCATGTCTCACCTTCCTGAGTAGTTAATATTACAGACTTGAACCACCAGTGCCCAACCCTCCCTCCCTCCCTGCCTTCTCTCTCTGCTTCCCTCCCTTGCTTCCTTCCCTTCTTTGTTTCACACTCTCTTTCTGTAAGCTACTTGTTTATTATGGTTCTCTTAGAGTACAAACTGCAGTTATTATTTTAGAATTTTGTTGTTGTTGATAGTGGTAGTGGTCATGGTGGTCATGGGGCTTGAATTCTGGGCCTGGGCGCTCCACTTGAGCTCCTCAGTTCAAGGTGAGCCTTCTACCACTTGAGCCACAGGGCCAGTTATTTGGAGATAAGAGTTACATGGACTTTCCTGCCCGGGCTGGCTTTGAACCACAATCCTCAGATCTCATCCTCCTGAGTAACTAAGATTACAGGCTTGAGCCACTGTGGCCCGGCTTAGAATTTTATTTTTTAAATGCAAATGTTTGCAGCAGTGGATTTTAATTATAATAGGCTTCTCTTAAATTTTCATCTTCCTTTCATGAACAATTTATTTTAACATATCTTTCTTTCCATATTCCCCTGGGAACATTCTTTTATTAGGACTCATGGCTAGGGGAAATGATTTGATTATAATACATTTTATCCCATACATGTGGGTTAAAAGCATTTTAAAAGCCATTGAAATACATTATCTTATTGCAAATAGGAAATGCATAGCGTTTATTCATAAGCCCTTATTTACATACAGAATTTTTTCTGTAAAGTTTGAAACCCCATGAGCCCCTAGCACCTAGTTCTTACATGATTTTTGTATGCAATTTTTAATAATAGCAATCCACATACACCCATAATTAGCTGGACTGTTCTTTGATAATGCTTTTCTATGCACATGCCATCTCTTAATAGGGACTTAAAGGCAGCTGAGTAATTGTTTTCTACCTCATCTCTTCCTTTAATAAGACATCTCTGGCTTTATTTCTGTACATGCTACATTATGCTTTAAGGTTTCCCTTGATCTTTGGATGGACATCTAACTAATTCTGGCCAAATGGCTCTAAATGGAAGGGGTACATGAAATTTTGAAATTATGTCTTCCAAGGAAATATAATGAATGCCCTTTCTCTTCTCTCAAATACAAATATGTTTGTTGGAACTGAAAATTATGCTGTGCAGATACTTGCTAAGAATCAGAGAGGCAAATTTTTTGATGTCCCCATATGTGTGTGCTGCATTATGTGTTTGTACTGTTAGTTTATAGAGAAATAAAAATCCAGTTTGTTTTCATCACTGTCATTTGTTATTACTGTAGCTAAACCTGAATCTTTATCAATCAAGAGACCTTACTGAATGGCTTCTAGCCCTTAATATTATAGAATCTGTCATTTAATTGACAATGTACTTCATATATTAGTACAAAATACTTTTGGAGGAAACAGTTTTATGTGGAAATATATATAAATAAGTTATAATTTTATTTCCTTACACATAATATGTTACAGAAGAATATTTTATCAATTGCATTTCAGCTTCTTGATGATGACTTAAAGAAAAATATTTGTAATATTTAAGAAGTAAATTTAAACATCTAAATGTTCAGATACTTTAACTTGTTATGAAAAATGTTTAAATATATGACAACTAAGAGGTTTTTAAAATACATAAACTTATATACAAGAAAAAGATACAGAAATCAATAACAGGTAATATGTTACATCTCAGAGAGAAGAGTGTTTGGGGGCAGGAAGAGGTATTTTTTGTTGATATTAGTTTATTCATTTGTAAAAAAGTATGAATTCTAGAGTATGTTTGAGAATGCTAATGTTTTTCCCAACTCTTATAATACTGCTGTCAATAAAATTGGAGAATTATTTTTTCATTTTTAAGTAAATGTATGTTAGAGCTGAAACTTTAATCAGTATCAATTCAGATGACGTTATTCCTGAGTAATTGTGTTCATGATTTAGAAGAAATCTCCAATTGTTGTTGTTGTTGTTTTTTAAAGGAAACTGCAAATGGTATTGTTTTCCTGCTTTCCAAGTAGTATCATATCTTAAAACTCAGAATTATGGTCTCTGTGCAATTTTCTCCTGAACATTATCCAATAAAAAACAGGGGAAAGATCAGGTGTTGGAGGGTTCAACAAACTTAATTAATAGTATTTTGAAATTTCTTGTGTTTTAAAGTAGGTAACACTATGTACAAAAACATGGAGTACAACAGTGTATTTTATCTGATTGTATGAAATCAGCTTCTGGGCAAATGATATTGGCATCTTTTGTGTGTATTTAAGGTATATTGAACTTACTTTGTCAAAGCATCCTCTAGACAAAAATATGGATATTATACTTTCCATTCTAAATGATACTAATACTATACAAAATTTGATCTTGGACTAAAGATCAAATATTAGGTGAATCTTTGAATAATTACTTTCTCAATTTTGTGGATTTTATTTCACTGTTCCAATTTACAGATTACAACTAGAAAATTGTATGAAGCACAAAATTTTCAATCCCAGTCAAATGCAGCTTTTGCCTTATCTATATTTTCAGTGATCTTTTGCATGAAATAGCGATCTGTAACCTTTGCCTGACATTAAAAAATAAAAATATAAATCATATATGTGGCACTAATATTAATGTCGTACATAATAGTGTACACATATAAGACAAAATAGAAAATAAACCTTCATTATTTACTTTTGTTATTACTTCTTCATGTGTATGCATGTCTGCACACACAACAGGAGCATATCAAGTCATAAAGTAGAAATATAACTGAAATTAAGTTATTTTTCTTGATTACTGAACCAGGACACTATTGTCAAAAGTAAATGTCTCTATGAATCAAGGAGGTAAAAATGAAATATTACCAAGATGTATACCACAAAGCCTTTTGAAGTACTCCATTTAAAACTGGCACCACAAGTTACAAAGTGAATGAATGCATTTCAAAAATCAATGGCAATTGAAATAAAAATCCTCTATCACACAATCTAGATGCACTTCAGACAACAACAAATAGAGCCACACTAAAGAACATTGAGGTGACAAAAGAACACAGGAGAAAATGAAGGTCAGTTTGTTGTGTCTGTTCTATTAAACCCAGCGGGAAGATTTCATGTAGGTTTTTCAAAGGGAACAAAAAAGATCAAGTCTGAGGTAATTCCTTCTATTGAAAAAAAATAAAATTAGTTCATACAAGTAGGAAAGTAAGTGGTAAAGAAACATAAAACAAACTAGTGAGAAAACGTAATGATTTTTAAAAAACATCTATGTGTGTATGTGTGTGTTTATCTGTACATTCATAAACCCATACTCTCTAAAATGCACATAAATACAGACAAAATATAAATACAAATACATACTCATTCTTAAATTACATATTTGAAACCTGAAGAGAAAATGCATGATTATGATATACAATGGTATTGTAATGATTTTATAACCTTCTCTACATTTTCATTGAAATGTACTAAATTGAATCAATACCTAAGATATTCAATAATCCAGTAAATAGGAATATGTTGGAGATTATATATGTTTGCACAGCAGATAACAATGTTACAATTTATAATTAATCACACTCACATGTGAAATTGAAGTAAATGGAGGAACATTCAGTGGTTAGACAATGGCCCTTCATGCAGAGTCAAAGACAAATATAATAGAAGGTGATTATCTGGAGTACACTCTCCACTTAAGTCATCTTTGTTTTTTATTCATAGTTAAATACATAGCATGCAAACTCAGTGTCAAACACCATGCCAAGCAAGTTAGCTGTTTCTCTTCTTTTAATAGAATAGTAGAGTAGTATCATTAGTCAAACTTTATGATTAAGGATACTGATTTTTGATAATTAAAACAACTTTCTTATCATTATTCAGTGGTTTCAGAGCTTGGGTTTTCATCAGTATATTTTGAGAAATAGTTTTTTCTTCTATCTTGAATGTATGGTAGATTATTTTAACCTTATGTATTTTTTCATTTGTGGGTCATTTATACTTTTCAGTATCATACTAGAATTTCTTGCTTCTGTTTAAACTTAAGAAAGTTCAACATTCCCCAAGTTCCTACTTTGTAATCCTCTGATAACCACACTCTGTGGTAAATTTCTATAATTATCCTTTCAGGATTCCATATCTATGTAACATTATGTGCTACTTGTGAATCTGTGCCTGCCCGGTTTTCACTTGTTCAATTTTTTTTTCACTGAATAAAATGACAGGGTTTCATTCTTGGTATGACGGAATATATTCCTTTGTTTAAATATACCCATTTCTTTGTCATTCATGAGTTTGTCCATTTATCAGTTGTGTCTATACCTTGGTTGTTGTGAAGAAAGCTGGCATGCAACAGGGGAATGAAGCTTCCATACACTGACTCACTTTCCACATTTTCTCCATCTCTTCCAATCTATCTTCTCAGTCCTATGATGTCTTTGGGCTTCAGCAAATGGAACTCCAAAGAAATAGAGACTAAGATTGAGCAGTTCTAGGGTGCTCAAAATAGTATTTCAAAAGGCTGATGGTCTTCTATGCTCATTTCACTGCAAACTAAAATTAAGCAAATGTGTTTATTGGTTCCTATGTTCTACCCCCTCCATTTCAAGGTGATATATTTTTAATGAGTTTCTCAGAAATTTGAGAAGATGTTTTATCAAAACTAGCATAGGCAGGTACTGGTGGGACATAAATGTAATCCTAGCTACTCAGGAGACCAAACAAAAATGGATTAAAAACTTCAGGTGAGCCCTAACAGAAAGGTTCACAGGGTTCTATCTCAAAAATAATGAGCAAAAATGGGGCTGGAGCAGTGATTCAAGTGATAAGAATCCCAGCATAGCAAGCATATGAGGTCCTGAGTTCAAAGCCTAGTACCAGTATAAAAGAAGTACTGTGAAAAGGTCTTGCAAACCAAGAAGAAGGAAGCCAGCTTACCTCTCTCTCTTCTGCTTCCTTTGCTCAGGTAGCACAGCAAATTCAAACCACAATACTAAAAACGTGAGAAGGAAAAGTAATGACTTTGTTCAGCTTTTGTGAAAACCTTTTCAAACAATTTCTGAAGTGAAGTCTGATCGGTATTTTAACACTTAAGTTTCTTGTACTGAAATGTCTTTTGTTTGATTATGTATAAAGCCTATTCCTGACTCTATTCCTGATGAGCTATTTTTTGATAGATTAAATTTAACCTCAGGAATATTTCAGTTCTTTCTAATTTAATTTTCACTTGGGAGTTCCCCTTTCCTAAATATAAAGATGTTCTTGAGAGACTTTTTTGTTGTTTATTATAACAATTTTAAAACTCCCTCAAATCAGTACAAATTTTCTTTCTTGTGTTCAGTACACCTAGAGGTTAATCTACATGCATATGTCTGTATGTGAGTGTATGTGTTAGTTTCTCTGATAAAACAAGGGTGAATTCCACCAACTTTATTTTAATAGCAATATGAAACAAACAAAAAACAAATAATACTACAAAAATACCTTTTGTAAGCTCTGTGTTTAGCCATATGTACATTCACTACTGTTGCCTCGTATCTTGCTAGAATGCATGACACTATGCTTTCCTTTTCTGTAAACTAATCATATAAACATAATTTCAAATATTATTATGTATGACTTATTATATTCTAGTCATAATTTTCTGCCTAACTTTTTGTGTGCTTATATTCAATTACTTATTTTCTGAATAAATGGTTCACAACAGTACTTCTTTACAAATTCTAAAGCAAGAATTTTACCAGATATATAAATTATAAATTTCAAATTAAAACTTGAAAATTTTAAATTTGACCTATAGATCACAATTTATACATTTCTTCGAAATCATGATCTTTCTAATTTTAGTGTTTTTTTTAATTTAGTTTTTGGTATATAACTTTGGAAGCCAAAAAGTTTATGTCAAAAACAAAAGTAAAGTGGCTGGGACGATGGCTCAGTGGTACTGTGTTTGCCTTGCATGCATGAGGCCCTGGGTTCTATTCCTCAACACCAGATAAGGAGAAAAAGCCAGAAGTGGTGCTATGGCTCAAGTGGTAGAGCGCTAGCCTTGAGCTGAAGATCTGAGGGACAGCGCCCAGGCTCCGAGTTTAGGCCCCATGACCGACAAAAAAACGTAAAATTCACTTATTCTAAATTTTCTGCTGGGTAACATCTTTTCTATCATTTACTTTGTATATAAAATTCTTATTTTTGTGTCAATCATATTTCATGAGTGATACTTATCATCACATTAACTCTCTGAGATGTATCCTTTTCTACTAATAAAGAAATAAATACTTAAATATTTAGTTATATTTTAAAAGCTATAAAAATGAGAAGATGAGTTGATAAATCTAGAGCTGAGCCTCTTTATCCACATTACTTCGGGCCTCAATGTAGACAAAAAAGCTCTAAACCCAGGTTGCAATCAAGAACATGTGTATTTCAATCCTTAGCATAAAATCACCTTCATTGCTGGAAACATACCTGAGACTTCTAGCTATTAGTGTCCATGAAGAATAGAGGATAGTTTCATTACATAAGAAGCATCAAAGCATTGCAGTAGCAAAATTTTCATGAGACAACAAATTGATTGGATTTGACATTTTCATTAGTAAAAACAAATGAGATAGGGTGTAAGAGTTGATATATTTAAATAGAGACAACTGTGAAAAGCAGGCCTCTTGTAAAGAAACATGACATTAAAATGCTAAAGGGAAGGAATTCATTTAAGAATATTCATAAGAGAGCCAGCATGTCACACTGCACCTCTTGTTAGGAGGAGGTACCACTGCTCAAGTTCCAAACTGAATTGGCTTCAAAGGTTTTTTAAAAACAGCCTCTCTATTTGTAAGTTTTTTTCTCTTGTGAATAGAGATTTGTTTTTTTGCAAGGGGGGGAGTGGCAGACTATTGGGCATTCTTTGCTAGCAGCACCTGTGAAATTTGGCAAGGTTGAGAGTCATAAGCTGCTCCTCTGAATGGCTTTACACTATGTAAGTAAAGAGACACCAGTGCTTTCTGCTGAATGAAACTGCAGAATGCTAACTTTGGTATCCCTGAATTGTGTGACTACTTTAGTGTTGAAGGGTTGTATTGAAATGTAGTTCACTCACTTCTCATCAAATCTAAAAGCCTATCTCTTGGCTTTCGTGTCAGTATTTTATTTGGGAACATGTTTGTAGCAATATTAAAAAAATGCCAAAATTAAAATTTGCCTTGCCTAAAATTATTATTAATGATAAATCTGATTAGCTACTTGTTTCATATTAAATATTACACCTTCAAAAGAGTCAGTAGTGGGCTGGGAAGGTGGCTCAGTGGTAGAGCGCATGCCTTGCATGCCAGAGGCCCTGGGTTCGATTCCTCAGCACCACATAAGCAAAAAGAAAAAAGCCGGAAGTGGCACTGTGGCTCAAGTGGTAGAGTGCTAGCCTTGAGCTGAAGAGCTGAGTGACAGCGCCCAGGCCCAGAGATCAGGCCCCATGACCGGACCCAAAAAACAAACAAACAAACAAACAAACAAAAAAAAAAAACAAGAGTCAGTAGTTAATAATTGTATACACCTATAGGTTACTCTGTGTTGCACATTTTATACAGTCTTATTAGGAAAACAACAATCTAAGTTATTTGCTTTTCCAGGGCAGTTGATCTCATTTGCCAACAATAAATATACAATTTTTATAAAGTAAAATATGTATTATGTGTGTATTGTAGATTTAAGATTTTATATTTTATATTTAGACTAACAACATATTTGAATGGAAAAATTAAAATATTGAACATTCAATAAAAGTATTTGAATAGAGTCACCTTGAACACTAACAATAGTTGAAACACATTTTAAGAAAGAAATGCTATGACAAGGTAGAACAAAATTAAACATACTCTCATTCTTATAACTATATTTTCTCTTCATTACATTTTTCATACTGTTTCTTTTTATACTGTTTCTTCTTTATACTGACTAGACTAGTAACCCAGTTCAATTGTTCTCTTTTCTTGAATATTTTTCTGATGTTTTGTTTTGTTGTTGTTTCTTCACTTTTCCTTCTGTATATGACTATATGAAACTGGAACTCAGAAATTCACATCTCTGATTATTTTTTAGATATCTTCTTACTTTTGTCCCATGCCAGACTAAATGGTGATTTTTCTGTTTACTTTGCCCACCATAATTAGAATGGCAGGTGCCAACATGCCCCACATTTTCTACTGAGATAGGGTCTAACAAACTCATTCCCAAGGCTGGCTCAAGCTACCACACTCCTGATCTCAATCTTCTCAGGTTTATAGGTGTGAGCCATAGCACCCAACTCTAGAAGACTTTTCTTTGCTCCCATTCTCTGAAGACAACTGGAAATTACCTTCCTGAATTCTACAGTCCTCAATTAGGATTTAAGACATTATTATTGTTATTTATATGTCCATGTTGCCCAATTAAAAAAGGCATTAGCCACACAGCAATGAAGATTGTATTCTGCTCATTATGTTAGGCCACAGGCTTAAGATAATGAACATTAAATACATATGTTTCCAATATATGTTTGGTATCACTTTTATAAAAAAGAGACAGATAATGTCAAATGTTTCATAAAGCAAACGGTTTACTTATACTATAAAATCTTAAACTTGGCTTAAATGAACCCTAAATAAAAGTCAAAAATAATGTATCAGATTTACTAATTTCCTAGTTACCTGAAAATACTTAATGAGTCATCAGATCACCCTACCTTCCTTCCTTCTATTGCTTGTTAGGTCTTCTAGCATCTAGTGTGATGTTTTTCCTACAAAAATAAATGAAAAAAGGTACAAACAATATGATTTCAAAAGCCACACTTTCAGATGTGAAAGGATACACTTAACCATGATGTAGTGTTTCCACTCTTCTTTTTATAGTGTAGAAATTTCATTTAAACCCGTGGCGGTTCCAAATCCAAAGTTCAAATTGGATCTGTGAGTTTCATCTCATGCACTCTTCAAATCCCCTCTCAGAGTTTTCCCTGCCCTTGTCCCTTAGTGGATTCTAGACCCTACCTGAGTTTTCTAAGAGCCACTCAAATATAACTGGCTATTTAGTGGAAGTCCAGCTTTATTTGCCTGATTGGCTGAAGGGTAGCCCTTGTGAACTGTTCGTGGCCTCTGATGACAGATCTGCTCTGTCAGGATGAGCTCTTCTAACCCAGACATATCCCAGGCAGTGTCTTCCTTTCTCCATCTGAATTAAGAAAGGACTTGACCTTTCTGTCAGTGTTTATGTGATCCCTGTTCTTCTGTGACTGTTCTCCTTCCAAAGCCACAATTCAATCTCATTTCTACCAATGTTACTTCCTTTCACAGCAATCCTTAGCCATGTGGGGTGAATCTCCACCAGTTAGTTCTCTGTAAATTCAGGCTTAACACAAGGAGAAGGCACAAATGTTAACTACTGTAGGAATTACCTGTATGTCCCTATACTTTTCTTCCGTGGGCTGGGCTAGTATGCAAAAGTTGATGGTTTGAAGTGAGAACACAAATATTCAATGCAGTAAGTTTGCTTTCGTCTTCAATAATGTACAAGTCACGAGTTGACCATCTACCCCCTGAGGAAAGATTGTTAGATTATTAATAAAGCAATGTGTTTCGAGTTGGTGAGTTTCTCCTCTTCAGTTATTGTGAATTATTTTCTTTAAAACCTAGTTGAATAGTATTAAACATGGAAGATGATTAGAGAGCTGAGGTGGTTGCGGAAACAGCAAATTTGGCACAAGACTGGTAATTCACAAATCTCTTGCTTTTCTCTTTTTTTGACATAGTTCTCGCTTCCTTACTTGGTCTTTAAGACCTTGTATCCTGGCTTTTACTTACAGTTGCCTTCTCTAAACAATCTTAAAATAATCATTAGTTTTCCATAGATTAAAGGCCTCATGATTCCTTGGGAATAATTATGTTTGTAGCTAGAGTTGTATCTGTTCTTTTTTGAAACCTCTGGATTTCTTTTATCTTACAGCCCCACATTCTCTATTTATGTAACTATGATAGTTCTATTTCTTATGTTTAGCATAATCCTGTCATATCACTCTTCATTAACTTCTGCTGTTATAGCTACATTGTTCTTTTTTTTTTTTCTTTTTCACTCTATGCTAAGGTATCTGCCTCTACCTGCAATACATATCCTTGGGCACAGCTATGGACAAATAGTCAACAGCATTCCTTTAACTCTTACCTCAGACATGGTATCTACTATTTTCCCCCAAGACTCCTTTTCCAAAGCAGTGTTCACATACTATTCTGTAGCAAATTGTCTTTACAATTTCATAGCACTTGTGCTTATTTAATATTTAGCTTCTTATTTATTTTTTTCACTTTCTTACTTAAAATAACAGCCCAAAATGTACTATGTCTGTTTTATTTTATTTCATTTCTCCTTCCCTAGTACAGGGACAAATTAGATGACTTTGTTTGTTTCTTGTGTTTAATCTGTCATACTTTTAACAAATTAATGTGCAAAGTTTGACCTTGTCATATTTACCATCTCATGCTTATCATTCTGTGTATATGTCATTTATGCATTCACTTATTTTCCTTCTTTGCCTTTCTTATGTCTTCAGTCTTTCAGTTCTTCTCTGATAGCCATCTGTTGATACTGATCTCCCTTCTACATTGTTCTATACTTACAGTTGAAATATATTACAAATTACATATAGATGGTGATCAAGTATGCACGTTTATGTTGTAGTAATCTGTTGTAGATATTGTTTGCTGTCTTTACCATTCACTGTACTTTCCATCCATTCCATACTTACCAATCTACATATTGTCTCTAATTTTTTGAATGACAAAAAAAATTCTTGATTTTCTTCCTGTGAATCGTGTAGTTTTCTGTGATCACAAATGAAATTTGAATCTTAATGTGTATGTTTATGATAAATATATTCCTCTGTGAATATTTATTAGATTATTTGACACTTTGTAGTTAACTATTGTAGATTTACCCAGGTAAACATGTAAATCCATACATTATATAACAAGTTTTCAAATACACTATAAAATATACTCTAAAACTTAGCAGCTGACAAAACATTTTATTACCCCAAAATTTCCATAGTTTAGAATTTGGGGAGTAACTTAGGTGAAAGTTTGTTTTTAATCTTTTATTAATTTGCAATCAAGTTATCAGCATTCCTTCAAAAGCCTGAATGGGCCTGGAATATATATTTCAAATATGACATGCTTGCATATCCATTCACCGGAGTTCACAGATTGAACCTATCCAGGAGTACTTTAAATGTCCTCATGACATGTTTACTGGCTTCCTCCAGAATAAATGAAAAGAAAACTGCAAAATATTTATTGTTGCTGTTGCTTATGCAGTGCTGGTGATTGAACCCGGGATCTTTTTTTTTTTAATTGTGAAAATACCGTACAAAAGGGTTACAATTATATGGGCAAGATAATGAGGACATTTCTTATCAAGCACTGTTGCCTCCTCCTTTGTTTCCCCTTCCCATCCCTTCCCATCTCCCACCCACTCTCCCCCCAACCCCACCCCCCCAAATCCCCGGTCAAAGTTGTAAAGTTAGTCTTTCGAGATAATGACTTGCTGCAAGGATCCATTGTTGCAATGAATCCACCTGTATCCCTATTTAAACCATTTGTTTTTGCCCTTCCCCCCATACCCAACATCAAATACAAGAGCAGGGGTTATACCGTGGGGGAGGGACGTACAAAGCAACAAAGAAATCATCTTATAAATATGTTAGAAACAATCGCATGAAAAAAAAAACATTTGAATCCTTATCTTGGGGTTCATTTCACCTGACATCAGCCCAGGAACTTGTAAGTGCTATGCAAAGGCTCTATCACTTGAGACATTTTGTTTGCCTTTCATTTTTAGACATGGTTTTACTAATTTTCTCAGGATAGCCTTAAATTAATGATCTGTCTGTTTCCTCCCCCTATAGGCATGAAAATACAAAGATATTTGATACTCAGAAGTTAAAGAAATTATAACCCTTTCTCTGTGTTTAATGAAATTGTCACCCATACCTAAAGAAAAAAACCTAATCAAGTACCATTTCTTGAAGGAATACCTTGCATCCATAGTTCAAACTCACCACAATATATCTGATATAAAATAGAGTGAGGTTCAATACATGTTTATTTATTATGCTTCAGTTAGCATTACACATCAATTTTGTGCTGGACACTTCTCTAAGTGATACAAAGAGCAAAAATAAATAGGAGATATGTCATCAAATAACTAATATTTGGATAAGAGGAAAAATGTGATATACATTAATAGCTGGACAGGAAACAGAATTCTGCCATTGTAGATAGTTATTCTGTGCAGTCATTCAGAAATGTTAGCATATGAAGCTGTAGATTTTTGAAAAGTGTCTTCCAAAGTGATCTGGGCCATTGATGTCCTACACACAAAAGAGAAAGGAGTGTGTGGGGAAAGACCACCTGTCTCTAAATGTCTCACCATGTGGACTGTTTTCATATTACTCTGTTAGGAAATTATCAATGTCATGACAGAGTGCAGAACTGGTTGAGATTCACAGTCTTTGCATGAATAGCTACTTCTTGGTAACACCTCCAAAATATCAACTCCAATATACAGCTCTTAGAGTTGTTGATGGAATTAGTAACGTAATACAATTCTGTTCCGAAAACTAGATTGTGAATGTAATCAATGCTCAAAAAGTATTAAGTTGTGTTTTTGGGGGGCAGGGAGTGGTGGTAAGTGTGACTTCCTTACCCTGAGAAAGACCTTCACATGGTACACTCTTGATCTCTGAAAATAATGATTAATAAAATCAGCTGAAAGGATTAAACACAGTAAGTCCATTTAATTTGGTAGTTGTCTTATAGGAAGGAATTTGATGAAAGGCTTCAATTGAATAAAACAAGCCAATAGACAAAGATAATAAAAAACATGAAGAGGGTCCCTGAATCCTCCAGGGACTATATGAAGTCAGGAAAACACTAAAAGAAAAAGAACACTAGGTATTTGTGTGTGTGTATGTGTGTGTGTGTGTGTGTGTGTGTGTGTTTGTGTGTGTGTGTGTGTGTGTGTGTGTGTGTGTGTGTGTGTGTGTGTGAAGTTATGCATACAGAGAAGCTACACAGGACCTGGTCAAACGTCTATTAGAATAACTTGCAATTTAGAGAGATAAACAAAATTTAAAATCAGATATTTCCATGGCAGGTATAGAATTGATATCTGGGTTTCCCAAATTATTCCCAAATACATACTTTCCAACTAAATCATTTTTCCTTGCTGGGAAACTTATTTGTAAGCACGACAGCATTTGACATTATGTATTCAGACATTCAGAAGATAAATCCATGACCTCAGAATAAACTTAAGAAATTTTAAGGATGTTTCTCAAAAGAATGGATTTTAGTGCACTATGATAATTTGAAATTAAAGCTGGCTGATTTATGCATGCTGTTGTCATTATTATTCTCTTCTTCTATCATTATTTTTGATGAACTCCGGGTATAGAATTTTCTATGTTACTCATTATGGTATATGGAATTAATTTAATCATTTATCTGTAAATTCTCTTTGACTCTGTGGAGAAAATGCTAGCAGGGTAAGAAAGAAAAGTAACTAAGCAGCTAAGAACAACTTTTTCTTAGCTATCATCATCTACACATCAAAAGTCCTCTCCTGTCAATTGCATTCTTATTCTTCATACTAGGCATATTTCTCTAAACACAGATTGGCTTATTGTCCTTAGTGTGTAGAGTCTGCACCTGTTCTTTTATAATGATATTTAAAAGAATATAATTTTGCCATTATCTACAACATGAATTATAAATATCACCAGAATTGGTGAAAGATTCAGCACTACAGACAAAGGATGTAACTTCAATGATTTTTGCATGTAGATGCACTCGTCATCCATTAGACAATACAATTACTATCATTTCACTGTGAAGACACTTCTGCTTTTTTACTTGTTGGCAAGATAAATTTTAGAACTGATTTATACAAAGGAAAGTATGAAGAAGGAAAAGAAAAAAGAAGAAGATTTGTTATTAGCCCTCCCTTACTTCTGTCTGCAATCTTGATCCTTATTTTGACGGTCCTAATAGAATAGTGTTGTATAAATGAGATCATCAAGCACAATCAATTCAGAATCACTTATTTTTGACAGAGTTTAAATATGTACAAATGGAAATATTTTAAAAACTCTACTACAGTTTCTCTGTGAAAATATGATAAGACTTAAACAAAAAAATACCTTCATGTGTTTATGCTTGAAAAAACATAATCCATACACATGTGAATGACTTAGAAATTTCTTCCTAGGTAAATTCTGTGATAAAATTAATATTTGCAGAACAGTTCCTTTTCATGGAAGATATGTCAAACCTGAAAAATTACATGGACTAAACAAGGACCCAGTATATTTTAAATATGTTTTATTAAATCTCTCTTTGTATTATCTATGCCATGAAATTGATTTGCATGTTTTAGTATATCTCTTGAATCTCTGTGCTCCTTAGAGCATAAATAAAGACATTCTATTCATTCATTAATCTGGGTTACCTAGAGTAATTACTAAATAATTGTTAGTATTGAAAAAATTATTAATAAGTGCAAAATCATATCCTTTTCTTTTCCTGTTTTATAAGTCCCAGTGAGGTGATCTTGTAATCCCAGCTATACCAGAAGCATAAAGGATCAAAGTCTAGATCATATCGCAAAAGTAACAAAACCAAGAGAGGCTGGAAATGACTTGATGAAAAAAGTATTTAAATATTATAATAACAAAAGAGGTGGGGCTGTGGTGGAACTGAAGTTGTAGAATGCCTGTTTAGGCCTATAATTCACAACAGGCTGAATTCATACCTCTGTACTTCCATCACAAATGTGATGCAAAGACATTGACAAATACATCTGACTACTTCTTTGAAATCCACCAATTGATTAACTTTTATGTGTATCATCTAATATTTCTTTATACTTATCCACAGAAAGAAAGAACACATAAATCAAGAAAACATGAAATTTATACTACTATAGAGAAAGTATTGACAGAATCGTGGAATCTGTGTGATTCCCTCTTCAGTTGTTCATGTCCTATTGTTGATAGCTGAGGCCATAACCTGGTTTGATCCAAGGATTCAGTTTAATATTGGTTCACATATTTGGACTAAAGGACTCAAGATTCAGAGAATCACCATCTATCTTTTCTTTTTACTCTATGGGTGTTGGAAGCCTCAAGTTGAAATGGAGGACAAGTCAATTGAATCTGTTATCTATCTGCTATAAGACAGACACTGTGTTTTATTATTAGAGCACAACATGAGTTTATTACTTACTCTATCTGCATAAAAAGTTATTACCAGATACTCTGCTTTTTGTAATACCTAGGTTGTTGGGTAGTATACCTTACTAAATGTCTCCTATTGCTGAAATGAAATGAAGTACTTATTTTTTTTAGATTTTTCCTTCCATAAATTATAAACATTTTTATTCCTTTTTAATTGATAATGAAAATCGTTTTACCATTCTGATGGTTGGCCAATTTTTTCTTTTATTTTGGCATAAACATCTTTACTTCAACTTTTTTATACAATTGTTAAATGAGAGAATAAAAAAATCATATTAAGTGATGTAAGCCATATCCAAAGAAACATAGGCTCCATGGTTTCCTTCATTTGTAATAACTAGTATATATCTAGGATAGTCCTAACAAAGGATCACAGTAGGTCAATAGCTGTGTATACATGACCATACAGAATGATGCTAATCAATATGGATTCCAAAATATGGAATCAAGAGGTCATTTTTAGTTGTAGACCTTGTTGTCATCAATGTATTGTATCAAGTTCTTTTATTTTATTTTATTTGTCTCTGTCCCTTTGGTTTATCCTTGGTAGTCACTATTTTTTTTTTTATTTTGGTACTCTATGTCTTGTATCTAGGTTTATCTTATTTGGGGAAAAGAAGGTGAATAACAAAATGGTGAAACAAAGACAAAGAATGACCCAATGCAAAAACGATAGTCATAAGAAACTATGTTGGAAATGAACTTTACAACTTTGGGGGGAGAAAAATGAGAGCGGGTAGCAATGTTAGACAAGAAATGTACTCATTAATTTACTTATGTAACTATAACCCCTGTGTACAGCATATTAACAACAAAATAAAATATAATTAAAAAACATAAACACACTAATAGATAGATAAGAGAATCAGCCAAGGTACTCAGCAATTAATAAATGGATAAAGAAAATATAGCACATAAATATTATGGAATAAAGAAAAATAGAATCATTTGATTTGTACAGAATGGAGCTGGATGGACCTGAAGATTGTCATGTTGAGTGATAAAAGTTAAGTTCAGAAGACCTATATTACATATTTTCAAACACTCATGAACTTTAAAAAAATACATGCACACACATGTTCAAACAAACACATATAATGAACACAATTGTAGGACTGCTTAGGAGGATAAGAAGGAGAAGGAAAATACATGCATTTTATTACAAAGGGGAAAATTTCTTAAAAGTCATAGAAATTCTTAATGTGTATGCATTTAGCTGGGTTTTGGTGGCTTAATCCTGTAACTCTAGCTACTCAGGAGGCTGAGAGCTGAAGATCTCAAAGTAGAAAAACTGAGAAACACATAATCATTTAACCAGAAAAAAGCTAAAGTGAATGAGGGTCTGAAAATGTGGTACAGTGCCAGACTAGTCTTAAGTATTTTTAATAATTGAGAGAAACAGGAATATACTCAAGGTAAATAGAATGAAAAGTAATAATAATGAGCAGGCATCAAGGAAATAGAAAGGAAGTTTGCTTTATGAAGTGACAAACTTTTGTACAATTACTTATAGGTAACAAGCAAAAAAGAAAAAAAAACATCAGATTATCTGAGTGTCACAGATAGTATTTTTGAATACTCATTTAAAATTTAATGAGGGCTGGGAAGGTGGCTCAGTGTTAGAGCGCTTGCCTTGCATGCCTGAGGCCCTGGGTTCGATTCCTCAGCACCACATAAGCAAAAAGAGAAAAGCTAGAAGTGGCGCTGTGGCTCAAGTGGTAGAGCGGTAGCCTTGAGCTGAAGAGCTGAGGGACAGCGCCCAGGCCCAGAGTTCAGGCGCCACGACCGCCCCCCCCCCCAAAAAAAAGAGAAAATGACTTAAAATTTAATGAAAGATTTATTTTGGCCTCAGGTGAATTATCAGAGTTCCTGGAGTAATATATATTTTTAAGTAGTTGTAAAAAGAGGTTTCAATTCCACAAGTCAGTTTATGAATACAGTGCATCTCAATAAACACAAATGTTGTGAAGATAAATAATATATAATATAATATAAATATAAAATAATAATATATATGAAGATCGCCTAAGGAAACTCACTGATGCTATTGAACAATAAGGACCAAAAAGGAAAAAGAAAGAGATGAGACTAAATTTACTAATTTATATGTGCATACGTTCATTATTAGTTTAATGTAACCCCTTTGCACAATTAATATACTCTACAAAGAATGTAGAAAAATAAGGAGGGTATAACAATGTTTGCAAAGAGATGTAATCACTACCTTAACTATGTAACTGTAACCAATATGTATATCACCTTAACAATAAAATTGAATTTAAAAAAGAAAACATGATTTAAAACAATTAAACAATCTAGGTTATGGATTGGGTACCAGTAAGAGTAGGATGTGCTAACAGAGGGTGAATAATAGTGATTTGTTGCTTGTATGATAATAAAACTAAGATCCAAAATGAATGGCTTTAAGAAGTTGAGAGGGAAGACGAGAGAGAAATGAAGATACTGAATTTGATTGTAGCACATGGAATGCATACATGGAAATGTTATGAGGAATCCCTTTTTTATTAGCACAAGTAATATATGCTAGTAAAAATCATAAATAAATTGTATATACAAGGGGTTATTTTATGGCACTTCCACACATTTGCACGATGTACTTTGATCATAATTATTGCTTCCTTCTTTTTCCTTTTTTAAAAGAGAGGTTCTTAAACTGTAGCACAGACTAGCTTTGAAATCACGATCTTCTAATTCTACCTTCCAAATGCTAGGATGACAGATATGCACATGTTGACTTAACTAATCTGTGCTGCTTAGTTATTCTACACACATGTACACAATATATATATATATATATATATATGTGTATATACATACATATACATATGAAAACTTGTATGTTAAATAGGAAAAATTAAAATAACTAGACTATGACTAATATTTAATAGATGCTTTGAAAAACATACTTGTTTTATACAGGAATTATATACCTATAAATAAATAATTTAAATACTTTAATTTCTCCTTACTAAATTATTGTCCACATGTGTGCTTTTAGTAGATGTCCTACCTGTAAGCAGATAAAGAGAATGAATTATTTTCCAATTTCAAAATTAAAGCAGAAATAGCTATAGAAGTGAATGCATATATATGAAATGACACAATAATACTTATTCTGTAACATTAAAATATTACAAAAAGTTCAAAATTTGGTTAATTGCTTACAAATATTACTAATACATTTAATTCAGAATTTTTATTTTATTTATTTATTTATTTTTGTCATTCGTGGGCTTGAACTCTAGGCCTGGGTGTTGTCCCTCAGCTCTTCAAGTGCTCAAGGAGAGCACTTTACCACTTGAGCCACGGCTCCACTTCCAGTTTTCTGAGTGGTTTATTTGAGGTAAGAGTCTTATGGACTTCCCTTCCTTGGCTGGCTTTGAACCATAATCCTCAGATCTCAGCCTCCTGAGTAGCTAGGATTACAACCTTGAGCCACCAGTGATTGCTTCAGAAATAAAATTCTTAATTCATGTAAAATGGTACAACATGTAACACACCTTTCTTTTTCTCTGGTTCAAAGCTAACACTCTACCACTTGAGCCACCATGCCACTTCTAGCTTTTTCTGAGTAGTTTATTGTAGATAAATATCTCACAGACTTTTCTGTGATGGGGCAGGCTTTGAATCACAGTCCTCAGATCTCAGCCTCCTGAGTTGCTGGGATTACAGGGTGAGCAACCAGAGCTCAGTTTAAGAAATAATCTGGTGGGGTGCCTTTACCTCATGTCTATAATCCTAGCTACTCAGGAGGCTGAGATTTGAGGGTTGCAGTTCAAAACTAGGTCAGGCAGAAAAGTCTATGTGATAACCACTAAAAATCTGAAGTGGCACTGTGGCTCAAATGTGCTGGCTTTGAGCACAAAATGGTTCAGCCACAGTGCCCAGGCCCTGAGTTCAAGCCCTACAACAGATGAAAGAAAGAAAGAAAGAACAAAAGAAAGAAAGAAAGAAAGAAAGAAAGAAAGAAAGAAAGAAAGAAAGAAAGAAAGAAAGAAAGAAAGAAAGAAAGAGAAAGAAAAAAGAGAGAAAGAAACAGAGAGAGAAGGAAGGAGGAAGGAAGGAAGGAAGGAAGGAAGAAGAAGGAAAGAAGGAAGGAGAAGGAAAGAAAGAAAGAAAGAAGGAGAAAGAAAGAAAAAATCTGAATGTAGCATGTGCTAATTCATTCATATTCTCAGTCTTGTCTCACACTGCATACTACAGAATGCTCAGGTTCAGTGAACTTACGATTCATAAATGTAAGAGAATCTTGCTTGTGATTTTGCAAGAACTTCAGTACTGCATTAATGATAGCCTGTGAAAATATTTATTAAGTGAGTGTTTCCTTCACTACCATGAAAATCCAAGAAAAGATGCATAGTGAAGGTTGGAATCCTCGGACCCTTTTTCTCATGTAATATAAATGATAACAGAGTTTGAGAAGATAGGAAGCAAAAAAAAATCATGCATGTAATTATCTATAAAGATATCTGAAGAATAAACAGCTATATAGATATATCTATATCTAATGACTGACAATGAAGGATACCATTTTGCAGAGAGAAATCTAAGAGAGAAGAAGAAACTCATAAAGGAGTAGAGACTTGATAATGAAGTCAAAGAGTAGCTTCGCTGAGCTATTTTTTTTTTAATAAAACCTAATTCTGAGCTATACTACCCCAAGGCAAAGTAAACTAGTAAGTAACAATTATAATGCCATGGAATAGTTGACTTATAATAAAGATATCCAGAAAAAGTACCGAAGAAACAAGAGAGCAAAGTCAGACTTAGGTGAAAATAGGAATATGGAATTGAGTTCTGTGTTATTTGGGAGGTAGTTCCATAAATTTAAGGTGAACAGATAGGAATTTCAGAAATGCAATGTAATGAAAGTGTTATCAAAAGATGAATCAGTGTTTGCACAATGACTCATGATTGAATTTTCAGATCATTCTTAGGTTGAAAGAATTGCTCTCAGTAGGAAGTAAAGCAAAGGCTCTTTGTTGGATCCAATTTCATCTAACACTCTTCTATTAAAATTATCTGCTAATATAAACATGTAAGTTCCCCAGTCAAATCAACCACCCTGACATTAGTCAGAATGGATGTCAAGCTAGTGTAAAGAAAAATGACTCAAATGATATCTTGGACCAGATGGAAGTTTTAAATCATTTTAATGTAAATAAATGAGTAAGACTCTTAGTTCCGGTATTGTAGCTTCCCACAGTGTGAGCCTAGTTCTTTCTAAATGTTGCTGTGACATCCTCTAGCCACAGATTTAATCTTAGAGTACAAGATGTACTTTATCTACTGATAGCAGGAAAAATGGAAGAGTGAAGCATCTTTTTTGTGCTGACATGGCCAAAGCTGATTATAACATACCAAATAAACTGCAGAATCAAGCACTGATGGTAAGATTATTTAATCAAGAAAAAAATATAAGAAAATTGGGCTTTTGTCTGACTGGTCATGTACTGTACTTTGATTCAATGTATATTGCTAGGCAAAAGAAAAAAAAGATGATCATTTAAAAAAACCCACAAATTTTAGTCTCGGTTGTACCATCCTGCTGTGATTTTAATTTTTAAGTGTTAGATTCATTTCTGAATGTGTAGCAAATTCCTTGAGATATAATCAAATGAACTGTGAAGAAAATCAATTACAATTCTGATTAGCTATGCCAGGCTCTGCTTATGCCTTCTTCATTATTATCAAAGTCTTCATGTTAGTAATTGTTAAAAATGAAATGTGCAATATACGTTTCAAGGACAAATAGACACTTTGAAAATATTTTAAGCAAAAACAATATTTATTCATATTTATTTGTTGTTCTTAAAGCATTATATTTATGTGCATCTACGAATGTTCAGTATTGCCATGTGTGTGTGCGTGTGTGTGTGTGTGTGTGTGAGTGTGAGTGTGTGTGTGTGTGCCACTACTGTTGCTTAAACTCAGTGCCTTGGCATTGATCCTGAGCTTTTTTGCTCAAGGCTAGTGATCTTCATATTGAGTCACAGCTGCACTCTGTTTTTTTTTTGTAATTTGTTGGACTTAAGCGTCTCAAGTCTCAAGGTTTTCTTACTCATGCTAGCTTGGAACCATGATCCTCCTCGTGTCTCAGCCTCTCCAGTAGTTAGGATTACAGTCCTGAACCACTGGCAAGTGGCCACCATTGTCTTTTTACAAAGGTCTTGATAACAAACTGAGCTCTTTATTCTATTTCAGTTTTTAATGTAATGAAGCAGCATGACCTTTACTTAGTTGAAAAGAGACTAGTTAGGAGGTTGAAGATGTGTATGAGGCCTTGTTCTACTTCTAATTATCTGTACGACCTTGGGAAATTATCTCTGCCAATCTGGTTTCAATTTCCTCATCTGCCAAATGAAGGTATTGAGCAAGGTGCTCTCCAAGGTCCTATCCTGCTCTCATTTCCATGATTGTCTGACTCATGGTACATTGTGAATGCTGATCTAATTAATTTTCTTAGTCACCTTCACGACACTCTATGGAATATAATTTCTTATAATGTTGAAGAAGCTGATACATATACCTGTAAAAATTTTAGTTAAATAGGAACACTAATTTTGGCTTTCCTCTGAGGCAGACGAGTTTATCAAAATGTACACTAATTGTATGCGGCGACTACTCCTTTATCTTCTGCCTATAACAATTTTGCACAACCCAGCTTCTTCTGATAAGTTTATAACTGGTTATCAATTTAATTTGTCTACCCATAGTGTAACATACAATTCTTTGTGCTTCATAACTCTTTCTTCAATGCATAGTTCAGAAAAACAAGTCTCCTGAAATAGTATCAAGCTGTTTAAATTGGATTGATTTATTTAAATGCCATAATTTCTCAATGTTGACATTTTCATTGTCAATAAATATTTACTAAGCAGTTTCTCTCTGTTGTCATTTTTCCTTGCTTTAAAACAGAAAACATAAATTATTCCCAACAACTCCCCAAATAGTAAATTCCTTTAGGAGCATAGGAGATATATTACACATCATATTCATATATATTAAATGAATTCAGAATCAGTAAGGAAACCGAAGATGATTTGAAGATTCTTTATCCCATTTGCCCATTAACATAAAAGGCAGGACTCAAAGTTTGATACAGCCATCAAAAAAAGATGGTGAGTTGAACATAGTTTTGGATAAAAGCACATTTGGTTAACAATTTGAAGAGAGTAATTAGGAATGGATAGTACCATACAAATTTAAGCATTTCTAGTGATATGGCTATGAAGACCTTGAATATTTTACTAAGGACTTAGTACTCAGAAGTCTGTGTGTGTGTGTGTGTGTGTGTGTGTGTGTGTGTGTGTGTGTGTGTGTGTGTGTGTGTGTGTTTGTGTGTGTGTGTGTGTGTGTGTTTTCAGGCAGGAAAAGAAAATTATTATGCTGCCCAACCATGCATGATCAAAAGCCCATGGCCGAAGGGCTATGTATTCTTTATTTCTGCTTCAGTGATCTACTTGCAACTTTGAGGAAAATGTAAAAATTGAATTCCACTTATTTAATTTATAATTTTGTTGACATTATATATCAGACTTATTATACTTGTTTTTAATAATAATATCTGATGCTATTTGACTAGAGTTTGTTTGGAACATACAAAATTAAGAGTTGGATGGGGGAGAACAATGGAAGAGGTGATATTGATTGAGATGCATTGTATTCATAACTTAAAACCCATTTGTAAAATTGCTTAATATAAATAAATATTTATAAAAAGTAACCAGAATCCTACGCAAGGCATGAAGAAGGATGCAAGCAGAAATATTATTTAGCAAGAAACACAAATTCCCACACAGGAAAGGCTTAGGAAAGTTAAGACAGGCACACAGCATCCTCTTGAGGTTTTAAGTCTGATTATGAGGATCCTCAGCCAACAGCATCTTGAGGTTCCCTCAGTGTCCTGCCAACTTTGTTAGTTCTACCAGATGCTTTGATTAGTTTCATCAGAGTCCTAACAACTTAGAAAGTCCCACCAATTCTGTCCCCATCCTGTTTTGTTTGTATTTCTCCAGAAGCCTTGTAGTGCCTTGTTCTTGAAATGCACATGAGTGCATTGTGACCTGTTTATCAATTTTCCCACTCTTTTTCACTGATGTCATCTGAGACTAAAGTTTCTCTGAGCAGTTTTTATTGCTTGTGGTTCTGCATCTGGAAACCCTTTTATGATTTAAGAAAACCTGTAAAGAACATCTGCTTGGGATGAGAGTAGGGGTGTGTGGTGAATTTTATTCAGATTGGCACGATCCTTCCATCTCCTGGGAACTCTTTTCCCTATCTGCCTATGTTGGTCTAATCTCTTAATAACGACATTTTACCAAGAATTAGAAATGTTTTTAATACTTCCTATTAGAAATCCTACATGGTACCTAGTTATTTAGTGTTTTGAAATGATACATTGAAATGATAAAAAAAAGATAAAATTTAGTAGTTCACTCAATCAGAAAAAAAGTATTCATGATTGTGGTATTCTACTTTAATTGTATTATCTACTTTAATATGAACCTTTGGATGTTTTAAGAACATCCAGGACTCCTGAGTTGCAGACAAAGGATTTTATGACTCCTGGCAGAGCAAGTGGCCAAAACAGAATTTTTTACATCATTTCTCCCTTGCCTTCAGTTTACAACTGAAACAAGACAGGGTCCAGATTGATGTATTACATTTGAGAAGGTTGCATCACAGTTGAGAAACATAGAGGCAACAATCTAACAGTATTAAGCAAGCAGAATGAACTACTATTAGAAGAAACTGCTCAGCATCAGGTACAGATGATATTCATAAGGTGACACATTCATTGACAATATGTAGGAAAGCCTAGGTACCATGGCAACACTCCAAACAAAAGTATATTTCAAATATGTCTCCCACAAGCCTATACTTGACTCTTTCTGAAGCCTGAGGTTAAGAAGGCTCCATCTTTGTGATCTGGGTACATGGAGAACAGAAAACACTATCTAGGTATTTATCTATTTATTTTTATTGTGAAATACTGTACAGAGGGGTTACAATTACATGGGCAACATAATGAGTACATTTCTTATCAAGCATTGTAGCCTCTTCCTTTGTTTCCCATTCCCATCCCTTCCTCCCCCCCTTCCTCCCCCCCCCCCCCACCAAAGCTGTAAAGTTCGTTTTCGACATAAGGACTTGTATATCTCCTTGTTGCAATGGGTCCATCTGTATCCCTATTTAAACGATTTGTTTTTTCCCTTCCCCTCCACAAGTTATAACAACATCAAATTCAGTGAAATCAGGGGTTATACCATGGAGGAGGGACATACAAAGAAACAAAAAAATAATCTTATAGATGTGTTAGAAACAATCGCATGAGAGATAAAAAACCATTTGAATACATATCTTAGGGTTCATTTCCCTAACATCAACTTAACTGACCTTTTCTGCTTGACTCAGACATATACTAGTTATTGCAAATAAGGGAAACCATGAGGCCTATGTTTCTTTGGGCCTGGGTTACTTTACTTAATATAATTTTTTCCAAGTCTTTCCATTTCCTAACAAATGGGGCAATGTCATTCTTTCTGATGGAAGCATAGAATTCCATTGTGTAGATATACTACATTTTCTTGATCCATTCATCTACTGAGGATCATCTGGGTTGGTGCCATATCTTAGCTATGGTAAGTAAGGCTGCAATAAACATAGTCGTGCTGGTAGCTGTAGTGTGGTCTTGTTTGTGAACATTTGGGTAAATTCCTAAGAGTGGGATTGCTGGGTCATAGGGGAGCTCTATGTGGAGTCTTTTGAGGAACCTCCATACTACTTTCCAAAGTGGTTGAACAAGTTTACACTCCCACCAACAATGCAGTAAGGTTCCCTTCTGTCCACATCCACTCCAGCATCTGTTATTATTAGAGTTCTTGATTATAGTCATTCTAACTGGGGTGAGGTGGTATCTCAATGTTGTTTTGATTTTCATTTCTTTTATGGCTAGGGAGGTTGAGCATTTCTTCATGTGTCTATTGGCAATTCTTCTTTCCTCTTCAGAGAAGTTCTCTTTAAGCTTTAGCTCACTTCTTTATTGGGCAGTTGTTTCTTTGAAGATTTGTTGTAGGGGGATTTAATTTTTTGAGTTCCAGGTATATTTTAGATAAGAGACCCTTGTCTGTTGTATGGCTAGTGGAGATCTTCTCCGAATCCATGGGCTTTCCATTAATCTTGCTAGCTATGTCTTTTGCCATGCAGAAGCTCTGCAATTTCATGCAATCCCATTTGTCCAACCTTTCTTTGATTTGTTGTGTTTCTGGGTCTCTATTAAGAAAATTTTGGCCTGTGCCAACAAGACCTAGGATTTCTCCTTTTCCATCCTGTAATGTTTTCAGAGTGACCCTGAGGTCTTTGACCCATTCGGATTTGATTCTGGTGCAGTGTGATATATAAGGATCTAGCTTTAGTTTTGTGCAAGTAGTTAACCAATTTTGCCAGCACTATTTACTGAAGAGGCTGTCTTTTTACCATTCTATGTTTTTAGCTCCCTTATCGAAGATTAGATGGCTATAGGTCTGTAGGTTCATTTCTGGGTTTTCAATTCTATTCCATTGGTCCTGAGGTCTGTTCTTGTGCCAGTACCAAGCTGTTTTGATTACTATGGCTTTATAGTAGAGTTTGAAATTTGGTATTGATATTCCTCCAGCAGTGTTCTTTCTCTTGAGGATCGTTTCTGCTATTTGGGGGTCTTTTATTGTTCCATACGAATTTTTGGATTGCCACTTCTATTTCCTTGAAGAATGAGGTTGGAATTTTGGTAGGTATCACATTGAATTTGTATATAGCCTTGGGAAGTTGACCCTTCCAATCCAGGAGCATGGGAGCTTTTGCCATTTTCTAAGTTCTATTTTGATTTCCTTTTTCAAGTTTTTAAAGTTTTCATCATAGAGGTCTTTCACTTCTTTGGTTAAATTAATTCCTAGGTATTTTATTTTTTGTGGGGCGATTACGAATGGAGTTGCTTTCCTAATTTCAGCCACACTTTTCTCATTGTTGGCATACAGAAAAGCCATTGATTTTTGAGGGTTAATTTTATAACCTGCTACTTTGCCAAAGTTTTGAATCAGCTTGAGTAATTTGGGAGTGGAATCTATGGGATTCTTTAAATACAATATTATGTCATCTGCAAAGAGGGAGAGTTTTACTTCTTTCCCTATTTGGTTCCCAAATAGGGATCCAAAAAGTCCAGTGATTATTATTATTTTATCATCACCATTAACACCATCATCATCATCACCATCCATCTTGGTTAATTTTACTCAAAATGATGATCAGCAGTGCTATGTATTTTTTCACAAATATAATTTTTTTCTCTTCATGAAGGTATATTTTTATGACAAAATAATGCTCAGATTTGTGCATATATAACACTTTTTTTATTCATTCATGAGTTATTAGACATCTTGACTCATTCCAAAGAGTTGCTGTGGAAAATTCTGTGATATTCTTGCCCTTATTAGAATATGGGAAGAAATGCGACGGGGAAACAAAGGAGGAGGCTACAATACTTAGTAAGAAATGTACTCATTGGGGCTGGGAAGGTACCTCAGTGGTAGAGCGCTTGCCTTGCATGCCTGAGGCCCTGGGTTCGATTCCTCAGTACCACATAAGCAAAAAGAAAAAAGCCGGAGGTGGCGTTGTGGCTCAAGTGGTAGAGCGCTAGCCTTGAGCTGAAGAGCTGAGGGACAGTGCCCAGGCCCAGAGTTCAGGCCCCATGACCGGACCCCCCTCCCCAAAAAAAGAAATGTACTCATTATCTTGCCCATGTAAATGTAACCGCTCTGTAAAGTATTTACACAATAAAAAAAGAATATTTTATTTCATATTATACTTATGACATAATTATGACTTTCTTATGTGACAGGCATTATCACTCACAAAGGAAAGGTCTGATTATAAAAAATATTGTAAAGGTGATGTACAGATAGGTTACAATTACATAAGTAAGGTAATGATTACATTTCTTGTATAACTTGTTATTCCTTCCCTCATTTTTTCTGCATTTCCTTCCCCCGAACCCACCCTGATTTATTTTCTAATCCATACTGTCCCAATTTTACCATATTGTATTTTCTAAGGTGATGCTATAAAATTGAAACTAGATAAAAATTATGTGTGCAAGTTTTTATGTCACTCTACAAATTTTTTGCCTTTGGGAGATTTATTTTAGACTAAAGAAATCAAGATGATACAATTTTTAGGATTAGTATATGGAAATATTATTGACTTCTGTAACTACATTTCTAACCATAATGGTCTGTGTAATGTGAATTTTAAACATATGTTATTCATCAAGATTTGGTTGTTTGGATTCCTTTAATGTGTATTTTTTATTTTGAGTGTGTGTACATGCATGTACATACAATTGTGTGTTTGCATGAGTGATTCCTTAGATTGAACCCAGCACCTCACATCATGTGCTATATGATTCTAGTCCTTATGTTTTTTAATTATGCTATTTCCCTTATTGTGTACTTAGTTTTGCAAAACCATACCTTTGGTCTGACTTTTATGAATATTTTTGTTTTACATGTCATATTGTTATACTATTTTCATTTTATGTATGTCCTCAAGTAATAGAGCATATTTGGTTTTGTTCTTGGTTTTTATACTTGTAACCATCTGTCATTAACAATGCAGCACACATCTCAGACTTCTGTTAAGGGGTTGTGTACATGGTTGCCCCTGAAGACTTTTTAAAGCTTTGGCAATTTGCCTGATGTCCTCATGATTTCCTACATAATTTTATCACATTGTATTTTTATCTAGGCTAAGTTATGCTATACTAAGTGGTTCTTGTCTATGTTTTTCTAAGTGAAATTTCAATTTTGTGTGACAGACAGTAGTTTAATTCATCTGTTTACAGGCCTAGAAACACAGTATCTGTAGAAGTTTCATGTACATAATTTAAATTTTATTTTTGAAGTTACTGCTTCTGTTTATAAACGAGCAATTCGTGGCAAATTCTGCAAATTTTAAAGGCTACAATATTGATTGCTTTTATAAGTAAACCATAGCTAGAATGTCAATATTTACATTTTGTAGCTAAAGAGCCTACTATGTCCTGTTACTAACATATTTTTAATGACTATAACTAGAAGTATCAAATTTTTTATAGTCTCTTTTTCTGGAATAAAGTAAGTTGCTAGTAGGACAAAGAGTATTAGGGCACAAAAAAGATTTGAGCTTTCTAGAATTCTGTTTTATTAAATTAAGAATCACTACCTACTCAGGGATATAGTTTGAACTTTCACATTTACACTTCTTTAAAAACAGGGAAATAAGGAAACAAGCAACCACAACACAAAATACTTAAACTACAAGTGTTACTCAGAAAAATGTTTTGAAGAAAAAGAGAAGGGAATGCTGTGGTTTGACACTTGATAGCTTCGAAAGATTTAACAATTAACTGACTTTATTGTATACCAGTAAGCCAACACACACACACACACACACACACACACACACACACACACACACACACACACACACACACACACACACACACACACACAAAGCAGCTCTGCACTGACTACAAGTAGAAACTGCGCATGATGACTCTAATCCTGACCAAAGAGCTCAGACATCTGGCCCCAAGACTGAACCTAGGAGGACGGTTTGAAAGTAGAGCTACAGTCTTGGGGATTGAAATTATTCATTGCAGATTCTGGAACTAAGAAGTTTTATAGTACAAATATAAATAGATAGATAGATAGAGATATAAATGTATATATACATATACACAAATATATGCATCTCCATACATCACCACATCTACACACAAGTGTATATGTGTAGGTGTGTATACATGTCATTGATTCTCTCTCTCATATGATTTTTTCTGATAATAATTCCTTCACAAAGTGCAGATATATTTCCTGAAATATATCTGAACTCAGTGCTTTCTAGGCAGGCATATGAGCATGTGAGCCGTATCCCCTAATGTGTGATCTTTTAAATGTATTGTGGAATTCAATTTGGAAGTAGTTTATTCAGGACTTAAAATTCTAATGATAATATAAATTTATGTTGATTTATTTTGCCAACATTAGGTCATCATTTTTAGTAAATGTAAAATGAAAATATATGGTACTAATTGTAGGAGAATTGAATGTGAGGTACAAAGTAAGTCATTGAACTATCTTAGCAATTTTTCTCTGTATCTGCAACTATTATAAGGAGGTTTTTTAAAAAGGAGATAAGTACACCTTTTTTAAAAAAGGAAACTTTATAGAAAGAGTATATTACATAGCAGATCAGTGTATCAAATCTCAGCAGAGCTATTTCAACCATTGTATTCAAGTTATTTTAATACTCCCTTTAATTTTCATCCTCCTGTGATCATCTGAGAAAACATAATTACCAGTCTTGTAGAGTCATGGCAAATCATGAGTTATTGAAGGGAAAGGAATTAGAAAAGTGCCTAGAAGATAATACATGTACAACTATTATCAGCTACTTAGGGCACTATCCATGATCTTATTGCTCTGCATGGGCACTGTCCCTGAGTTTTATAGCTCAAGGATAATACTGTACCGCTTGAGCTGCATATCCACTTCTGACTAGTTGGTGGAAATGGGAGATAAAACTTACAGACTTTTCTACCCAAAGACAGCTCCCAGGCCTTGCGATCAAGCCCATGACTGACAGAAAAAAAGAAGGAAGGAAGGAAGGAAGGAAGGAAGGAAGGAAGGAAGGAAGGAAGGAAGGAAGGAAAGAAGGAAAAGAAAGAAAGATCTGATCTCAGAAAATAGGTGTCTCAATTTCCACAATGTAAACCACAGTGAAATCCATAGGTAATGGAATAATTGAAATGGAAAATAGAATTTCAAAAGTCAAAAAAGGGGGGAGTAACAATGCTTCATAGGAAATGTACTCATTACCTTAATCATGTAACTGCAACCACTCTGTACAGTTTTTTTTACAAAAAACAAAAAACAAAACAAAAAAATCAAACAAAACCAGCCATTAAAATAGCCAAAGATTAAACAGGAGCTTAGAACTAAACATCAAAATTATGGAATAAACTCTCAGAATCTATCAAAAAGAAGTCCAAGAATTGGCAGACTCAGGTAACAAATCAAATCCATCCATAATTGGGATTGATGATGGGGAAGAATTTAATAGTAAAGGCATCAAAAATCTGTTCAGTAAAATAATAGCTGAGAACTTTGCCACTCTTAAGAGAGAAAAATCTCACTTACTTATAGAACTTCCAGTAGACTGGATCCAAGAAAAAAATACTTCTAGATGCATCATAGTAAAAACATTAGATGTGAACTAATTTTAGATGCTGTAAAATTAAAGAAGGAGCTATATTACAATTAAAGAAAATCAGAATAACTTCAGACATCTCTCAGCCTCAATTCAAGGAGAGCTTGGAATGGTATACTCCAAGCATTGAAGATCAACAAATGTCAATCCAAACTGATCTACCCAGCAAAGTTTTCATTTACATTAGATAGAGAAATCAAAACCTTCATTACAAACAAAAATTAGATGAATTCATTATCACTAAATCAGTATTAAAATAAATACTAAAGGGAGGAATGCAATCTGGAGAAAATAATCAAAATCAAAGAAATGCAACAGACAAAATCACTCGAAGATCAATTTTGTAAACACAGAAATTGGAAAATAACAGAATATAAGGAATCAAGAAAATTGCAGGAATCATGACATATCTCTCTATTATAACCTTAGTTAATGAAATCAATTCTCCAATCAAAAGAATAATAGCAGATTGGATCATAAAACAAGATCCATCTAATGTTTGCATTCCATTTTGGGTTATTTTTGAATTGATTAAAGCTTCTACTGATTATGATATATGTCTCTTATATATTACTTTTATGTCACATTTATTGAATAAATAGAAATTATTAATCTCTGATCTTAGATAAAAAATTCAGATGCAGACATTTGCATATAATATAAATATAAATATAAATATAAATAACCAGTAAGAACATCATAAATGCTGTCAAAGTAACTCATAATAGAAAATAGCCCTATTTCAAAGAAGGAAGAAGAAGATGAAGAGAGGGAGGAGGAGGAGGAGGAGGAGGAGGAGGAGGAGGAGGAGGAGGAGGAGGAAGCACAGTCCCAAACATAGGGCTTTTCTTTCTCCCACCACCCTGCAAAAAAATAAAAAACAATTTAAAAAGTAAAAAAAATAAAAAGACCTTCAAACTCTATGAAAGTAGAAGCTAGTCAGGCCTCTTTTATGACACAAAAGAAAAATGAATGGAGTGAGGAAGGGTGTGTATGTGTAGTCATAGTATTCAATGGACATATATAAAAATGGAAATAGATATATTCAGGGGAGATGAAAGAAAGACAGAAAAGAAAGAAAGATAAGAAAGAAAGAAAGAAAGAAAGAAAGAAAGAAAGAAAGAAAGAAAGAAAGAAAGAAAGAAAGAAAGAAAGAAAGAAAGGAAGGAAGGAAGGAAGGAAGGAAGGAAGGAAGGAAGGAAGGAAGAAGGAAGGAAGGAGAAAGAAAGAAAGAAAGAAAGAAAGAAAGAAAGAAAGAAAGAAAGAAAGAAAGAAAGAAAGAAGAAAGAAAGAAAGAAAGGAAGGAAGGAAGGAAGGAAGGAAGGAAGGAAGGAAGGAAGAAAGAAAGAAAGAAAGAAAGAAAGAGGGAGGGAGGGAAGGAGAGGAGAAAGAAAAAATAGAAGGAGGAAGAAGAGGAAGAGGAGGAAGGAAGACCTAACATGATGTGATCTTGTAAGATTCTCAGCATCTCATAAGCACAGAGGAGAACAGAAACACCATTTATCTCTACTCTCCACAGCTGAAACTCCATCCTAAGGAATTATAATATTCCAATAGATGTTACTCTCAGTTAAAGGATTTAATTGATACTCTTGATTTTTAGTTTATCATTCCAGCATCTCTTTCTTTTTTTCTCTTCATGCAACATTTTGTGTAAAAGGGTCTGCTCTTGAGGTTGCCTCCTTATGTGAAAATTTGATTCGTATATTATATTATATAAGTGTCACTTATAAATCTCGTTTTCTTTTAAGTGGAAACTTTCCTTATAGGCTTTTCACAAGAGTTAAGCAAATTGGTGCATATTAACTTGCTTAGTGTGTGGCTCATATGTTACATTGTATTAGTATTCCTGGTATAAATACTATTCTGCTCTTCTTTCTTTTACAAAATACACATCATCTCCTTTTCCTTTTTTCCCCTTTGCTTTTTTAAAGGTATCTTTTATTACTCTGAAGCAATGTTTTTCTCTCACTAATCTCCACTGGTGTTTAAATTTGCTATAATACCTCTTTAAAAATAAATTAATTAATTTTCTTTTTTAATCACTCCAAAAATTTAATAAAGATTACATATGAGCCTTGTAAAATTAGCTGTTATGTCCTCTTCCGCTTTCAACCATCATCATAATCATCATTATTTTATGGCATAACTGGGGATTGAACTCAGGGCCTGGGAACTGTCTCTTTGCTTTTTAGCTCAAAGTTGATACTCTAGTTCCCACATACTTCTGCTTCCAACATTTTGGTAGTTAATTGGAGGTAGATGTCTCATAGCCTTTTCCCACTGGGCTGGCTTCAAATTTCAATTCTCATATCTCAGCCTCCTAAGTAGCAAGGAATATAAGTGTTAGGTACTGGTCCATGACAGTGATTTTCGAGTAAAAATTAATAAATACTTATTAAATTATATGCATGGTTAGGGCCATCTTTTTATATTTATACTGACAGACTATTATAAAAGCTACTAATCATAAGTGTTATAACTGACATAAAAATTTTAAGACCTTTATTTAACAAAATGATGCTTATTAGAATAATTCACAGTGAGTAAAAGGGAACCAAGAAATTTTACTATGAAACAACCTATTTACCAAAAATTTAAAGATTTTAATTCAAAGTTCTCCAAAGGCATTATAATGTGGTGAGCTACATTTTTCATGAACTAGAGCTTTAAATGCCAAAAGTATTGATATTTTTCTTACTGACTATAACTTTATTTAACCAACTAATACTCATTTTAGGATTTGGGAATAACTGTTTGAATTATAGTGTTCATAGGCCCAAGAGCATTGTCTATTGCCATCATGTAGAAAAGCTGGAGTTTTTATTTCCACATAAAAATCCTGACTAATCCAAAGTACTCAAATTTATTAAGCAAAAGAGAACATGATAGAATCAAAACTATTTCATATGTAAATAAGCAAATATATTGTAGCTTCAACACATTCTTCAATTTCTCTTCAGGTAACCTCTTCATAAATAAAGACTCATGTTTATCTCACTTGAGTTTTGAATAAGGAAATCTACTAGGAAAGGAGCTGCAAATGTGTTCAGTTGAAAGTGCATTTAGCTCCTTTAAAATGCTATGTTTACACCAACCGCTGACATTGCAAGACCACTTGAGGACACTTTACCCCAGAGTGGATATCCAGTTAAACAGTAGTCATGCTATTTTGAATCTAATTTTCCAAACAAATAACGGAAGGGACAGCAGGTGTTTTCATCTAACCCCATTGGTTATGATTAGAGATATTACCAAACTATGAAAATTGATGTTGACATCCCACTTTGAAAGCTAATTTTCTGGTGTGTGTGCCATGCTGCTGCATATCCAAAAATATGTGTATTCCCACTTGCAGAATAACACATTATTTGTTAAAGCCTTTGATTCTAAGAGCAGATCTTGTCTACTTCAATCAATTTTCAGCTATTAATGGTAGTTTTTAACTACATTTGTGAAATGACAGATACTTTCAATTAGGAACAACATGACATTTATTCTGAGGAGGAATTTAAGGCTGCCAGAATCTATTGTGGCATAGGATCATTTAGACAAAAATTACCAAGTATAAACAGTACTATACACAGCTTTTGGGAACAACTTCAATTTTTCTGTGATTTTACACTACCCAGGAGACAGTGAGCATAATTAACTCTAGACATATGAAATGGAAATAAGAATACAATGAATGAATTAACAAAGATGAATAACAAAACTTCCCTGTGGCTGTTAACTTTTTTGAGCTAATACAGTGGCTTTCTTTCTCGAGAGATTCCATGATGAAGCATATGTACACCCAAATGTCCTTTACAAGAAAGTCAAATAAATATATGTAAAATGTTTAGAAATTTGGGTTCATCCACCAACATTTTCTATATGGAATCACAGACAGGAAGAAAATTACTCTCAAATAAATGTCATATGCCACCTCTGCTGTTCCAACGATTGCAGACTGAACACAGAATGTATTCCCTTTATTGTCTAAGGAAAATCCTAGTCTGCAGTTCTGTTCCAAGAACTCTGAGAATGGGTACTGGATCTCTAAATTGTTTTAATAAGTGATTACCCACTGGTAGCTCACTCTTTTAATGGCCTCCAAAAGGCTAAGACCCGAAGATTAGGATTGGAACCAAGACCGGGCAGCAGGAAAGTCCATAAGATTGTCATCTCCAATTAACCACCCAAAGCTGGAAGTACATCTGTGGCTCAAGTATTATAGTGTTAGCCTTTAGCAAAAACAGGGACAGTGCCTAAACCCAAGTCACAGTAATAATAATAATAATAATAATAATAATAGTGATAAAATTATTTAGCCTTAGTATATTATTTACAGTATATAAAATCAGAGCTGTTTACTTTCCATGTCTTGTTATTAAAATGATTGGGGAAAAAAATAAACTGAGTTAATGATATTAGATAAAGAGACTTTATCACTAAAGAATGAGTCTAATACTCATTTACCTTTCAGGGAAAAACAGATACATGCTACCCCCAAAAAAAGTCTTTGTCAAGGTTTACATGAAAAATATCTTCAAATGTTCATCAACCAACAGTTATCTTAGTTTATCACATTTGTTTCATCCTAAAATTTTCCTCAAAAATAGAAATTTTATTCCAAATAGCATATTGATTGAAAGAAAAAATGGTGTCAAGCGAATAACTAGAATTTGAAGTACAAAACCAAAGTCTGGGAAGAATAAAAGAATGTTTATAACATTTTAAGTAAGTTTTGAAAAGTGTTTCTATTATATTGATGACAAAAACACTGTACATTGAATTTAAGAAAAGGGAGCAAAGTATTTTTATTATCTACTAAATTTGCATATTTTAAGAATTTTTTAAATAAATTGAGTCATCTTTGTTTTGTTTTATTTTATTGTAAAGTGATATACAGAGGGATTAAGTTACATAAGTAAGGTAATGAATAAATTTATTTTCGAACACTGTTACCCTCCCTCATTTTCTCTCACTTTCCCTCCCCCCAATCTCCTCCCTCCCTTTTGTTTTTTTCCCCTATCATCCCTTCCCCAATTTGCTTCCCCAACTATTCCCCCCCTCCATTTCTTTATGAATGGGGTGATATCATTCTTTCTGATGGAAGCATAGAATGCCATTGTGTATATATGCCACATTTTAATGATCTACTCATTTACTGAGGGGCATCTTAGATAATTCCACACCTTAGCTGTAAAAAGAAAGACAATTCTGCAATGAACATGGTTGTGCTGGTGGATTTAGTAAGGGCTGGTCTGTGGTCATTTGGATAAATGCCCAGGAGTGGGATTGTTGGGTCATAGGAGATCTGTATGTTTAGTCTTTTGAACAAACCCCATATTGCTTTTCAGAGTGGTTGAATAAGTTTACACTGCCACCACCAACAATGTAGTAGTGTTTCCTTTTGGCTTTACTAGCTATACAGTTGTCTATTGACAAGGGTCTCACATATAAAATGTACTTAGAGCTCAAAAATTAAATCCCCCAAAAACAAGTCCTCAAAGAAAAAACTACCCATTAATAAATGGTCTAAAGAATTAAAAAGAGGCTTCTCTGAAGAACAAATAAGAATGACCAATAGACACATGAAGAAATGTTCAAAATCTCTGGCCATAAAATAAATGTATTCAAAACTACATTGAGATTTCACCTTACCCCAGTTAGAATGGCCATTATCAAGAAAATAATAACAGATGCTGGTAAGGATGTATCCAAAAGGGAAAGCTACTGCACTGTGTGTAGGAATGTAAACTTGTTCAGATAGTCTTATATTAGTTTGTGAATGGCATGGTAGGAATATGTGAACAGTAAGGTGGAAATTTCTGCCATCACTATAGTTAATATTCCAGTAAGGAGTCATTTTAAAATAAGGCAGAAAAATAAAGTTCCTGAAAAAAATGAATCACAAAAGGGTGTTAAGGAGGGCTTCAACACACTGGTATTTTAACAAAGGTATCTAAGGGAAGCCTCCTTAATAAAGAACAGAAGATGATGAAAGAGGAAACAATACAGGAATAGAAAGCTAAATGCGAAAGAATAGGAACAGTATGTGTTTTCTGGGGGAAACAACAGCAGCAGCAACAACAATAAAATAAAAAACAACTGGGAAAACAGTAGAGTTGGTGTGGCATGAAAGTTGGAAGAAGTCTATGTGATGTTTGAAAGTACCAGAAAGAGTGATCATACAGTGATCTTAATTGACTACTAATAGAATACTTGTGTATTTTGTAATGCGCAATATACATATAAACATTCACACACATACGTGCATAGTGGAAAAGTTATTCCTAAAATACATGAGGAACTATGATGGTCTTTGGACTATAGAGCTAATCTACAAGTAATTTTTCTAGGCATGGTACACAAAAATTATCAGTTGGGTAGTTAAAAATTTAAAGCTTCTTGTGGAACTGAAAATTCTCCTACTAGAGTCAAATTCTTTTTGTTTTTTTCTGTCGGTCATGGGGCTTTGAACTCTGGGCTTGGGCACTGTCTCTGCGCTATTCAACTCAAGGAGAGCGCTCTACCACTTGAGCCACAGCGCCACTTCCGGTTTTCAAGTGCTTTATTGCATATTATTGCATATAAGAGTCTCACGGACGTTACTGCCTGGGCTGGCTTTGAACTGCTATCCTCAGATCTCAGCCTCCTGAGTAGCTATGATTACAGGCGTGAGCCACTGGTGCCGGTTTAGAGTCAAATTCTTAATCTAGTAAAACCTAGCTTATGTTATAAATATGGAAACAGTTCTGGAGAAGAACATATCAGTGATATTTACTGGTCACGGAGTTTTTAAGTCCTTGAGCTTGCACTATGGCATGGGAGGGACAATTGCAGATTACCAGTGTATTATTGTGTCCTCATACTAATAACACACCCTGGGTGTTTGGTTATTAATTCACAGAAGATTCAAGTACCCTGCTGTTGTTATTTCTGTTGTCACATATAAATGAAGAAATGGTTCTACTTATGTTTGAATAATTTTTGTCCTACCTTGTTTTTCTACATTTGTAGAAGGATAAAGTTCATATATGAAGCTTTCTAGTAGTTTATCCTTAAAAGCAAAATGACAAAGACCTCATGAGGGACTATCTGGAAGCTGTTCGTGAGGCTCTGGGTTAGATTTTTTTGGACTCTGAAGCTAGTTTACCTCTCTCTGTATTAGGGTTGAGGATAAGGTTGGGCAAGTGTTTGTCTAGTGAGCTACATCACTAGTTGATGGTAACAAACTGCACTTTGAACCTACTACCACCCAGTGAAAATACATAGAAAGAATATGAGATTAAATCTCAAACCAATGAATTGGCCTGAGATGTGCAAATCTCCAAGATGAAACACAAGAAATATGATAAAACAAGACAACGACACTTCCAACAGGCAAACATTTTTGTAATAATAATAATAATTCATAGAAGGAAAAAAATGATAAACATCATAACAAAAGTTAATAAAATTAAAGCCAAAAACAATACAATCAAAAGTGAAACTAATTGGTTTGGGAGAAAAATTAAAACCCTTAGACAAGCTAACAAATAAAGCATCATAAAATCAGAAACACAATAATAGATATTACAATAAAAGCCAAGGAAATACAGAGAATAAGGAAGTATTTGAAGATATTTATTCCAACAAATTAGAAAAAAATGGAACAAATGGATACATTTATACATATTTATATTCTGCAAAAAGTTGTAGCACAGAAATATAAACTGATCAATAATGCAGTGATTTAAAACAGAAAAAAAAACTCTCAATAAAGAAAAACTAAAACAGAATAGATGAACTACTGAATTCTACAGTGGTGTAAAGAAGAATTTGCACCAATAATCCTCAAACTCATCTACAAAATTTAAAGGGAAGAAGTCCTTTTGAACTCATTTTATAGAAGTAGTACAGCCTTGATACCAAATAACATCAAAACAAAATAAAACAAATTATCCTTAGCCCAATATCCATGTAGAAGACATATTTAAAAATCTTAATAATATACTTGTGGACTAATTTCAA